>NC_140459.1:35179559-35349559 GCF_963576455.1 Neolamprologus multifasciatus | reverse complement strand
TGCTTGATGACCGCAAACCGATTTTATGTGGAACACGGCGCTCAGCAATCTGTCAAAAAAATGTTTCAGTACGACTTTGGTAAGATACGGAGCTGCAGCGCTTGATGGATTGTCAGAGCATTACGGCTACCGAGGAGCCTCGCGGAGTGATACGTACTGTGCTTCAACATAATATTACCCTACTGTGTATAAGGACCATAAATGGCACCTGAAGCGGATTTCAAACTGCAGGCTGTCAGTCATGCAGTAGAAGTTGGGAACAGAGCAGCTGTGAAATCTGTCTTTGTTATTATGCTCAGCGTCTTCTAGTTTACATTTTGACTGCACAATTGTGAGCTTTTTGTTATGCACAAAAAAACATACTTTTCTTTTATTTATGGAGCATTATTATTTAATAAAGGCTCATAATTTATTTTTGAGTAGTTTTTTTCATGTACATCTATGCTGTATGTTAATAAAAGTGCTCGTGTGACATCTGGGACACAGCTTTGACTAAGAACTCTCTTTTTGTTCTTACTTTATGGCTTTAAAAAAAAATCGAGATATATATCTTATATCGCCGTCCAGCTAAAAAATATCGAGATATGAATTTTGGGTCATATCGCCCAGCCCTACGTCACGGTGTGATTATTTTACATGTAGTTGTTTTGTTCCTGTGTAATAATATTCAACATTGCTGTCAATACATTTTTCAAAAAATGTCTCTCTGTGCAAAATAGGTTCAAAAACATGAACAGCTGTGGGATCCTGTTAGTCCATGATTTGAACCGGGGGAACAAATCGTGGCAGGATCAGCCTGATGTTATTTGTATCCCGCTGTAACTTTACTGTATAAAGAGCAAACATCTCCAACATGTCAGGAGTAGTTAGTCATTACAACAAGTGTTTGTGAACTAAAGATCAAGAATGTGGGATCCTGTTTGTCCGTGATTTAAACAGCCCAGCGCTGCTCCTGACGCAGGGAAACTAATTCTGTCACAGAGACCGTCGGCACCTGTGCAGGTGAAACCAAAGGGAAGATTTGCTTCACCATATTTTCTAGTCTTTGGCTCAGAATGAAGTTGGTTTGGAAACATATTCAGGGACGCTTCATCTCCTGCTTTGTGTTTGTGTGGGAGCCCCGTCAAAAACCTGTCCATGATGCTAGCAGTGTCCAAGCATTGTTTTGGTTTTTTTTCATACCCCTGCAATGGCTCTGCGCCCCCCCTAGGGGGTGGGCCCCACACTTTGGGAACCTCTGATCATTATTAAGAGATGAAAAGCCATCGAATCACCTGATCATATAATTTATTATGAAACAGAAAACTAGATTGTTTTTACAGGAGTGATCAGTGTGTGAATTCAAACACTTGCTGCATGCAGGTCCTCGGCCTCTTCAGACTTTCCACAGGCATTGCTGCTTTCATTGATACTTTAGCACTGCTAACCTCATGCGATTAGACAAACTTTAGATACAAACTACATCTCTTGTTTACATTATTTACTCGGGGCTGTCTGTTGCCCCACTCAACAGGTTGCAAGTTCAACTGGAACCTGAGATCCAAAAACCCGTCACTGCTTTATTTTTACAGATGCATTCAGTCTTTTGTTTCTATTCATGATTTTTCACTTTGAAATACATAAACTAGACATGCTAACTGGAATTAGCAGACTAATGGTGCAGACTGGTGGAGGCAGGGAACAAACCACCAACCTTCCTCCAGCACATAACCTGCTCCACCTCCTGAGCTACAGCCACCTCGCAGCTACCTTCAAGAAGTTTTTAGTAAAACCACGGCCCTCTCATTCCTACCTCACAGACCGTACGATTGCACAACTGAACTATTCCTTGGAGCTTCGCTCTCCACCAGACATCCGGACCCAAACGAGTGCCATGGAAAAATGGATGGGCTTCCTCAGTCGGGTTTCTTTTTCTTTTTCTTCTTCCGCCCGTGCATAGTTATCATTATAATATATTATAGACTATCAGGGCCTGACATCACAATCAAAGACAAGTGTCCACTGCCTTTGATGAACTCCATGTTTGACACTCTTCACGGAGCTGCTATTTTTACCGAACTCGACCTCCGCAGTGCATCCGACAAAGAGATGAATGGAAAACCGCATCCAATACACCAGCGGTTTTCTGTCTTCATTTATGTTGGAAGTGATAACAGATCTGTACATTTGAATTTGTTTCCAAAACCCCGCAGTCAGGACATGCTATATTGTATTTAGATAGAAGCTAGCAAGCTAACTTCCTGCTAACTTCTAACGCCGTTAAATGTCATAAATTCCGTTTTCATGGATGCCTGGATGTTAAACTCAATTGTTACACCTGGTAGAGCAGAACGCTGATCATTTTATTAAAGATGAAAGACTTTAGACAGTTTTTAACTCTCAGTAATGCCACAGTGATCGTTTGATATATGGACCTGCAGCGGAGTTTAGGTCCAGACACGGCTAGTGACGTCAGACTTAACGACCGGATGCCCACAGAACGAGGGACTACTTCCAGGAGAATAACATCACTGTTTGGGACCATCCTGCATGTTCCCAACAACATGACAACAGCTCCAGACAGTAGATGCCCTTCATGCGTGATTTCTGTTTTGGGGAATTTACAGGTTTTTTCCAAGGTGTGCTCCTAAACTTTTGATCAGCTGTAAAACAGCCTGTTTCAGTTTAACAAAAAATGGCCTGCATTTAAGCGTAGTTTTCATTAAATTGCTCAAAAAAATGTTTAAGATCACTTGAAAAATGGCAAAAACATCATATTTTGCAAGTTTGGATCTCAACAAGGTTCCAAGAAGAGTGTCAACATGCAACACGAAGAAATGGGAGTGAGACAAAACTTTTGATCGTATAATACAGCGGTCCCCAACCCCTGGGCCTTGGACCGGTCCCGGTCCGTGAGTCGTTTGGTACCGGGCCGCGAGAGTTGAGGCTCAGGTGTGAAATGTATAGTTTTCAGGGTTTTTATCGGTTTTCAGCGTTATTTTGTTATTGTTTTTATCGTTAACTCGGTTTTCCTGGGTCTTTTCACGTGTGTTATGAATAAATCTTATTTTTTTTGGTACCGGTACTAGTTTTATTTTGTTGTATTTATCCACGACACCTTAAAGGCCGGTCCATGAAAATATTGTCGGGCATAAACCGGTCCGTGGCGCAAAAAAGGTTGGAGACCGCTGCAATACACCACTTTGAATACCCGGTGATGCCGATTGGGCTAACCAACCCCCAGCCATTTTTCTAGCTTTGTGGACAGGTTCGTGTTTGTTTACCCTAGATGACGTTCAGATATTTTCCAAGACTCTTGAGGAACACCATGTGGCTTCTCTCACGTCATCTCCGTCCTGCAGAGGAGAACTATGATGTGGGTGACAGGGAAGGGTTAGTAGTAAAGCTCGCTCTGAAAGAATGGCGACATCTGTTGGAGGCAGCCGAGCAGCCGTTTGCTATCTGGATGGATCATAAAGACCTAACTTACCTGAGGACAGCTAAGAGACTGAGTGCACGACAGGCACGTGGGTCACTGTCTTTGCCAGGTTTAACTTTTTTATTTCCTACCATCCACGCTCACGGAGCATCAAACCCAAGTTGGTGGCCAGTTCGCCACCGACACAATCGCTCTGAGGTCACAACCATTCTCCCCGCTACAAGCAAGATTGGGTCCATTGCCTGGGATGTGGAGGACGCCATTCGCCGGTACTGGAGATTGAACCTGATCTGGGTATTGGTCTCGTGAATCGGCGCTATTTACCTGCAGCAGCCCGTTCCACGACCGGGTTCATGCCGCCAAATTCGCATGGCGGACCATTCCATTTCCCCATCATGTCACGCTACACCTGCAAGCCAGGGAGCCACTAGAAAGCCATTCAGTTGCCTTATCGCCCCATCATCAGCATTTCTCTCCCTCTGTTTCAGTGACCTCTATCCCCGACCCACGAGCCGTGACTGCTTCAGACTCCTGTTAGATTCTCATTTCCTGTTTCCTGTGCTTCAGTGTTACTCTTGTGTCTTTGTAAATAAAACCTACCAGTTTGCCACCGCCTGCATTTGGGTCCATTTTCATGCACTAGCCCTGCTGCCATAACAGGAATATTAGTCTCTACTAGAGCAGGGCGATATGACCAAAAATATTTATCACGATATACATTTGAAAATTTGTGCTAACGATATAATTGACACGAGACAAAATACTTTACAACTCCACAACTTTATTAGTGCAAAAAAAGAAAACCTATCAATGTATTTTCACTTAAACAAGCAGCTGTTTTTTATGTGCATTAAAGTTATATAAAAGTTTAACAGTGCAAATTCAAATTCCTCGCTGACAGTTTAACCAAAAGGCATTTCCAGTGGAAACTGGCCGACATATCCTCAGCATAACCATGTATAACATCCACAAAACTTAAAAAGAGGTTAAACACACACAATACGGTAATATTATGTTGAAGCACAGTACGTATCACTCCGCGAGGCTCCGCCTACGATAGCCGTAATGCTCCGACAATCCATCAAGCGGTGCGGCTTCGTAGCTTAGCAAAGTCGTCCTGAAACATCTGACAGATTTTCGAGCGCCGTGTACATAAAATCGTCTCGAGGTCAGTAAACACAACCAGAGTTCATACATAAGGCACACGGGATTATAAGGGGCTCTGTCGACTTTCAGAGAAATCAAAGGATTGATTTTAAGTGCCGTATTTTCCAAACAACACGGTAATAACGACGGCCCGCTAGCATGCGCTACCAAAAATAGTGCTTTGTTGTGTATCTGACGGACGAAAGCTAAACCAGTTCCACACCAGTGAAGCTGCAGCATTTTTACAAACCAGTTCAGGTTCATCGTTTCATTCAACGATCCACTTTCGCTCTTCTCATTCTGCGTCACCGCCATGTGCGTATGTAAACAAAGGCACTGCACATGCGCGTTTTACCCATATTCTATCGCGATATGTCATTTTCCTATCGTTGCCCAACATTACACCGGTGTTACCGTGAACGGCATGATATAGCCCAGCCCAAGTCTCTACTATATCAATTTGTCAGTTAAAATCAGGACAGACAGGTTGTAACACCTGCAGGCTCATAAAGTTGATGGTGAGAATCCTTTTCTGGCTTAATACCAGGACCAACACTTCCAAGACACTGGAAGCTAACCCACCTAAGTAACTAACCAGAATCTCTATGTAAAAAAGTCAAAAGTTAGTGACCAGGGCTCAGCTGGAGAAAATATATTTACATCCATGGATAAACAACGTTGTTCGTGCATTATCATCTCTGTACTGTGTTTTACTGCTATTTGGTCATAAACTCGATCATTCAATGACTTGACATCCTGACCAGAAGAGAAAATGGTAAATAATAAGATTAAAGCACCGCAACAGTTCCAAGTCAGCAAGAAACAGAAGGAGACCATGGTGGTGGATGAAGTCCCCAGGGTGGAGAACGAATGCTTCTTTATGAAGGTAAGAGGTGCCAGGGCTCCTGGACGTGATGGGACACCACTTTTAACAGGTGCCTCAGATGGGCAGAGATCTGAAGGATGCCACACAATAAGCTCAGGTTTCTCATAAGTGCTGCCTACTACTCCCTTCCATAGCCCTGCCTGTTTAGTAGTGCTTACTATGGCAGCTGGTGTCCTGTAGGCAGGACAGCATGGCAAGTCTGCAGCAGGTTTTCATAACAAAAGGATGCAACAATGAAAAGGAGAAAAGATGGCGCTGTCCCAGCGATGCTTCGGGTGGCAAGGAAGTCAGGAAGTCCTCAACATGTGTAGTGTGATGGCACACTTCAGAGTCAGCTATCTATTATTGTACGATCTACCGTACAATACAAAGCGCCTTGAGGCGACTGTTGTTGTGATTTGGCGCTATATAAATAAATGAATTTGGAGAAACAGCCGTTTACTCTCACACACTGAGATCTGTCAGTTAAAAAGTCTAAACTCCAACCAACGAGATTAAAATCAAGTTTAACCTGGTTAAGAAGTTTATCAACTAAAAGATGTGGCTGGCTAGCCGAGCATGAGCTTTAGCTTTAGCATGATGCCAGCTGGTAAAGACTGGCAGATATTTGGTGAACCTCAGGGAGAAGCTCCTCTTCCCATGAGATATAACAACGCCTCTCCGCAGATAGAGACGACCGAACTGGCAGAGGCCAGGCACCTGACTGCAAAGCCAGGATTTACCCTGTGGAGGCTGGGTGTCAGGACATAGTGGGCAAAGCAGCTGCAGCTACTTCATGAGTGACCGGCCCAAACCTGCAGAGAGCCATGAAGCATTAGGAGAGGAGGCTGAGAAAGCAAGCCGTTGGCTTTGGCTCTGGATGTCGGTTAGTAGGCAACACCAGTAAAGGCAGCTGCTGGGGGTGCCACAGAGACATCCCCGGTGTGCCACTGCCCCCCACTGGGAGATGTACTGGGATAGGGGGCAAAACATCCATGATGGCGACCTCCAGTTGATGTGGTGGTGTGAAGACTGAGTGACACTTAAAGCACCAGGGAACAACTTTGTTAGCTGACCAACGGGTTTCGGCTTGTGGCCTGCATCAGGGTCATCACGAAATACCAAACAGTGTGTGTTTCAATAAAACAGAGAAATACAGGTGAACCAGTCACACATCCACGCATAAACAAGCTGACCAATCAGCATTTAAGGGGGTGGTACTGGCTGATTGGTTGAATCAGAGCCCAAACAGGCTCTGGCCTGAGCCAGGACAGGTTTAGGGCTTCAGTTGATGACCTTGCAGCTGACCTTCTGGCACTGGCGGTGACATGACTGGTTTAACCCTTTAAGACCTACCATAGAACCAAGTCCTCCAGAGCTTATATTATATGTTTACATGCTGTGGAGCCATTTTTGGGAGCATTTCAAGTTGTTATACATCAATACAACCATTATAGCCCAGATTTTAATAATATGTCTGCATTAAATGCATAGTAATTACATAAATTGAAAAAAAGTGCAATAAACTACAAAAAAATTGAAAATCGTTTTTGTTTTTTTAACATATATTTCTAGTTAGAGAAATTTAAGAGGCTTATCCCTCAAAACTGTAAATACAAAAAAGTTGCACAAAATAGTTTCCCACCACAGGAAATTTATTTTGAGTGTCTTCATAGTTTTATTTTTGAAATACACCAATTTTTATACACTGCAGGAAAAACAAAAATAAATATTATAATGCAAATTTGCAAAAAAGCAGCATATGCATCAAAATAAACTATTTCCAGCAGTGCAATATGAGTCCTAAGCATCCCAGAAACCACACAGAAAGTCAGAAAGTCAAACATAACTTTTAAAAACACCAGTATAGGCTCATGAGGCCCTGATGGTAAAAAACTACATTTCCGCGAAAATGACATCACTTCCGGTTTCGGGCAGGTCATGGCGGACATGCAAAAGTTCGCGTTGACGTCTATTCCAACGTAGGAAGTGTTACAAACAGCTGATCGGATCGGCAAAGCGTGTTTCTGGAATATTATGTTTTTGTTGCTACAAGTGCTTTTTATGCAGTTTTTGCAAAGTTATATGTGGAAGGAAACTGTGACCGAGGACAAGCTGATGGCAGAAGATGTAAGTACAACTCCTCCGGTTTCATATGCAAAAAAATTATTGCGCTAGCTCACGTGGTTGCAGAGCTACCGGGATTTAAAAATAGTTACGCAAAACAGAGCGTGCTGCTCTGACCGGCTTTAAAGGGTTAATGGCAAAGCAGGAAACATGCATTAAGCATTAAAACTCTTTGATGTGTAGTATTATTTCCCAGCTGACTGACTGTAGCACTTAAAAGTATTCTAACTATATATTCTCACAATGACTGTACTGATTCTCATGTATAATTGAAAACTGACATTATTGACATGATGTGAAAACATACAAAAAAATTGCAACCACTGCAAAAAGACATAAACACATTTTTGAATGCACTGAATTTCCAGTTGCTATACAGCCTCAGTGTTTGGATACGCTCACGGTCTCTGATACTATTTTAAGGTATGCTCATAGACTAAAGGTGGAAAGCCAACACGACGAGCACATGAAGTTCCAGAAGCTGCTGGCAGCCCACAGTGCTGAGTGGACACGGGCGCAGCGGCACGAGTGCTGACAGGACAGAGTGCCACAGCTCCAGGTGCACCGACGAGCGTGATGAGAACTAAACGCTGTTACAGTTCACATGGTCGGTTTGGTGCGATAAAGAAAAAGTATTTAATTTGTGCTGCTGTGTGTGAAATGATGCTGCCAAACACACTGAGCACATCAGGAAGTAAGGAAGAGGTTTCAGCAGCGTTGAGCCGTTGTTCTTAATAAAAGCCTTTCGGTGGTTCTTTGGACATTGGCTACATTTTTAACTCATTTTCCAGCCCGTTCTCACTCCTGAGGCGTAACATGCCGACGTTTTGTCACGTCCCGCGGTGTTCCTGAGGAACGCAAAAGGAGACCTTTGGCGTTCTTATGGTATGCGGCGGGTTCTGGCTGAAATCCAGTGCAATGACGCTCCCGCGGTAATAGACGTTCCAGCCCTAAACCTAACCTTATCACTAGCCCTAACCATAACCTTTTTCCTGATCTTAACCAGGACTTTAATGATGTTAAATAGCGTGTTTCTAAGCGATTTGAAGAAAAAGAGCGAACATGTGTAGATTGAGTCCATATGGTTCTCATATTTCCTCATTTTTCCGAGGTCGTCATTTAGGAACGTGGTGGGTAGCCGAAAATGTAATATGTTGACGATTTGTCACCTAGCGTAAAATGTTACGGTTTGGGAGTGAGAACGTGTTGCATTTTCAGTCCAGTCCCTGAACTCATCACCGTCGTGTTTTGTTTTGTTGACCTATGAATCAAACATAAAAAACACACCGAACTCAAAGGATGAACCTGTGATGTCTCTAACACATAACTCAGCAAACAACACATTTTAAACTGTATCTTTAGCCTCTATGTTACCACACAGACCTTTTCTCATTTCTGTGGTTCTATAAAAAATGCCAAAGATAACCCAGTTTGACAAATTCAATTCAATTCAATTTCAATTCAATTTTATTTATATAGCGCCAAATCACAACAAAAGTCGCCTCAAGGCGAGTTAGTCAAGCATGGGACAAATGAACACGGTGTAGGCCTGAAAAAAAGATTTAGAATACTGAACAGAAAATGTTGATTTAGACAAATATGGTCTAAAAACAAAAAGAATATAAATGAAAAAATGCGTTGTAGGGTCGCCCTTTAAGCACTGGCCCAGAGTTTCTCAGGAACACGCTGCTCACACGTGGCAACACAACAGGAAGCAACAGTGTAACACTCGGCTCAGCACTTCACACCTCGCTAAATGGTGACATCACAGTGGCCATCTTTTATGTACAGTTTATGCTTCAGGCATAAAACACCGAACACCGTCAACCAACTAGAATAATAAATATCTGTATAAATGAAAATTACAAGGATAACAAAGAGATACATCTGTGACGTGAGACATATTTGGCCTTCTAAAAAAGCAACGATATCACAAGCTGCTGAAATATAATCGACACGTGTTTTAAAGCACATTTACAATTTTCAGAAGGCCCAGTTAGCACCAGTTAGCACCAGTTAGCACCAGTTAGCACCATTATAATGGTTATAAGACACGTCTCTGTCTTCTCTGTTTGAGGTGTGGAAAGACAGACACAGTATTACTGACATTGTCACAATAACCGGCTCGGGCTCCATGTCTGATGCTCGTCACAGCCCGCAGTCGCTGTGCTGTAGAGCGCCAGCTGTCCTTCCACCCTTGAGAGACTTGATCACCGCCTTGGTCTCGTCAGACGTGAGGGCACCAGCGTCCACAACGAGTTCATCATTTTCGGCTCATCATCCAACAAAGGCATATCTGGGCAGGTTGATTCAGGAGATCTTTGAAGTGCGCTACCCGGCGCTTATCTTGGTCTTTCTGCGTGAGGAGAGGTCTGCTGTCAAGGTGACGGTAAGATCGCGCACGATCCGGAATAGCGTTCTCGTATCGTTCCGATCAGCAGCTTTCCGCTCGACCCATTTGCGTTTATCCCTTCGACAGCTTCGCTTCACCTGCCAATCGAGGCGTCGGTACCGCTCCTCTGCTTGCTGTTGTTCATTTCATGCCGTCTAATCCCGGCGATTTTCGCTCTTCGTCGTTCATCGACTAGCTGCTATGTTCGATCTTGGATTCGACGTTCCTCGAAGGTCCCTCTTCACCGACCGATAGCATTTTTGACACTGGCCACCACGGCGGTTCGAAGGGCAAGTGGAGGAGGGGTTAAATGAGTCAGAGTGTAGTGAGATCACAGAGCCAAGAAGTGGTAGAAATGCTTGATATAGTGCACAGTCAAACTATATAATGGCGTCTTTGATTTAGTCTGAAAGCACTGATATAGACACAGATTTTAAGGCCTGTGTTTGGGCGCATAGTGGCCCAGTACCCACAATCACAGTGACACATCCATATCATCAGGTGGATTTCTAGGTTCAAATTAGGTCAGCGACATGAAGTGATGTGACAAGACAGGGCAAGCAGTTTAAAAGAGGTGCTAATGTTTAGGCTGAAAGGAAGGCCCGGTTAGGTCGAAACATCAGCAAAGAGTAAAACGTACTTAAGTGTATCTGTATTTCTGCCTGTGCCTGTGTCAGAGCGCTAAAATTGAGCTTAAGCGCTAAAAGCGGCTTTAAAATAATCTGGGTGGGATTAAAGGCTGCAGTGTGCAGATGTGGAGCACAGAGGATGCTGATGTTAATCAGTAACTACTGCATGAGCCTCCCTCCTCACACTCATGAGCTACACAGTGCCGCCGCGTTTGGGGACAGGAAAAAACATTCGACCTGACCCAGATGAATCTGTGGCAAGGATTCATCGTTATCAGCGAAGGAAAAACAAGTCCTGAAACACAAAAACATGTGAATCCACACACAGCGTCAGTGTGAAGAGAGGGCAGTGTGGGGTCACACTGAATCAGCATCGGTGACAACGATGGAGGCAGAAACAACACACAGCTCTGACTGAGCCTCTGAGGGCAGGTGGAGACCATCGTTCAGTTAACAGTCGTTTTAATGACCTTTCTTTCTGATGAAGACAATAACTAAATAAACACTAATAATCGAAGGAAAGAAACAAGAAACTTTCAATAACGAATAAATAAACAAAAATCCTGCAGAGACCAGATCTCATCAGAGGTGCTCGAGGTGCACAGGAAGTCAGAAGAACCTTCCTACGGTTAGGTGGACGCATTTGATGTGTTTGTCATGAGTAAGTAGCGCGTGACTGTAATCAGATTACTTTTTTCAAGTAACTGTAATGTAAGGGATTACTATTGCAGAAAAAGTAGTTACATTACAGTTACATTCCCGTAAGCACACTGTGACGTCCGTGGCAGCAACAGACGAGGATGGAGTGATGGAGAGAGTACGGCCGTGCAGTGTTTAAAGTGTGGAAGTAATCAGATTACTGTGAGTTTGACTCTGTAAAAAGAAACAAACATCAGCGTCTGCTGTTCACTCTGTGGGAACAAAACTTCTTTCTGCAGCGAAAAAATCAAACTTCAAATCTGAGCGCGCAGCGAGCACGCCGCCACGGCAACAGAGAAACCCCCGGACCCCCCCCACTGACATGACCGCTGTGGGCAAACCTCCACCCGCCCCACTCCTGATAAACAGGTGACAGTAGATTTAAGAGCTGCTGAGTCTTTGATTCTATTGATTTTCTGCTGTGTTTTACTCGCATCTATTTGAAAGAGTGTAAACACACAACATGATTGATCTGCTGGGACATGCAGACAACAGGTTTCCATGTTCAACACATTTCTTCCAGTGTTGCAGATAATTTAATATTTGTTGATGCATAAAGTTAAAAAGATGAAAATAATAAAACAAGTTTAAAAAAGATTCAGTTTCATATGATGGATTATGCAGAAACAGTCGAACACGGCTGAAAGGGAACACTGCTGCTTTGTTACTTATTCAGGTTGTAAATCATCAACTAAGTAACTAACTACTTTTGAAAATAAGTAATCACCAATGTAACAGGATTACTTTTTGGAGATGCAATCAGTGATTAGTAACTAATTACTTTTGAAAATAAGTAATCACCAATGTAACAGGATTACTTTTTGGAGATGTAATCAGTAACTAGTAACTAATTACTCTTTTCAAGTAACTTGACCAACACTGCTGGTCACAGAATGATGTTTCTGCTCTCGTCCAGCTCTGTGAGCTCTGGTCTCAGATCAGCACCTCGTGCCTCTGCTGCTGTCGCCCGTCTGCAGCTCGGTTTGAAGCTCTGTGCACACCGTGGTTATTATGAGTGTTATTTGAGTTACGCTCGGTTTGAACTTTGACATGTCTCCGCATTGAACAGCTGAGTTGGATATTTGTGAATATGAACAGGTTCAACAGTCACACTTTGCTTCTTTGACAGTGAAATGTTTGAGGCCTGTATAACGCATCAAAACTGCAGAGATACAGTAAAATCACCATCAGCCTTGAGAAACAGTCTGCAGACGTGTGTCGTGTTTATTGCCTTGTTTCAGTGTCTGACTTGGAGCATTGGATGAACATGAAGTAGAGTGAGATGTGTCTGCTGTGCTGTGACAATAATGGCAGCATGTAGCAGACAGCAGAGAGCATCCACACCTCGTCGCTTTCTTCTGCTGCGCTTGAACTGAAGTGAAGAACTTTTCTCCGTCTCACCGGACAATAATTAAAGAGTCCAGTCCTCATGATGATGATGATGATGATGATGATGATGCGCTGCAGGCCCGGGTACCACAGCGCGGTGCTGTTCATGCTCATAATGTATGACAGCACGAACGGAAGCATCTCTCGGTGGTTGTGTAACACGAATGTGCGGATTGCGGTGGTCACGGATAAAGAAGTAGTGCATCCGCTCATGCTGTTACATCATCGCTGTATCATCAACACGACCTTCTACCGTGCACAAACCATCCAAACTCCACTAACGCGGTTTTTCCGACCTGTTTTCCTGCATTTTGCTGCCGTGACTCAGTCAACACTACAGCGGCGCTGAGCGTGGGACAATAAAAGGGGCGGTAGGTGTACCTGTCTGCAAATGGCGCTGGATGTGTGCGTGAGCAGCTCGTGTGATGCTGGATCACTCACCCGCTCAGCTCAGAGCCTCCGAGAAGAACAGGTCCTGTTTGAAAGCGGTGTCAGCGGGCACTCGTCCTCACAGGCATCAGTTAGAGACGCGCTCATTCATCAGCGTTATCAGGCGGCTTTAACAAAGTGTTTGGGTACCAGGCGCAGATGGCACTGTGCCCTGAGCGCTGTCTGACAGACGGCGGTACGTGCAGGCTACAGGCGCGTGTGAGGACCGCTTCGTTGTCATGTCAGCGCCCGATCACAACAACAGCATAAGGCAGACCTGCCCTGCCCACATACATTCAGCAGCCTTCATATATTCAGTCAGTTCTGGGACCTGCTGTATTCTCTGGATACTTATATGGCACTTTATACAACACTCACCCATTCATACGAGCACCACTGTGCAATAAACCACACTGTGAACATATAACACTATTTATTTATTTCCCCTGATCTGTACACTTAAAATACTGTTCATGTGTCTGCACTGAGTATGAGCTGCTCTGCATCTCACTGTGTGTACAGTGACAGTAAAAGGCATCTGTTCTGTTTGGTGTGAGTATGCTGCTAACGATATCTGGCATGCAGGCTGGACAGCCACCAAGCTTGTGATTAGCAGATGACCTGCTCGACCTCCTGAGCTACAGTAAACAGAAACAATACCTCTGCAGCTTAGAAACAAAGTAGCTAAAGAGAAAGCCAGCCTGTAAGACAACAATGAGGGACAACACGGCCCACTCTACACCCTCTGCCACCCCCTTCCTTCTACAGAAGGGTGGAGTTTTGAATGTAATGAGACCAGTGTATATGTACAAGTAGCCAATGCTAGCAGAGCAGACAGCAGCGTTCACCAATCAGAGCGCAGGAAGCTGCTGCTCCTGGCAGAGCTCCACCATCAGTAACCAAGGGTCCCCGCCATGAAATCAGTGCATCCATCATCAGTGCTGGAAGCAGCAGCAGCTAGAAATGAGCTGAAATGATGGTTGATTTTCTCTTTCTGATGAAATTTGAAACAGCCTCATTGGACAGCTCGTGTGGCGAGCAGAAAGATCTCACAGGTATCTGGACACTCGCTGTTATGTAACAGGCTGTAATAGGCCAACAATCACATGTGAAACAAGAGTCTGTGATCCGAGCAGCCATTATTACAGCCAGAGCAGCTCGTGGACGAGCTTTCCTCTGAGGAAGAGCACAAACATGCTTATTCACACTTTCTCCCCAAAGCAGAATTATTGGTGCGCTGCATGACGCCAGGAACCAGAGACCTCTGACACGTGTCTGTACGGCGGCTACAGCAAACTAGTGATGTGCCATACCACTGATTCCCTTTCCGTAAAATCCAGGGTGGTATCGACGATACTGATCCGATACGATACTCTGTACAAAAACTTAGTGTTTCATTGTATTTCATAATACAATGTAGAATTGCATTATGTAATTGTACTAATAATATATCTTCATAATGATTACAGGACATCAGAGTACTTGTTCTCATTGCTTAATGATGCAGAATTATCATAGAAATAAAAAACTGAAGTTGCACTGTTTGAACACCTTGCCTGCCTGCAGCATTAAAGAACTCAGAGACGTCTCGCCCTAGCAGCACCTGTCCCTGTCCTCCACCTGTCCCTGTCCTCCACCTGTCCCTGTCCTCCACCTGTCCCTCTCCTCCTCTTCAGTTCGCCTCAACATACGCTCGTCATATTCTGTGATATGATTTACTCTGAGGTGTTTGACGAGGTTGCCACATGTATCAGAAACCACGTCTCGGCTGTTTGTGGAGGTAAAATACGTCCACACATGACTCCAGTTACACTCAGCCATTGTTGTGAGTGCGCACACCAGGGGCTGTGACACAGTTATACAGCCGTGTTTACACATGACTATGAAAGGCGGAAGAGGAAGTAGTTCCTTCCAATTTAGACGATCCGAATGTTATAGTTTCTTTCCACTGTGTTCCTGTTAATGAAAAACTACAAATTTAACCCAGAGTACTAAAATATCGATATTTTAATATGAGAATCGATTCATAAATTACTGGTATCAGAAGAATCGATATTTCAGTATCGATCTGCAGACAGCAGCAGTTATCAGTCAGACTAGATCAGGTAAAGATTTATTTTACATGTGGAGGAAAAGCTTTAACTTTTCCAAAATCCTTCAAATATCTCTCTTTATAAGAAAAGTGCAGGAACGAGCTCCATGAACAATGCTTTCAAAGGAACCTGATGTTTTTGGTATGCAGTGATAGTGTCTGTGGGACAAATCCAGTCTACACATATGTGTTTTTATACATATGTGTTTATGTGTAAAAACACATAAACACATATGTGTAAAAACACATATGTGTAAAACCACATATGTGTAAAACCACATTTGTGTAAAACCACATTTGTGTAAAACCACATTTGTGTTTTTACACAAATGTGGTTTTACACATATGTGTTTTTACACATATGTGTTTTTACACATATGTGTTTTTACACATACATATGTGTTTTTACACATATGTGTTTTTACACATACATATGTGTTTTTACACATGTGTAAAAAACACATATGTGTTGTTTTTTATGTGTAAAAAACAACACATATGTGTTTTTTACACATATACGTAAACACATATGTGTAAAACCACATTTGTGTTTTTACACATATGTGTTTTTACACACGGGACATTTTAAGCTTAAATGTGGAATATTATTGTATTTCTTGATGGTTGTTCTGTCCACAGACCCACACAGCGTTCACAGTTAAATTGTCTTTATTGTACAGGTTTTGCACACGATGCCTCCTCCTCGCCACCTCGAGCTTCCTGTTCGGCACCTCGTGTTTCCCAGGGCAGCTTGCAGCTGTGCTCTCGCACGCCTCCCTTCGCCGTCCCCAGCGTCACTAAAAAAGGGAGAGAGTTGGTCAGCCTAATTCCCTCCACCTGGCTCGCTGTAGCGGAGCCAGAGACCACGGCCCTGCCATGTCCTGTAAGTCATTAAAGGCCATTTCACTTCCTTTTAGTTCAGATTTATTGGTGGTTTACAGTCAGCTCTTTGTGCTTCTTCTGAAAGTTCTTAAAATGAAACATGTCTTTAAAATGTATTTCAGTAAAAGGACAAACATGCCGCCCGAGTCGGCACAAAGGAAGCGCGTACCAAGTAAGCTGTGAGACACGCCCCCACAGATACAGCAACGTGGTTATAATTGCCATATCTAAGCCAGCTCATGTGCTTTTGTCTGAGCACTGGTCTGTTCACCACACTGCTCCTCACACCGGCACTCTTTACAATCAGAGCTGTCCTCGCATTCACACAGACGCTCCTTCCCCCATCACTTTACAAAAGGCCACCGTTGCAACCCCCTCCTCCTTCACTTGCATCCTCCAACCCCCTCCACACAGGAGCAGGTGCTAAGCCAGACTGTCTGCTGAGGTGAAGCGTCAGCCATTAAGAGAATTAAAAACAATCCTAAAATGTACAGGAGTGAAATTAAAATGGGGTAATGTGCTCAGACCTTTTTGTTCCAGTTAAAAGACGCGTTGCAGCATTTTGCACAACCTGCAGACGCCTCATGGACGCATCACTAACCCCACAATAAAGTGCGTTACAATAATCCAGCCTAGAAGTAACAAAGGCATGGATTACTGTCTCAAAGAGCTGTTTCGATAAGACCGGCTTTATTTTGACTAATTGCCTCAAATGAAAAAAGTGAGATCTTACAACAGACCTGGCTTTCAAGTTTAAGATCTGCTCTATTTTAACTCCCAGATCAGTGATGACTGGTTCAACATACTGTGCCAGCGAACCAGGATCTATAGTAGTGGCCTCAGAAACGCCACCAAGAACCATCACTTCTGTTTTCTGCTCATTAAAATGTAAAAAGTTCAAAGCCATCCAGGCCCTTATTTCATCAAGGCATCTAGCAGAGGGTCTACTGAGAAGCCATTTATCTTTATAAGTGGGAATTAACAGTGGAGAGAAATCCCACGTTTCCTGAAAATAGAGCCAAGGGGTTGGAGATATAGAGAGAAAAGAAGCGGGCCTAAAACTGAACCCTGTGGGACCCCACACTGCAGAGAAGCAGCAGACGATACAAACTCACCAAGTTTCACAGAGAAAGTTCGCTCTGCCAAACAGAATCTGAACCACTGCAGTGCGGCACTGCTAACACCCACCAACTGCTCTAAACGGGAGATTAAAATGTTATGATCCGCTGTATCAAAGGCAGCAGTTAAATCTAACAGCACGATAAAAACACACCTGAGTCAGTTGCTAAAAACACATCATTAAAAACTCTTAAAACGGCAGATTTACTATGTAAAGCTTTAAAACCCGATTGGAAAACTTCTAAAGTATCATGTTCGTCTAAAAAGGACATTAATTGGTTGTAAACCACCTTTTCAAGAATTTTGGGGGTAAAAGGCAGTTTGGAAATAGGCCAGGTTTCTTAAGTCGAGGCTAAATCACTGCATGTTTAAGATTCACAGGTACAACACCAGAGGACGTTTCATCCGAGAAGCTTCTTCAGTTCTAAGACCGATTGGTGGAGAGTCCCAGATTGTAAGACCTACTGGGAGATGTCCCTTATGCTGGGCTTACGCGATTTTTGGCTCATTTTGAGACGATTTTTCAGTCGTGCGACCGTTTTGGTGATCGGCCCGAGTTTGGCCTTCGTCGTGTGTCGTGCATCGTGTAGTATCGTGGGATAACGAGAAGCGATAAACACCTCACGACCAGCTCCCGATCATCAATCGCTTGGTCGTAAGAAAATCAAACCTGGTTTGAAATCCTGTCGGCCCTCGTGAGGCTGTCACCGCAGCCGCTCACACTGCACACGCACAAACACAGAAATGGAAGTGAAAAGACGGAGCAGCAGTGCAGCCTGTGATCTGGACACAAGCTTGTCCGAGCCTTTTCGATGTGGCCTCACAAAATCATCACGACGAAAAGTTAAACATTAAACTTTCTCTGCTGTTATCATACCAGGCTCTTAGAATAGATTGTTTAGGATCATTGCTCTGGTAAAATTCTGTTTCATTACATTTAATTTGCCTTTCTAACGATTTTAATTCCTGGTTGCATCGCTTACTCCTGTTGCTATAATTTACCCTCTTACATAAGCTTTAAATGCTTCCCACCTAACACTAGCTGTGGTTTCATCTTTATTTATTTGAAAATACTCATCAATGCAAGTTTCTATAAATTTAACAGATGATGGGTCCTTTAACAAAAATGTTTGCATCCTCCATCACTTTACACCTTGATCAACTTCACCCAATCTAACTGATAGACACACTACATGATCACTAATCACAATACTGTTATACCAACAGTTCTCAATGTAAGGTGGTAGCTCTGTAGAGATGAGAAAGTTATCTATCTGCGAATGACTTCGATACAAACTAGAATAACATGAAAATTCCCTGTTATCTGGATTCCTCAAGACCTCATTCATTCTCAGATCTTTCATATAGTTAAAAAGTATTTTTGTAGTCTGAGTATCAGTAGTGTCAGTCGACCTATCCAGGTTAGGGTCCAGGGCGTAATTGAAGCCCCCTCCTATGATAAAATAAATGTTCATAGAAGGATGGGCTATCCTCGTTGGGGCCATAGATATTCATCAGGTTTCTGCACAGTTACACCCGTTTGGATCTGTAATCACCCTCGTAGTTTGAAATGGGATTGACTTATGTATACGAGTAATGACTCCTCTATAGTGACGTACCTGACCCTGCCATCTTTGGTTCATAAATGTATCTCTGAGGCAGTGAGATGAGATTCTTGTGGGGAAATAATTCTAGAGTTTAAATGTTTCAGTCGGTTTAATACTTGTTTCAGTTTAACTTCCGTATCGCCCTCACGCTCCAGGTCGTAATGTTAACGTTCAAAATGTTTTCTTTAGTTGTCCATAAAATATTGTCAGACTGTTTACTTAAATAAACAAAGTGAAGGAAAAATTGAAGAAGCAGGTTTGCACTTACATCCACACACTCACACATACCAGATACAGAACTTATAAACAATTTCTGATTGAACATTTGCATTTCCTTGATGGAAACGTCTCCCCCCTCCCTCGAACAAATTATTTGGAGGGTGTTAATCCACATCGCTGAGGAGGAACTAGTCAACGCGACCTCTCCAAAACCCCGTAAGTCAGACAGTGTACACTAACCATATAATGATACAGATTTCTTTCATAATAAAGTAAAGTTTACCCTTGGTAGGACAAAAATAATGACTTAGTTAAGGTTTAGCTGTTAATATATAACCCAAAACGATTTAGATTAAATTTAGAACGACCATACCCTTAAACGCCCAGTTATGTTAACATAAGGAAGGCACTGATATCAATAAACAGTTTGGGTGAAATGCCCGTCGGATCTGATCCGTCTCCGCAGACAGATCCTGTGCAAATGTGATCTTGGCCCCTTCATGTGTAATTTGTTGTTTTCTTGCTTCCCGATATACCAGCTCCTTCTCTTGAAAAGAAGCGAACAAGCACCGCTCTGCTCTGGTTTGGTTTCCCGGAGCGTGCGATGCACTCGCTCCTGTGTGAATGACTTGTGGGGCGCTAACCCACTTAGCCACTTAGGTAGCATGATGCTAACAAAGTCGAAGAGTGGTTGTTCCCTCTGCTGCCTCTTTTATGCCGAAGATGCGCAGGTTCTTTCGTCGTCCCCGTTTTCCAAGTCATCTGTTTTGGCTTCAAGAAGTGCGATTCGTTTGATGGCCGAGTTCAGTGACGTTTCTGTTTTTTCAAGTGTGCTTTCTACTTCAGCGATGCGGGCTTCGGCCTCCTCGATATGAGCCCCTTGGTTCAATATGTCTTGCTTTACCTCCGACACTTTACCCTCCAGTGCAGTCACAGCATCTGCCATCCCTGTCAGTCTTGTATCAATGCTATCCAACTCCAAAATCCGTCCGGCTGTGCTCGCCATGTCAGCATCTGTGTCGGACGTTGATGGTGTAGCGCCCGTCTTGTGTCTTCGGGTAAAGATTTCACTGTTTCACCACACTAACAGTGTATACAAGGGTTTTTTTATAGAAAGTTTATACACTGTTTTGGGAGCAACCCCACTATGCTCAAGGCTTGGCCACGTGACCCCCCAGGACAAATCAGTTTTGCTTTTCTTCAGTTGGATATGTCATGGCAGGCAGGATGAGGACCAGACGCAGGACTCGAACCAAAGGTAGAACTGACAAAGTGAAAACACAAAACCCTAAACTGGAAACTCAGAAACTAGGAACTCAAAACGAACAAACTGGAAAACGAGGAGCACGGCGATAACACACAGAGGGTACGACGCAACAACGGGCAGAGGGACACACAGGGCAGATAACGAGACTGGGAGGAAGCAAAACTGAAAGCACTGCACACAGGACACTTAACACAGTGACTGTGGAGACATAGGGAACATAGTGCCATGAAACATGGGAACAGAGACTCTGAGGGAGGGAGAACTGACATCACCGAGAACTTAGAAATAAACACAACCAAAAACAGGAATAATAATAATCAAAGAGTATGAAATCAGAGGCAAACAGTGGGTCACCAGGACATGTGCCGAACAGGACCTGTGTCCTTATGGATCCACATCATGTGTTTGCTATGTTTGCAACCTTGCCCAGTCACCTCTGTAGCGCCTGCTAACCTCATCACAGCGCCTGCTAACCTCATCACAGCGCCTGCCAACTGTATATTTGCTCCGATCCAAAGCAGCCCATCTTGGTTTTGGTGCCTCTGCTGTGATGAGGGTGGGGTTCTACCCCCTGGCTGGGTAATAAATTACATTTCCTCTGTGTGAACAAAGTGGTGCTGAACAAGCTTCTGCTCTCCCGCCCTCACATCTGTGCTACGTGCTGTCTAGCTGAGCGTGTGCTCTTTAATTACTCTTCTGCTCAGTTACCTCTGTGCTCGCACAACAACAGCTACAACCTGGTCAGAGGGGAGCACAGAGGGGAGCACAGAGGGGGGCACAGAGGGGGGCACAGAGGGGAGTACAGAGGGGTAACAAATCATTGTGATCCAGAGTCATCTTAATGGCCAGCGCATCCACCAAAAATGGTCAAAGCCTGGTTTGTATGAACTTATTTTCCTTTTGTGTGAGCTTTTTAAATCGACAGAGCTCAGTAACAATTTGAAAACGTCCTTCCCTTTGCTCTTTGTAAATCCTTTCATCTGCGATGTTTCAGACATGTGTGTCGCTGGGGATCCAACTAAGTGCCCTGCTGATGATTTAGACCAGCGGTCCCCAACCCCCGGGCCTCGGGCCGGTACCGGTCCGTGAGTCGTTTGGTGCCGGGCCGCGAGAGTTGAGGCTCAGGTGTGACATGTATAGTTTTCAGGGTTTTTATCAGTAGTGATGGATGCAGACCTAAACTTAGAAAAACACATTAAGACAATAACAAAGTCAGCTTACTATCACCTCAAGAATATTTCAAGGATAAAAGATCTGCTGTCTCAACAGGACCTGGAAAAACTAGTCCATGCATTCATCTTTAGTAGGCTTGATTACTGTAACAGCATCTTTACAGGTCTACCTAAAAAATCAGTCAGACAACTACAGCTCATTCAGAGCTCTGCTGCTCGAGTCCTCACTAAGACCAAACAAGTGGACCACATCAGTCCAGCTCTGAGGTCTTTACACTGGCTGCCTGTCCATCAGAGGATAGACTTTAAAGTTCTGATGCTGGTCTATAAAACTCTGAATGGTTTAGGACCAAAATACATCAGTGACCTCCTGACCCAGTATGAACCTTCCAGATCCCTCAGGTCATCTGGATCCAATCTTTTATCAGTTCCCAGAGTCAGAACCAGACACGGAGAAGCTGCATTCAGCTTTTATGCTCCTTATATCTGGAACAAACTCCCAGAAAGCCTCAGATCAGCTGAAACACTCAGTTTATTTAAATCCAGGTTGAAGACTCACCTGTTCTCAGCTGCATTTGAATAAAACACCAAATCCACACTTTTAAGCTTGAATTTCAAAACTTACATTTTAACTACTGATTTTATCTGTTTTGATTTTATATACTGTTTTGATTTTATCTGTTTTGATTTTATCTGTTTTGATTTTATATACTGTTTTGTTTGTTTGTTTGTTTGTTTGTTTGTTTGTTTGTTAATTAGTTAGTTAGTTTGTTTGCTTGTTTTAATCAATTTTAAATCCTGCTTTTTATTTGTTTTTGTTTCTAATGTCTCTGTAAAGCACTTTGAATCACCTTGTTGTTGAATTGTGCTGTACAAATAAACTTACCTTGCCTTCAGGGGTATTTTGTTATCCTTTTTATCGTTTACTCGGTTTTCCTGGGTCTTTTCACGTGTGTTATGAATAAATCTTCTTTTTTTCAGTACCGGTACTAGTTTTATTTTGTTGTATTTATCCGCGACACCTTAAAGGCCGGTCTGTGAAAATATTGTCGGGCATAAACCGGCGCAAAAAAAGGTTGGAGACCGCTGATTTAGGTGACTCAGGCGAGTCTCATTTCTAAACAAAGAGTAGATCTCTGTTGGCGGGGATCGCCCTGACGGCTGCTTGCTCCGTTCTTAGATAACCAGACTGACGTTGTCATTGTCATTACCATCAGACTACAACATATCATCCTCGTCTCAGCAGGCTGACGCGTCGATCTGTCGTGACAACTGCCTGAGACTTGCTCCGATTAAACCCTCTGCCATCTTCCCTCCCCTGGATCAGCATGCAGACATGATGATAATCCATCCATAGTCAGAGACCACCTGTTCACCCATTTGTCATCCTCTCCTCTCTGCTGCACTCTGCTGGACACATGGCAGCTTTGAAACACCAACAACAACAACGCCACTACACCTTATGTAGACGAGAGACTCTGAAGGGCAAAGCTCTTAAAACTGAACAGCGGGGTTATATTTCATGCAAGATTGTCAGTGCAGATGCATGAAAGTGGAATTTGAATTGTGTGGCTGGCTGAGGTGGAACATGAGAGCTGCATGCCTCCATTTGCCAAGAGTCTGCAAATCACCTGATTTCACTTCAGGAGCAGTTTCACTGCAGATGGAAGCTTTTAATCTGAACATGAAGCACAGACGTGTTTTCAAACATCTCTGGTAGTGTGGTTCAATTCAACGGTGCTGCTCAGCTCAAGTGTGGCAATCGCTGCTTTCAGTGAACCAGAGGCTCAACAGCGCACAGTCACATAAAGACACACAACAGCCTGCAACAAACAAAACACACTGAGGCGGCACACACTGCTCACAGTGACACAGGAAGCACCTTTTTAAAGTTTTTGCCTGTCCTGCCTGCAGAAATCAGAATCATTGTCTGAAGAATAGAGCAGATATTGGTCCACATGTCATTTATTTGATTTTTACATTTTTTTATTTTAAGTTATTACAATCCGACCGGACAGGACCGGGAGACGGGAGAGAGAAAGAAGACGGAAATAGAAGTTCAGAGAAGGAGAGGGAGAGAAAAACAGAGGAGAAGGATGAAGAGAGAAGACCCTGAAAATCTGCTTCAACACCTGCTAAAAACAGCAAAAAGAAAACAAGACAGCAGGGAAACCACGGCAACAACCAACATAAGCACGAGTAACAGCAAATAATAAATATTGATGCCTCTTTCCTACAGTCTCGTTGGTGTGGCCTCTACACGTGCATGAACACGTTCTACAGAGAACACTAACACTGTGCTTCACCGCTGTGCTGCTGTAAGAAACTATGGACCCTGCTCACTATCTGAGCCTCAGCTAGGGCTGGGCCATATCATACCGTTCACAGTAACACCGGTATAATGTTGGGCAACAATGAGAAAATAAAATATTGCAATAGAATATGGGTAAAACGCGCATGTGCAGTGCCTTTGCTTTCATACGCACATGCCGAAAAAGCATGGACGGAGAATGAGAAGGGCGAAAGCGGATCGAGTGAAACGATGAACCAGAACTGGTTTGTAAAAATGCTGAAACTTCATTGATGTGGAACTGGTTTAGCTTTCGTCCATCAGATATACAACAAAGCACATTTTTTGTAGAACACGCAAGCGGCCGTTGTTATTGCCGTATTTGTCGGACTAAGGTGCTCGTAAATCTGGGAGTAATCTGGGCCATAAACTCCGTCTTCTTCAGGTCCCAAAGTCAAACGAACACTGCAGCATCACTGAGAGTTAAAAACTGTCTAAATTCTTTCATTTTTAATAAAATGATCAGCGTTGCTGCTTTACCAGGTGTAACAATTAAGTTTAACATCCAGGCATCCATGAAAACAGAATTTATGACATTTAACAGTTAGAAGTTAGCAGGAAGTTAGCTCGCTAGCTTCCACCTAAACATGATATAGCATGTTTGACTGAGAGATTTTTGAAACATTCAAACGTACAGCTCTGCTACCACTTCCAACATAAATGAAGACAGAAAACTAAATAGCAGTGACGTTTGTAGGGTTACTGAAGTTGGGCTAGCTGGTATATAACGATGTGCTACGTGGTAAGTAACCAAGTAACTAATTACTTTTGGAAAAGTAATTAGTTACTAATTACTGATTACTTCCTGAAAAAAGTAATCCCGTTACTTCACTGATTACTTATTTTCAAAAGTAATTAATTACTTAGTTACTTAGTTACTTTTTAAAAACACGATTTACAACCTGAATAGGTGATAAAGTGATAGATCTTTCAGCCCAATTCTACTTTTTCTGCATAATCATCATACAAAATGTAATCAAATGGAAAAGTCTCTTTTTAAAACTTGTTTTATTAGTTTTAATCTTTTAACTTTATGCATCAAGCAAAAATTAAATTATATGCAACATTCTCTGACTGGAAGAAATTAGTTTAACATTTAAACCTATTTTCTGCACATTCCAGCACATAAAATAAAATATTTTTTGTGTTTACACTCTTTCAAATAGATGCAAGTAAAACACAGCAGAAAATAAATAAAGTCAAAGACTAGCGGTCCTGTTGCTCTATTTTCACCTGTAAAGCAGGAGTGGGGTAGGCGGAGGTTTACCCTGGTGCAGGTGTGCAGCGGTCAGTGGAAGAATCCGCGAGTTTCTCTGTGAGTTTCCCATTACGTCGTAGCTACTCGGTGCTTGCTCGGAAGTTTAGGGGTTTTTTCGCTGTAAAAAGAAGTTTTCTTCCCACGCACAACGGACACTAATGTTTTTGTCACTTTTTATAGAATCAAACTCAAAGTAAGGTCAGTACTTCCACGCTTTAAACGCTGCACGCTCATACTCTCTCTGCACTCGATATATGATCCATTGTTGATCTGCACACAGCTGTTGTCACGAACGTCGCACTCGCTTACGTCACTGTCATGAGACATTCTCGCAAAACAATCACGGTTTTAGTAACGCAGTAACGCAGCGTTCCTACGGGAAAGTAACGGTAATCTAATTACCGTTTTTGTAATAGTAATCCCTTACTTTACTCATTACTCGAAAAAAGTAATCGGATTACGCGTTAATGCCCATTTCTGCTAACTACACAGCTATGTTAGCATAACAAACACTGTTATGATGATTTCTGATATGAGGTTCAGTTCTATGATGGTGATCGCACAGGTCGAGTGCCACTATGACCCTCCAGAAAATAACGAGGACAGGGGATGATCGTTCAGCTCTTTAATGGCAGATTTAATTTTTGGGTGTGGGTATGTGTGTGTGTGTGTGGTTCAGTCTTATGGACGCACACTCTCATTGAACCCACATAAACTGCATAACTTGTGATTCACACTGCCTCCATGAACACCATTTTTCCGATCCCAGTCAAAACATTACTCACAAAACAGCCACGCCCTCTAGTGGCGAGGCAGAAAACTGCATCACAGTCCTGCCTTCAGAACAAACACAGTGAAGCTGAAGGATGAACGCTAACCTTTTTCCACTCGATAAAAGTTTTTTTTTTGTTTGTTTGTTTTGCCTGTCCCGTTTGGCTCTTTTGCCATCAGAATTATTGTCTTAAGACGAAGAAAGATGCCCAACGGATTTACTTTACCAAATGGACCATCCCAGCCTTGCCGTAATGGTCTATTTGATTCACCTTTTATTGTTTATTTTATTTATTTTCACTTGCTAAATACGGGACAGACTTGACTGGGGAAAAGAAAGGGGATAAAGAAAGAGGGAAAGAAAAACAGCGGGGAAGAGGGACTGTGATAAAGGGCAAAAAACAAAAACCAACAAAATAAGCAGACAAAAAATACATATTTCAATCACCTGGATCACCTGTTGAGAATGAAAAAATAAAACAAGCAGAAGAAAACGAGAGTAATAGAATAAACAACATCACAATGATCTATGGGAATATGACAGTAAATACTAAATATTAAACATTATTGTGCAGCACGTAAGATCGACAGCACAGTGTGCTTTGAGGTAGGAGCCAAAAAGGGTGTAGTTTGTGTGTGTGAGCACCCGTGTGTACACCTGTGAGCATGGATGCGCTTGTTTTTAAAAGGTTCCTTCATGTAATGATCTGCTAGAGGGTGTGGGGGGGCCACAGCCCCGTCCTCCAGGGCATGAAGCAGGTATGGAGGAGATCAAACTCCAGACATCCAGAGGCCCCCAGAACACAAGAGACCAAGGAAGACCAACAGAGGGGCAGCCGTGCCACCGTCCCAGAAAGGTCACTCAGCAGCCGCGGAGCAGAAGCCAGGGGGGGTTGCAGTGACGTGCCCGTGAGCTCCGCTGGCAGCCAGCTGCGCCAGAGTGACCGAGCCCCAGGCCGAGAGGCCGAGGGCACCCCACCCCCGAAGTGGCCCGAGCGAGCCCCAGGCTCCAGGCCCCGATAAGCAGCCACCAGGAGTGAGCCGGTGTGTACCTGGACGCCCATCCCCGGACACAAAGAACCACCAACGCACCGATGTCTGAGGACGTCCGCCACTGGCAGGGGAAGTGGTGGGAGGAGATAGGCCTCCATACCTTAGAGGGCCTGAGATGTCCCCAGAGAGGTGGCGTCTGATACCCAACCTGACATATAGACACAGACATACAGGCACACACAGATACAAACATCCATTCCCACCCTCATGCTCTCATATGCACTTACTCCACACTCAACCAACGTGGAGACAGACATAAAGAGACGCAGTACACACAATCACACTCCCCAAGCGTACTCTACGAACCGGGTCTAGGTACCTAGGTCTAGGGGAGAAGCAGACCACCCCGACTCCGCAGCAGCAGGGAGGCCCCACACTCCAGACCCCAGTCGGACGGTCAACTCCTCCTCCCGCCCCCCCCCCGTTCCAACAGGTCACAGAGAACGAGGGTGTGAGAAGACTCCAAACCTCCCTCTACCCGCTCATTGTAGTGTTGATGCATGTGTGTTCTAAGGTGCATTTAAAACCCAGGAGGGCATGGAGCTACCTGCCAGAGAGCAGCAGGTAAGCGCATAGTCCCTCCTGATAGCCCTCAGTGTCTACGTGTATTTAAAATTGAGAGGTGGGCAACGACACCAGGGGTGAGGTGTACACCCTGATGGTCTTCTGGATGCCGTGTAGCGTGCCCACCCCCAAGATCCTATATGTATGTGTTATGAGAGTGTGAGTAATGTGAATGTCTAAGTTGTGGGATAAAATTGAGGCACAAGAAGCCAGAAGGGGACGGGGGGGGGGGGGGGGGGGATGCCTCCCCTGCACCCTGGTGACACACCTTTACCCCAAGGCCCTGCATGTGTGGGTGATTGTGGTGGAGCGGGAAGAGGGAGGCAGCTGGAGATGGGGAGGGAAGGAAGGGAGGGGCAAGTGACCCCTCCCTGGGGCCAGCTCCCCCGCTAACCCCAGTAGGCACCCCCATACTCCGCAACCCGCCAGGGAAAGGGGGGCCAAGGCCCATCCGGACCAGGGCCCAGTTCAGCAGCGCCGCCCCGCCCCACAGAGCCCGGGACAGCCCACCCGATCCCACCACAGAGAAAACTGCACCCACCCCATCATCCACTCATCTTCCAGACTACACAAGACAATAGACGCCCAGGCTGAGATCTTCCTCCACCTCTCCTGTATCTCCCCCTCCTGCAGAGTGAGTTCCTGGAGAGAGGAGACCTCCTGCAAGATTTAACAGCCTCCCCCACCAGTTGAAGAGCCCCCCAGGTGGCTAGATGCACTGGCAGCACCCTGCGCCGGGGCTGAGCCCCCATACACCCACAACCCTGGCGACACATCAACCAGGACCCAAGGCCCAGCCAGGGCCCCAGCCCAAAGACAGAGCACCCCCAGAACCCCCAGAACCCCACGCCCGTCCCGGACCCACCCAGGGGCAGCCAGGCTACCAGGTCAGTAACCCACGTCCGTCAGCACAGACCCTCCCCTAGCTCCGCTGCACACAGCCATGAGGAAACCGTCACCTAAGAGCCAACAGAGCCCTTAACAGGCCATGACCGCAACGCCAGGTTGAGCCCCCCAAGGAAGATGCTCCTGGGAAATATCACGGCACCCCAAGCCTGTCCCTACCCCCACACCAATCACAACAGCGAAGGTGGGACCAAACTATGACCCCCCATCCCCACATGGTGATGGAGCTGATCAAAGGAGCCCAGAGCGATTGCTCTGATGTGGTGGCAGAGGCTGTATCAAGACTAATGTAATCTAATAGATAATTTCTATATTGGTTAGAATTAAGATTATTTTTATTTTTCTAGTTCATGAGGACTGTTTTCTTGGCTATGCATGTTACAGAATGTTACATTTCAGATACTTCGGTAAAAGTTAATGTGAAGGTTCCTGATGGTTAGAGACAAATGCAATCACATGGCAGGATGCTGTAAACGAACCAAACCTCAGTCAGGAGAACAACTGAGATAATCCATCCACAATACGAGGTTAGTCATTAATATACTGCAACAACACGGGAATAGAGCAGCTGTGATATAATACAGCATTAATGAATCAATGGTACAGAAGTGGAGGAAGCAAGAAGAATGAGTTGAGGAAAGTTTGATTTTTCTGACTGCTTTGTTTCGCTTAATGTGTCTTATAATCCCGTGCACCTTATGGTCCGAAAAATACGTATTTGACTTTTTTATTTGGCACACTGCAGTTTAATGTTGCAAAGCTCCTCTTTTTAACTTCAGTGGATATTATACATGGTTATGCTCAGGATACGTCAGCACATTTCTACTGGAAATGCCTTTTGGTTAAACTTTCAGCAAAGAATTTGCATTTGCACTGTTAAATGTTTATATAGCTTTAATGCATATAAAAAACAACATATTGTTATCACAAATTTTCAAATATATATCGTGAAAAATATTTTTGGCCATATCGCCCTGCTCTAGCCTCAACCTTTTCAAACTATACAAAAGCTGCAGAATAAATCATAACAGTATATAAAGAATCGGTATCAGAGATGCATACAAACCCAGTGAGTTAAACATCTCCATCTTCCATGAAAAACTGGAGGGCCAGTAATATATCACCAACATGCTGCACTCAGTTCTTCTCAGTGTTAATTTTGATGTCTTTATAAGCTTGTTTTTGAACTCCTGCGGCGCCTCTCTAAAGATTGCCTACTCCAGCTTTAAACTAATGTATCGATAACAGAAATGCATCAAAAGAATCTGCAAAGTGTTTCAGAGGCCACATGTCCCATCATGGAAACCTTGGGACTTTAGGTGGGTACCAGGGACAGCCAGGAAGCTTACTACATCCCATCTCAGTCAGCAAGATGAAGAGTGATGAGGAAGGATCTTCTCCGTCTCCTCCCATCACCTGCCTCCTTATACTCCGATCCCAGCATCCTCTGCATGTCCTCCTTCTCTCCATCCATGAACCTCCTCTGAGGTCTTCCTCTTTTCCTCTTGACTGGCAGCTCCACCTACATCATCCTTTCTCCTCCTCTGCACATGTCCAAACCACCTGAGCCTCTCTGGCTCTGAGCTCTCCATCTGTATGTATGTGGAACGACTGGCTGTCCTCTCCACCCTAACCTGCTGCATACCCGCCTTCAGTTCTCAGTTTTAATTATCAGGAGATGATAAAAGTAATCTGGTCTTAAACTTGGGCCTCAGACTAATTACAAAACATATCACATGGTCTGTAGGAGGCGTCTAATATTTCACGCTGGTCCCTGATTGCAGCTGGGAACCAGTAAAGAGATGCTGGTCACAGCCTCTGTTTGTTAGCAGCACTCTGGTACAGTTTCCCGTTCTCCCACGTGGTCTAAAAGCACGCTGGCCTCTATGATCCAGGCCCCAAACACGTCTCTACTCTATATTAAACACTACCTACCACACACTCACACTTTCACAGATGCACTGGGATGTGTGGCTGGGGAACAGAGCACCTCCAGAGTCCCAGCAGCTCCGGTCCAGTTCAGTAGTATTTATCCTCAGTGTTGCTCACAAGGCTGCTGTTGTGAAAGTGTTCACCTCTATAGTGTCTGTGCACATGAGCTGCAGGAGCATTGAGGAGGGAGAGCTATGTTGGAGGGGCTGACATAGCTGTGTGGGTGACAGGTGCCTGTACACTACACAGAAAAATATGTGCAGGCTCCAATTACCAGAACACATGAATAATTCATAATCATGAAGAGATGCTCATCATCAAATCGATTAACACCAAGCAGCTCTTTAAGAATACTGAAAACTGCGTTCACTACACCATGGTGTTGTTATGTGTGCTTAAACAGAATATAGACACACACACAATATTTAAATATATAGGAAATACTGATCATGCATATATGCAGTGTATGTAGATGATCAGCACTCCTGCTTTAACCTAAATGCCCACGCTTTCTCCAAGCTGCTGCAGCACATTCACAGTGCGCTGCAGCGGAATAGGAAACAGCAACAGCACCTGACAGCCGGCCAGTGTCTGCTGCTCTTCTCTGCTCGCAGATCCGGGAGCTTCCATCCGCCTCTGCCGGCTGTACTGCTGCTAATATTACGCCAGTGTCACCTGCAGCTCACACCGACACCAGCCGACGAGCAGAACACCGCGGAGCCGTGGAGGAGGAGCCACGGAGGAGGAGCCGCCCCGGCACGGAGAATGCGTCACACTGGAAGTTAGACCGGAAACATGAACGCAGACTCTGATATGGAGGTACCCCACTGTACAGGTACGACATGAGCAAATACAGTGGGCAGTACACACACACACACACACACACACAGAGTGTTAACGGAGCTGAAATGTTGTATTGTTGTTTTTTCTCTTGTTCTATTATAAATTATACTTTCATGCAAAACGAATATGCACGAGTGTGTGTGTGTGTGTGTGTGTGTGTGTGTGTGTGTGTGTGTGATGTGAGGAGTATAACATGCTTTTTATTACCTCATATATGCGAATGTGTTCTACATACTTTGTTAAATACATGCAGTCAAAGGTTTGGACACACCTTCTCATTTTTACTCCACATTATAGATACAAACTGAAGACATTAAATATATAAAGCAACATATATGGAATTATGTAGCAAAGGAAAAATAAGATAGATAAGATAAGATCAGACAGATCTTTATTGTCACGGTTACCAGAATAATGAAAAACAGTTTGGCGTCTCTCCATTTGCAGCTGTAGGTTTTTACATTCAACATTCTTTGGATAGGAGAATGAGATTATAACGTTATATACAGAAACAAAGTGTCTGCAGGTACAGTCTAAGGAGTAGGATCAGTGCAGTACAAGCTGCGACGTCAGTGGTATTACACATTGAGTAAGGGGTAGGAATGCCTGTTGCTACTGTACAATTATATAAATAGAGGTAAGAATGTTGGTTGTATTATACTATAATGAATACTGTTTATAAATAAGTACAGTGTAAGTGTCCATGAGTGTTAACAGCACAGTTAACCTTCAGGGATCATGGTCAAGCTTGAGACCTGGATCCCCCGTAGCCGGTTACCAAGATTACGTGAAGTACCCTCAGAAGGTCTGCTAGATGATGTTAATGCAGCATGACGGATGATGCCTGCAGCCACGATTACCGACACTAACAAGCTGATCTACAATACGGCAGCAGTGATCAGTGAGATGCTTGGCTACAAGTTGAACAGCCACAAGGGGCAGTACCCTCCATGGAGAAGGAGGCTAGAGGGCAAGATCAAAGTAGCACGGAGGGAGGTTAGCCAACTAACGGAGTTGCAGAAAGGTGCGACAAAGAAGGTGCATAAGAAATACAGCAAGCTGTCCATACCTGAGGCCTTGGAAACTGCCAAGCAAAGACTCACAGCCTTGGCCAGCCGCTTGAGGGGGTACACCAGAGAGATAGAAGGCAGGAGAATAAACCAGCTGTTCTCCACAGAACCAGCAAAGGTGTACTCTCAGTGGCAAGGGAACAATAATAAGAGAACAGCACCACCAAGGCTGGAGACGGAGCAATACTGGAAGAGCATGTGGGAGAAGAATGCAACCCATAACGGCAATGCTCAGTGGCTAGTGGATCTGAGGGCAGACCATAGCGACCTCCCTGAACAGGGTCCAGTAACCATCACAGTGGCAGATATCCAAGAAAGGGTCTCCAGTATGAAGAGTTGGACAGCACCAGGGCCCGACATGGTTCACGCCTACTGGCTAAAGAAGCTGACTGCACTCCACGAGCGTCTGGCAGCACAAATGAACCAGCTGCTAGTTAACGAGAGACACCCGGAATGGCTAACCGAAGGTCAGACAGTCCTGATCCCCAAGGACCCCAAGAAGGGACCGGTCCCCTCCAACTACCGACCAATAACCTGCCTCAGTACTACATGGAAGCTCCTGTCAGGCATCATAGCGGCTAAGATGAACAGGCACATGGGTCAATACATGAGCGGGGCACAGAAAGGGATGGGCAAGAATACCAGAGGCACAAAACACCAGCTACTGGTAGACAGAACAGTCAGCCGAGACTGCAAGACCAGGCTGACCAACCTGTGCACTGCCTGGATTGATTACAAGAAGGCCTATGACTCAATGCCCCACAGCTGGATACTGGAATGCCTAGAATTGTACAAGATCAATGGGACCCTAAGAGCCTTCATCAGGAACTCAATGGGGATGTGGCGGACAACACTAGAGGCCAACTCCAAGCCCATAGCACAAGTCACCATCAAGTGTGGGATCTACCAAGGAGATGCTCTGTCCCCACTGCTGTTCTGCATAGGCCTGAACCCCCTCAGTGAGGTCATTAACAAGACTGGCTACGGATACCGACTACGGAACAGAGCAGTTGTCAGCCACCTCCTGTACATGGATGACATCAAGCTGTATGCCAAGAGTGAACGAGACATCGATTCACTGATCCACACTACCAGGATATACAGCAATGACATGGGGATGTCGTTCGGGCTGGAGAAGTGTAGTCGGATGGTAACAAAGAGAGGGAAGGTAGTCAGAACTGAAGGGATTGAACTACCAGAAGGCAACATTGCAGACATAGAGGACAGTTACAAGTACCTGGGGATCCCGCAGGCGAATGGGAACCATGAAGAGGTCGCTAGAAAAGCTGCAACCACCAAGTACCTGCAGAGGGTCAGGCAAGTCCTGAGGAGTCAGTTGAACGGTAAGAACAAGATCCGGGTCATCAACACGTACGCCCTGCCCATTATCAGGTACCCTGCTGGGGTAATAGGCTGGCCAAAGGAGGAGATAGAAGCCACTGACATAAAGACAAGAAAGCTCCTTACCATGCATGGAGGGTTTCACCCCAAGTCCAGCACCCTGAGGCTGTACGCTAAGCGGAAGGAAGGGGCAGGGGACTGGTGAGTGTCAGCACCACAGTCCAGGATGAGACAACGAACATCCATGAATACATCGCGAAGATGGCCCCAACTGACAGCGTGCTCAGTGAATACCTCAGGCAGCAGAAACCCAAGAAAGAGGAGGAAGACGAGGAACCATCATGGAAGGACAGGCCCCTGCACGGTATGTACCACCGGCAGATAGAGGAGGTGGCTGATATCCAGAAATCCTACCAGTGGCTGGACAAAGCTGGACTGATAGAGCACAGAGGCACTAATCATGGCAGCACAAGAACAAGCTCTGAGTACAAGATCCATAGAGGCTGGGGTCTATCACACCAGGTAAGACCCCAGGTGCAGGCTGTGTAAAGATGAGACAATCCAGCACATAACAGCAGGGTGCAAGATGCTAGCAGGCAAGGCGTACATGGAACGCCATAACCAAGTGGCCGGCATAGTGTACAGGAACATCTGTGCTGAGTATAACCTGGAAGTCCCGAGGTCAAAATGGGAGACGCCCCCAAGGGTGGTGGAGAATGACCGAGCTAAGATCCTGTGGGACTTCCAGATACAGACGGACAAAATGGTGGTGGCTAACCAACCGGACATAGTGGTGGTAGACAAACAGAAGAAGACAGCCGTAGTGATCGATGTAGCGGAACAACATCGGAGATCTCTGTCCAGAAGAGCGCAGTCCTGGGAGCAGCTAAGATACTGCGCAGGACCCTCAAGCTCCCAGGCCTCTGATAGAGGACCCGAGCTTGAAGGATAAACCGCCCCGCAAGGGGTGGGGGGGGGTGGGGGGGGAGGGAATAAAAGAAAATTTAAAAAAAGAAAAAAGAAATTTATATATATATATATATATATATATATATATATATATATATATATATATATATATATATATATACAGTGGGGCAAAAAAGTATTTAGTCAGCCACCGATTGTGCAAGTTCCCCCACTTAAAATGATGACAGAGGTCAGTAATTTGCACCAGAGGTACACTTCAACTGTGAGAGACAGAATGTGAAAAAAAAATCCATGAATTCACATGGTAGGATTTGTAAAGAATTTATTCGTAAATCAGGGTGGAAAATAAGTATTTGGTCACCTCAAACAAGGAAAATCCCTGGCTCTCACAGACCTGTAACGTCTTCTGTAAGAAGCTTTTCTGTCCCCCACTCGTTACCTGTATGAATGGCACCTGTTTGACCTCATCATCTGTATAAAAGACACCTGTCCACAGCCTCAACCAGTCAGACTCCAAACTCCGCCATGGCCAAGACCAAAGAGCTTTCGAAGGACACCAGGAAAAGAATTGTAGACCTGCACCAGACTGGGAAGAGTGAATCTACAATAGGCAAGCAGCTTGGTGTGAAAAAATCAACTGTGGGAGCAATCATCAGAAAATGGAAGACATACAAGACCACTGATAATCTCCCTCGATCTGGGGCTCCACGCAAGATCTCATCCCGTGGGGTCAAAATGATCATGAGAACGGTGAGCAAAGATCCCAGAACCACACGGGGGGACCTGGTGAATGACCTGCAGAGAGCTGGGACCAAAGTAACAAAGGTCACCATCAGTAACACACTACAACGGCAGGGAATCAAATCCCGCAGTGCCAGACGTGTTCCGCTGCTGAAGCCAGTGCATGTCCAGGCCCGTCTGAAGTTTGCCAGAGAGCACATGGATGATACAGCAGAGGATTGGGAGAATGTCATGTGGTCAGATGAAACCAAAGTAGAACTTTTTGGTATAAACTCAACTCGTCGTGTTTGGAGGAAGAAGAATACTGAGTTGCATCCCAAGAACACCATACCTACTGTGAAGCATGGGGGTGGAAACATCATGCTATGGGGCTGTTTTTCTGCCAAGGGGACAGGACGACTGATCCGTGTTAAGGACAGAATGAATGGGGCCAAGTATGGTGAGATTTTGAGCCAAAACCTCCTTCCATCAGTGAGAACTTTGAAGATGAAACGAGGCTGGGTCTTCCAACATGACAATGATCCAAAACACACCGCCCGGGCAACAAAGGAGTGGCTCCGTAAGAAGCATTTGAAAGTCCTGGAGTGGCCTAGCCAGTCTCCAGACCTCAACCCCATAGAAAATCTGTGGCGGGAGTTGAAAGTCCTTGTTGCTCGGCGACAGCCCCAAAACATCACTGCTCTTGAGAAGATCTGCATGGAGGAATGGGCCAAAATACCAGCTACTGTGTGTGCAAACCTGGTAAAGACCTATAGTAAACGTTTGACCTCTGTTATTGCCAACAAAGGTTATGTTACAAAGTATTGAGTTGTATTTTTGTTATTGACCAAATACTTATTTTCCACCCTGATTTACGAATAAATTCTTTACAAATCCTACCATGTGAATTCATGGATTTTTTTTTCACATTCTGTCTCTCACAGTTGAAGTGTACCTCTGGTGCAAATTACTGACCTCTGTCATCATTTTAAGTGGGGGAACTTGCACAATCGGTGGCTGACTAAATACTTTTTTGCCCCACTGTATATAATTAAGAATAAAATTAAGTTGAAAAAGAATTGTTATAAAATCATTTAAAACAAGTTATACAGGGGGATACGCAAGATAGCATCTGTGGGCAATTAACCAACTACACTAACTGTGTGTCTCTGGACTGGGAGAAAACCAGAGAGAACCCACACAGACATGGGGAGAGCATGCAAACTCTGGTCAGACGGTGGAGTCAAACTCAGGGCCTTCTTCCTGTGAGGCAGCAGTGCTAACCACTGTGCCACCATGCACATAAGAGAAATATGTCATTATTAAAGAAAGAATCAGTGATAAACAACTATGAGACAAGAAGGGCGCTCCTTCAAGATCAATGTTTGTTAGCACTTTATAACTAAGGGTGTCATTCATGTCCAGATGTTGCAGAGAGCATCTCTCATGACTGAGGGCCCTCGTCTGTGTGGTAACACAATGCCGACAGGACGAGGGACTACTTCCAGGAGAATAACATCACTGTTTGGGACCATCCTGCATGTTCCCAACAACATGACAACAGTTCCAGACAGTAGATGCCCTTCATGCATGATTTCTGTTTTGGGGAATTTACGGGTTTTTTCCAAGGTGTGCTCCTAAACTTTTGATCAGCTGTAAAACAGCCTGTTTCAGTTTAAGCATTGTTTTCATTAAATTGCTCAAAAAATTGTTTAAGTCCACTTGAAAAATGGCAAAAAATCATATTTTGACATATAATGACAAACACCGTGGGTGAGTAACATGTCCACAGTCCACAGTGAAATATTCAGGACACAGAAACATTCTTGAAAGCAACAGTTTGGAGATTACATGTTTAAACTGTTTAGACCAGCGGTCCCCAACCCCCGGGCCTCGGACCGGTACCGGTCCGTGAGTCGTTTGGTACCGGGCCGCGAGAGTTGAGGCTCAGGTGTGAAATGTATAGTTTTCAGGGTTTTTATCGGTTTTCAGCGTTATTTTGTTATTGTTTTTATCGTTAACTCTGTTTTCCTGGGTCTTTTCACGTGTGTTATGAATAAATCTTCTTTTTTTTTTGGTACCAGTACTAGTTTTATTTTGTTGTATTTATCCGCGACACCTTAAAGGCCGGTCCATGAAAATATTGTCGGGCATAAACCGGTCCGTGGTGCAAAAAAGGTTGGAGACTGCTGGTTTAATACACAGAGTGTAAAAATTCAATATTTTCAAACTGCTTGAAAAAAAATGTCCAATTGATGCCACATGCTTGTGTCTGCATGTTCAGTCAGGGAAGCTGAGGACGCGCTGCCCACTTTGAAGGTGGGAGGAGGGATGAGATGAACAAGCTGAGCTGAAACACACCCAACTCTCCTCACCTCAAATATTAGTTCTCCTTTTAACATTTAGTAGTCTAACAACAAGGTGATATCAAAATATTAAAACAATGATTTAATGATTATATGACTTTTATTTCATCAAATTTAGATTAGATCCATTTAAATGCAGCTCATGTAATACATGAAAAGGGTTGAAATACACTTATTATAACAGAAAATATCATCAAATAATGTGTAAAGCTCTGCAGTGATATTTCTCCGGCTGAACTCCACCTGCTTGTGTCTCTGCACAGAACAGCTACATCAGGGCTCTCAAACCTGCGGCCCGGGGGCCAGCGCGGCCCACGTCAGCCCTGCTTGCGGCCCGTATATCAACTTAAAGAAATATAATGCAGTTTGACTGTTGAAGTGACTTTTTTGTTTGTTGTTGAGTTAAATGTTAAAATAAGTTCTTCAAATGATTAAATATGAAGGCAACATGTATGGGCTCAAATTGTGGTCATAAATATTTTGTACTTGTAAATCAGATTTGTATGTGTAAAAAGAAGTTGTGCGTGTTCTCTGATTGGATAGTTAAATTTGTGATTGACATGACATTGACCAATCATATGAAAGGAAGAAAAATAGGGTCAAAATTCGTACTTGTAACTTGAAACTTGAGTGCAGTTTTACACGTATTTTTTGCCCAAGTCCACACACAAATCTTTTTTACACATACAAATCCTGATTTACAAGTACAAACTATTTATGACCACAATTTGAGCCTATAAACATGAGCAGAGACACAAACATGAGAGGGATTGTCTGTGTTAGTTCACTGACAGATTCACAAACTAATGTGCACACTCATGTCTGCACTTTGGTTTTGTTAAATGCGAACACAATGACAGCAGAAGTGCTGCCACGTGTGGCCTCACATGAGGTGACAGAGCCAGCAGTGGTTCACAGCTCGTTTGAGACCCCTGAGCTGGGGTGACGGAGGGCAGACAGATGGGAGAGCTCCAGTGCTTTATTTGTACTGCCTCCTAGTGGTCGAAAAGAAGAACGACTGAACGAACAAATATAGAAAGGATTCACGGACATTATTGTAAAAAGTTGAACACTTAAAAGGAAATTCTGTTACTAAGACTTCATAAAAAATATTTATAATGATCTATTTTATATGTGGAGGACGCACACAGTCATAGTTTTCCATCAGACGGAGGGACTCATCTATTCTCTACAGCAGCGGTAACCCCCGGGCCACGGCCCGGTACCAAACGACTCACAGACCGGTACCGGGCCGTGAGAGTTGAGGCTCGGGTGTGAAATTGATGGTTTTCAGGGTTTTTTATAATTAACTCGGTTTCCCCTGGGTCTTTCCCGTGTTGTAGCTGTGTGTCTTATTTTGAAAGAAATGTTTACACGTTACCATAGCGACCAGAGAGTTACTCTCAGTCTTGACTGGCTAATAAAGTTACACAATTACACAGTTAATTCGCGTTTATTGTTATATTTACAAAATACCACCGTCGTATCATTTTATTTTGTTGTATTTATCCTTAAACTCTGTCTGTGAAAATGCTGTCTGACGTTAAACCGGTCAGTGGAGCAACGAGCGCTGCTCTACAGCCGTAATCAATCCCAGCCCTTTCAGTTGTAATGAGGCTTGCTGTTTACGCTTCAGGTGATCCTTTAATAACAGTATTCACCATCATGTGGACGTGAGGTGGTCTCACGACCAGACTCAAGCCTCGCACGGCGCAACTCGACATTAACGTCACCTTGTGTTCATTTAGGAACATTATTCATCTCTAGTAAAGATGCTTAAAATCCTCCAATAGCATTAGCTCACGAGGAGACTCATAATCATCATTAACTGTCTAATTAGTGACCTGAGCTGTAAAGCAGGGCTGGGAGAGCTGTGTTCACATGTTGGTGCCATACTCTGCGCCCTTCTGTAAATAAACGCTTCTTAGCGCATCCGATAGCAAAGACACTGTCCTTCATTTCGGCTAAACTTCCCCTCGACGTTCAAACGATGCCTGGAGCGCAAAAGACCGCAGTACTGCCAGGTGGGCGTGTCCCAGTAGCTATGCCATTATATGAAAACTACATTATCCAACACAGGAAACCTGCACGTGAAGTCAACGCGAAGCATGCGCATGCGCCACGGCCAAAGGCGCTGAACGTTCGAACTCACTGACGTCACAGTAAGGTCTCCTGATTGTCAAAAGTAAACAACTATCCAGATCGAGTGTGAGGACGGAGAGTGAAAGACTGGAAAAAGTGATAATTTGTGCAAAGCTGTCGCGAAAACGTGAATTCACGGACGAGATTGTGGAAACATGAACGTGGTAGGACTCTGAAAAATTGATCAGACCACCTCTCATCAATATTTTAGACATTTTGAAAATGCAATAAATGCAATGATTATATGTGAGAAGCTTAGTGGTACTGGTGGACTAACTGTTACAGAAACATCCAAAATGAGGCACCAATACTGTTTATTTAGTGCAGCTGAGACAAAAACCGAACATTGGCTGCTGGTCTAATTCTTTTATTTTGGAAAGCCTGCTCACTGACATCTGTCTGTTTCTAGATCCCATTAGATGAAGCTGGTGAACCGAGGTGCAGTAATCTCAGCCTGCCTCTGTTCAGATTTGGACACATTGAACGATGCCTCATAAACTATTTAGACAATTTATCGCACGGGTAAGTCACAAGCTCAAAGTCAGCGAGACAGTTCTCAGCATACGCAGACATATTCACTGGTTACAGGTTTGTTTCGCTCAACTAGTCTCAATGTTTTTCTTTCAGACAGTGGACGGCATTAGCCACTGATGACATCTCCTTGGATGTCGTCGATCCGCTGACCAAGATGTGCCGAGCACTCATAGGGCACATTAGCACCTTAGTGTATAAAGTCATACGCCCACAGGTTTTATGCTGGCCACATAATCATGATCGTGGAGACAAAGAAAGCTCCGCTGACCGGTAAAGCTAAAGCTTGCTTTATTCAACAGTTTCATTCAGTCTTTCTTCTTCTGAGACGTTTTACATGACATGGTTCATCAGGTAATCCTGGTGATGGAGGGTTTTTCAGAGGACGCAGCATTGCTTCGTATTGCCTCTTAGAATAGTTTCCATCACGTGTGAAGTCGTCCATGTGGTTTATTTTAATGACGCCTGTAGATTTGGACAAAACAGTGATCGTGTGGGAAAATGACTGACTACGTTTCTCTTTTCTGCCTTTTCAGGATGAAAGTTGAACCTCTGCTTGATGGGTGCAGTTACTGCAGGGTGACCGAGGACGATATTCAGGCCAGCCTCAGAAACATCTTTCATAACTGCTTCGGTCGGGTCTTGGGTTGTGGGCAACGGCGGTCTTGTGACTCAGACACACTACTGACTTTATTTTCAGTGTCGATTGCAAAGAACGTAAACTCAGCCCTGAGTCGTATCACAGGGTCCACATCCTTGCAATCAGATAGATCCACATCCCCAACAAACGTTTTTGGGATGGTTTACAGTTTAATGAACATTTTAAAAGACTGTGTAAACACCTCATCTCCCCTTTCTGTAGATAGTGAGAGTAGCAGCTGCACCACTGTTGAATCGCCAAACTCTGAGGAAGATGACGACTTTAAAGATGACGACTTTAAAGTCTCTACCGACTTTAAAGAGTCTGTAGAGACTTTTAAAAGCACACCGACTCAAGCTTGTGTAGGTGAGGGAGATGTGGGCAGCGAGGGCAACAGTGATACATTTCAAATCACTGATGTCCAAAATCTTGACCGTGAGAGTTCAGAGAGGGAAGAAAAATGTAGCAACGCCCCGCGGTGTTCGTCTGGGACGCTTCCTACGCCTGCAGACACCGATACCTTTCTCAGTTTGTGTCTTGCAAATTTAGTCGCTCACGTTTCTGAGAAAACACAAACATCTGCTGTAAAGCTGAATTTTCAGCAGATAGTGACTGATATAAGAGAGAAGATTGGGGGAGACTTGACTCCTCTAAAAACGGTAAAAAACTTGTACATCATAATGTACAAAGACCTGTGTCGCAAATTTGGATCCAAAAACGTGCTTCCGTTTGTGATGGAAAAGTGTGGTGCGACTTTTGTAGCAGCCGTCGTGGAGCTATTAAAAGCAGAGCTGAAACTATCGAGCGGCTCCAGGAACGCGCTGAGAAGTTTAGAAAGTAACGAAAGCGTTTCTCCAGCCAGTGAGAACAAAACGCAACGATCTGCGAGTGAGGACAACGTACACAAAGGATCCACAGGTTCCCAGAAAGACAGGCCGAGAAACTGTATCGTTAGGGCCCTCGCTTCTTTTTGTAGATCTTTGAGGAGGCTGTTCAGTTGCTGCATGAGCAGCGAAACAGAAACAGAGTGATTATCTTCATAATTACTCAGCTCAGTGATCCAGGTAAGTCAATCCCAACAGGTGGGTTCTGTTCATGTGGACGTAGCGTTCACAGCGGGAGAAAACACCGCCCGCTGAGAACGCTACATCCACATGAACAGAATCCACCTTTCTGTTCACGTGGACGTAGCGTTCACAGCGGGAGAAAACACCGCCCGCTGAGAACGCTACGTCCACATGAACAGAATCCACCTTTCTGTTCACGTGGACGTAGCGTTCTCAGCGGGAGAAAACACCGCCCGCTGAGAACGCTACGTCCACATGAACAGAATCCACCTTTCGGGGTGCCTTCATAATGTTACAACAGTTACAATCCTCTTTTCAAAACATTTGCAGCCGTTTCAGCTGTTTGAAACAAACGCTGTCATTTAACTCAGGTTGCGGCAGAAGACCTCCCCTCATCGAGCCTGGTTCTGCCGGAGGTTTCTTCCTGTTAAAAGGGAGTTTTTCCTTCCCACCGTCGCCTTGTGCTTGCTCAGAGGGGGTGGTCTGATTGTCAGGGCTTTGTCCCCAAACTGCAGGGTCTTTAAAGGCCTTGCAGTATTGAGTAGACAGTCAGACCACAGGACAGGTTTGCAAATCTGACTCCATCATATACAGATTTTGAAAGGAGGTTGTAACAGCAGCGGCTCTGTGGGGCCTCTCACAGTGCAGACATGCACTTTGATTGGACACTCTAAATTACTCACATAATTTGCTTCTTAATTTGGAAATAAAATGAGCAGAAACTGAAACAAATGTGTTTGTCAGAACATTTAATTGTTAAATGTGTATCGTGGTTTGTAGTCTCATCAATCACAATGTAGAGACAATCGCACAAACTCGATTTAGTCAGAGCACTTTGTGTTGGTTTTGTCATTGTAGGTTAAATGTAGATATTTATTCTAGATATTTGACACAAAGGCATCCTCAGCTCTGTAACAGAGAGGTGTTGGCTCAGTGTGAAGATGTCCTGATGATATCAGTACTTTGGATTTTAGCCTGACTGATCAAGTTCCAGTTTAAGAGTTTTGACTGTCTTGAGAGACGGCACATTGTAGACAGAGAGCCACATTCATCATCCGTCCATCCGTCCATCCATCCATCCATCTGTCTGTCCATCCATCCGTCCATCCGTCCGTCCGTCCATCCATCCGTCCATCCATCCGTCCATCCATCCGTCCGTCCATCCATCCATCCGTCCGTCCGTCCATCCATCCGTCCATCCATCCATCCATCCGTCCATCCATCCATCCATCCATCCATCATCCCTCCATCCGTCCATTCATCTATCCATCCATCCATCCATCATCCCTCCATCCATCCATCATCCGTCCATTCATCCATCCATCCATCCATCCGTCCATCCATCCATCCATCATCCCTCCATCCATCCGTCCGTCCATCCATCCATCCATCTGTCCATCCATCATCCGTCCATCCATCCATCATCCCTCCATCCATCCATCATCCCTCCATCCATCCGTCCATCCATCATCCCTCCATCCGTCCATTCATCCATCCATCCATCATCCCTCCATCCATCCGTCCATCCATCCATCCATCATCCCTCCATCCATCCGTCCGTCCATCCATCCATCCATCTGTCCATCCGTCCATCCATCATCCCTCCATCCATCCATCATCCCTCTGTCCGTCCATCCATCATCCCTCCATCCATCCGTCCATCCATCATCCGTCCATCCTCCCTCCATCCATCCTCCCTCCCTCCATCCATCCTCTATTCATCCAGTTAAAGGGTTTTGACTTGAGAGATGGCACATTGTAGACAGAGAGCCATATTCCTAACTGTAAAACTCAAAAAACAGTCTTAGGCTACGTTCACTCTGCAGGTCTTGATGCTCAATTCAGATTTTTTGATCAAATCTGATTTTTTGTCTGCTCGTTCACACTACAAATAAAATGCGACAGCAAACGCGCTCTAGTGTGAACGTTCAAAGCGGCCGCATGCACAAAAGAAGACGTCACACACAACGCGCTCTGTTTAGACCCAGACCAACAGTATTGTTTGACTGATGGTCTTAATATAAAGACTTCAGACTTTACGTTTCACAGTTTTGCTTTAAGTTATAAAGTTATTTTGTTATTTACATTTGTCCTAATAATGATCTGTTGCTGTTTCAGAGGAGCGCTGCTTCTAGCTGCAAATTTCTGTCAGAATCTGCAGATTATACAAATAAAATGTTCACGTTTCTCCAACGACTGTAGCTCCTGTGAAAACTAAGGCCTAAGACCAGAAGTATTTAACTCCATGGTATAATTCTCAAACTCAAGCTACTTTCAGTACCATTGATGTTAAGTTAGACTCTTTTTCTCCAATCGATCTTTCTGAGTTAACTTCAATAATTACTTCCTCCAAACCATCAACGTGTCTTTTAGACCCCATTCCTACAAAACTGCTCAAAGAAGTCCTGCCATTGATTAATTCTTCGATCTTAAATATGATCAACCTATCTCTAATAATCAGCTATGTACCACAGGCCTTCAAGCTGAAGCCTATCCCAGCTGTCATTGGGCAAGAGGTGGGGTACACTCTGGACAGGTCACCAGTCTGATGCCAGGCTACCACACAGGCAAACAACACCCATATTCACACCAATGACCAATTAACTTAACCCCATTAACTGCATGTTTTAGGACTGTGGGAGGAAGCTGGAGTACCTGGAGAAAACCCACGCAAACACTGGGAGAACATGCAAACTCAGAAAAGCTCCGACCAGATTGTGCAGTCAAATTTAGCTCCCAGGGACCCAGCAGTCTTCGATTCACTCAGAGCAGCGTGCAGATTTGGAGAACTTGAGGAAATGATCACCTCTTGCATTTCTAGACCCATTTATCAGTTTTCAGTGATGATGCCAAACACATTAGTGATGCTGACAGAGTAACCAGACTCAAAGTCGAGATGATTTCCTTCACTAACTAAAGAGCAACTTTGCTTTTCCAACAACTGTAAATCAAGTAAAGCTGATGTGTCCAATCACAGAGGGAAACCACAGAACAGCAAATGTTTAAGACATTTATTATCATACTGTCAGGGTTCATAGAAATCAACTTAAAACACTTGATCTGAAGGAGCGATTATTTACGATTCTTGATGTTTGAACTAACGCAGAGTTGAATTCGACTTCTAATATTTTCAACTTTGCTTTTACAACATGTACGATTTAACCATCGCTGGCATTACCAGCATGTTGTGCCTGTGAAGACAAGGAACCACAGCAGGATACAGTTCTCCACACACTAGACATCAGAAAGGGCCACAACATGTTTATGGACAACAACAAAAACCCTAAATATCTTCAGTTACCCAGACGAGCTTGTGTGCATGTCTTTAAAATAATTTCCAACAATATTTTTTACATAACAGTGAGAGCTAGTGTTAGTGCAGTTAATAAGAAGAAATGTATCAGTGACGCTAATTTAGGAATCTCAAGTCTTGAATCGCTCCCCTGCACCAACCCAGTCCTCGTCCCCCAAATCACCTCTTACAGTTTCTAAAGGAACACAAAGGCTCGATTATTTCAGATAACTACGATTTCCACATTGACAAGCCCTTTGTAGACGTGCTCCACTGATCTTGGTGCAGGGATGAGCCGTTTCTTACTCTTCTTTTGATTCCAAGCAGGTGGGAGGGGACTGAAACGATTACATTGGCTGCTTGACATCGGCTCATTTGGCCGCCCACCAGATGATGACGGAGAGTATGACGAGCACGACGGCGCAGACCATAACCAGGATGCAGATCTTCTTCCGGGACTTTTGCTGCGATAAAGATGGGACAGCAGGGTTATGGTGAGGGTCTGCGCTGAATGACACCACAGAGCGGTGACTGACACACCCACCTGATAGTAAGCAGCTCTCTGCAGCTGCTCGGTTCCTCGTTCTACGTGAACTTCAGCATTCTCCACGTTGGCCTCGATGCTATCTGCAGGAAGACAAGAAGACACCACGGTCAGCTGGGAGCTAACAGCAAGCTGCCCTGGACATGTGCTGCCTGCAAAGACAAGACTTTTAGTTTGGTTAACTGGTTACTCCAAACTGGGAAGGGAAACAAACATCTAACATGTATTTATATGAGATTTGAGCTGCTTCTGCTGAGTTGACTCGAGTCCACTGCTGTAGACTCGGTTGATTGGACATGACTTGGAGAGACACACCTGTGTGTCTACTGTCCTATTGCTGACAGCACATGTCAGAGCGCAGACCAAGCCAAAACGCCCAGGGAAGGTCTGCAGACCTCAGGTTTGTATCGAGGCGCAGATCTGGGGAAGGGTCCCAGTGAGGTGCTTCAACATTAGGGGTGAAGGAAAAAATGGATACTGTGTAGTATGGTGATATTTTGTTTCTAATAATGTATGGATACAGGGACAGCAGAAATCGATACTTTGTTACAAAAAGGTTTTTGTGCTCTGACTTCAGAGCATGTTGATCCTTTTTCTGAGCAAGAATCCTGACATTCCTTCACTGTCCAAATGTGTTTAACTTGTTTTTGGCAGCAATAAACATGACAGTTTACTTATTTTAATTTAAGACATGTTTTATTTTAATTAAGTTTAAAACTTTTTTATTTAATGTAAAATTATATTTTGTTTTAATTTACTTTCAAATTCTTCAGTTGCTGAAGGGGCTGCATAGTTTTCATAAACTGCATAGTTCAGAATAGCTATAATTGTACCAGATGGTTGTTCAGTTAAGTTGGACTAGACTGTAATACAAACCGTTCAGTTTGTCAACAATCAAACTGAAATGAGAGAAAGACTGAGTGTGAGACTTTGATATTAGAGAAAATGATGATTGATAAAGTTTACCTTTATGTACAGAATCTGAATATCGCAAAATATTTTTAAAATCGCAATAATATCGTATCGTGCGTTAAGTATTGTGATAATATCGTATCGTGGGATGTATGGTGATTCCCACCTCTAACCAACATAGTCCTGAACAGAGGCCGTGGATACTTGTGTGCACGCTACTTTGGTTTTTGTTTTTAACACATGTGGAACATTTTCAAGTGGAATTTACTTCATGGGTTATTGTGTGTAAAGATGTGAGGTGGATGAGGCTGTGACACAATGTGGAAGCGCTGTGAATGTTTTGTGTATGTTGGTCAGAGAAGACGGAGCTGCAGGCTGACGGAGCTGCAGGCTGACGGAGCTGCAGGCTGACGGAGCTGCAGGCTGACGGAGCTGCAGGCTGACCATTCTGGGTTGAGCTGATAGGGAGTGAGGGTCGGTTTTAAAGGAGGACAGATAGATTATTGATAGAGGAACTAATTAATGGTTACTTCACAGTGATGGGAATAACAACATTCCTGTTACTTACCAATCATCTCTCCCTGGTCATGAATCATCACAGCCAGGTCCTTGAAGATCTGGTTGACGTCCATGATATCAGACTGTAAAGACACAGATGTTAGCTGAGCGCTGACGGCAGCGTGCTGGATGTCGATTACAGAAAGAGCGAGCTGACGATCACCTCCAGCTGTCTGATGTTGGTTTCCCTCTCCTTGATGAGCTCCAGGTCCTCCTCCGTGATGACCACTTCCTCCGTCTGGGTGGTCATCTGACCCCACTCATCTTGGCTTCACAGGACATAACAACATTTCAGTAATCACGTGAACAGCTGAACAATGTGTGTAAAGATTAGAATTGGACATATTTATTCTTTCTCCTCCATCTTCAGGCAGACTCCAAATGGTCTTTTCTTTTTGACACTGCAGGTCTTCATGACACACTTGCAACAAACAGAGGTCACTTACTTATCAAAGGACACAAGCTTTTCATCCCGAGAGCTGTCGTCAGCCTAAGAGAGAAGGAAAACTTCAGTCAATGTCAGGGTTGTTTTTCTCCTCTTTGGTTTGAAGATAAACGGATCAAAAGTCTGAATGTAGAGACAAACTTTAGGCTAGCAGAGAAACATCTGATGTACTTTTTATGCTGTTTTTCAAGTCCTTTCAACTCATTTTCTGGTAGTTTTTGGAAGGTCGGTGGTTCCTGACTCCTTCAATCATAATTGATTATATTGATCTCTCTCATTTTCCTTATATCAAGTTTTTTATCAGTCATTTACACTCTGCAGCCAAACCCAAAAGTTTGATTCTGGAAGTTTTCAGTGGAAGAAACGTTTCATCATCATCATCAGGTGACGTCTTCAGTCTCAGCTGACTGCAGGCTTCAATCTTATAAACAGGACATCTGCATAATGACTGAAACCAGCCCACTGAAGGAACAATGGGCTGGGAGGTCAGTTCCTTCATCTTAATTATGCAAATTGTCATGACCATTGATCAACAACCACTGATCAATAACCATGAGTCCCCTTCAAAGAGGCTGCAATCACAGCATTGTAAGATGGTGACAGATGGACTCTTAGGCCCCTCCTCCATTCAGAGATGGTCTTTCCCTCCTTGACTCCGCCCTCAAACCAGCGTTCCTCCCTGTCCAGGATGTTACATCCTCATCAATGAAAGACTGTCCACTGGCCTGTAGGTGTAAACAGACAGCAGAGTCCTGGCCTGACGAGGTGGCTCTTGAGCCTGAACCAAAGTTCAGACCACGCCATCCAAATGTTGCAACACCCCAGCATGCTGCTCTGTCTGGGTATCTGTCCTTTGTGGTGTGATGAACAACAAAGTTCAGCAAAGCAGTGGAGCTACAGCTACAAACTAAATATGAATGCATGGAAAAATATCAGCCACAGTTGCAACTGACCCATTGTTCCCACTGCGTGTTTCCATATTTGCAGAGCTGTCTGTAAGGCCACGTTTGTGATATTTCAGACAGATTACTTGCAGCGAGGCTGATTCACTTGTTCTCAGTCTACAGTCTTACAGCATTCATATGATTCTGAGGACTCGTAAAAGTGGATGCAACATCCACTGCAACACTTCTCCACAGCCATCAGGTCACATGTTTGTAAATCGAGGTAGCGGGTATTTATTCTGATGATAACTGAAATTTAAAATGACGGCTCTGTGTCACACTTACCGACAGGCGAGACCCGGCTCTCGCTCGGGCCACCGACTCCTTCTCCTTCTCGGCCGCGCGCCTCTGGACTGCTTGGAAGTTATTGAGAGCGGCTGAGAAATCATTCATCAGCCGGTCCCTCTGGATTTTTTGTTGTCTCTGGACACAGCGGAGCCGAGGCACACAGAGAGTAAGAACCCAGTTAGAAAGACATTATCATGATAACGACAAACATTCCTGGCTTCAGGAAATATTTTAGTTTTGCCGTGACTGTAAACTCTCTCTGAGGACTCTGAGGTGACTTTACTGACTTTCATTTACAGCTAAAATGTATCAGGAAACTAATTTCACAATTCAAACAAACTACTAGCAGAATAAACAGATGATAAAGCAGAAATCTGAAGCACCATGTGCAGCACAGCAGCTTTTATTGCAAAGCTTTGGAGAGAAGACTGGAAATATAAGCAGTAAAAGATCCTGATTTAGAAAGCAAAAATATGTCAGCTGTACTTGTGCCATTTGTTGTGCCCTCAAACTGAAGTTTGTTGTGTGCACAACATCAAAATGATCAAATTACTGGAACTGAGATTTCAAAAACTCTGCAGTTGTTTCAAAGTCATTTTTACATCGTCACACATGAAATGTCAACGAATGATGACATACTGTACACACTGTGTGTGTGTGTGTGTGTGTTAGCGCTGCCACAAACGATTATTTTGATAGTCGACTAGTCACAGATTATTTTTGCGATTAGTCGACTAATCAGATCATCATCCATTGGACGTAAAACTACAGCTTATTGCACCAGCAGCATCTGCTCTTATATAACTATCATTAGCTTACAGCTTTAAGTGTTTAAGGTCTGTGCTAACTAACAATAAAGACAAGATGATAGTTTATTAAATTTTAATGAAGTTTGCAGATTGTTTCGGTGAAGTTTAATAAACTCCTTGCTATCTAAAATATAACAGGACACCGGAGTAAATTCTCGAGCATCTCACACTTCTGATAATCAGCTGTCTGCTTGATGTTTATTCAGCTGTGTAAAAACTATAACTTTAATGTCAGCCAAACCGATTTACTCAGGAACAAATAAAATACTAAAAAAAGCCAAACAATAACGTTTTTAAGTTATCTAAGTGACTTATATATCATGTTTAACCTGAGTAGTGAAAGACGGCGGTGGGTTTGAAAACGATTTCCCGGGAGTCCGGTGTTCTCACGGCTCTAGTTAGCCTAGCCCCCGGCTAGCTATCGAGCTAGTGGGTAACAGACGTCTCCGAAAACGTCGGAGCGCTTTTGAAAATATGTGGTGTCTTGATAAACTGAGCAGATATTTGAGGTTTACACAGCTACATTCTCGCCTGAAAATATGTTAAACGTTTATTTTGTGACCCAGAAAGAATAATAAGAGTAATATTAAACTAACTAGCTGCCGCCATTGTTGGAAACTGAGCTGGGCCGCGCTATGAATTCTGGGATACAGCTTCTTCTTCTTCGGGGTTTAACGGCAGCTGGCATCCTTGTACATGCAGTGCTGCCATCTTCTGTTTCAGTCCGTTATTACACTCTTAAATCCTACTACTTATTCCTGCGTCTTTTGGGATCTTACAAAGCTTCAAACGACGCGTCGACTATTAAATCAGTCGTCGACGATTTTGATAGTCGACTAATCGTGGCAGCCCTAGTGTGTGTGTGTGTGTGTGTGTGTGTGTGTGTGTGTGTGTGTGTGTGTGTGTGTGTGTGTGTGTGTGTGTGTCCTGAGCCACAATATTGGAGCTTTTCCCTGTATGCTGACTGAAATTCCAATTAAACCAAGTGTATCTGTCAGCATCACTCAGCTGTAAGAACAGGCTCCAAAGTCACACTTTCAAACTTAGTGTGCATATTTATCTCACAGTTTGACATCATCCACAGTTAGGTGGCTGTAGCTCAGGAGGAGGAGCAGAGGGAACCTGTGAATGAGTGTGAACTTTGGATGGGTGAATGAGGCATGTTGTAGTGCTGTGACTGTAAGCTATAGAAGTGTCAGTGCTATTTCATTAGGACGTGTAAACGAGTACTTACTTGCTCTGAAGGCGATGAGGGCAGAGGGATTGATCCCAGCTCTTTCAGGTGTTTGTTGGTTTCTTTTGCCAGCTGGTTGGTGTAGTGTTGTGTCTGCTGCCTGTGAACACCAACAGTTCAAACAGCAGGTCATCTTGACCATAAGACCTTCTAATAATTACACAAACACACTTCATATGGGACAGTTTAACAGAGTCGCTACAGCGTGGCAGCGCTGAAGGTGACTGAAAGTGTGTTTGTTTAGCAGAGGCGACGATATCGGTACATACAGCCGATCCTGCAGCTCACTGGTGTCCTGTCTGGTCCCCAGCTGGTTCACCATGGTCTTTATCTGAGCCGCTGTCATGGGAACACAATGATAGCGCTCAGGAAGAAAAATGTACAAATGACACAAGAAAGAAGCTGCACTTTGTTCCTGGTAGTTATACAGAGATGATATCATCTGTAGTCATCACAGTTTGATGATGCTTCTGAATGTTCACATTTGTGTCAGACATCATCATCATCATCATCATCAGTGTGACCTGAAACAGAAGCTGAGGGATTTCAGAACACATACATGAGCAATAATATAAGAGAAAAGTACCCAGTGATGATGTGGCTGTTGTGTTCAATCGCTTGTACAGTTTTTCGGATGTATTTGGGCGACTCTTTGTTTGTATTTGTTTCCTGTCACTGCTTAAAGCCTCTCACAGCAAATCAAGGACACGCCTTAATTTGAGAAATTGTTTGTTTTTTGCTCGTGTGCAGACTTTGTGGGGAGGTCAGGTCAATTTAATCAATGCAATACTTTTGTAAATCATCCCAAAAATATTACAATCAACATGCAGTAGGGCGTTGTGGGCATGAACATGTATTCCTGGGATTTTCAATGAAAATCCTGCTGCAGCTTTCACATAACTCCTTGTCAAAGGCAACAGGAAGTGTGGAGGAAGGTGCCACTGTTTCAGTTAAGTTATAATCTGTTTACACAGTGGTAATAAAGAAAAAAAGCCAAGCCTCGAACACTTGTGCTCAAGGAATGAAGCTGGATGAGAGAAGAAAGTGTGTGAGGCCGCAGGAGGTAAACAAGCTCCTTTAAAACTCAACACAAAGCTTTTGTGTCATTCTTTCTCACAACATAAATATTGTGTCATGTTATAGTTTGGATGTCCTAACAGTGTTACACACAGTTTCACACAAGTGAAAGCCACCATAGTGAACCAATAAAACAACAAACGACTGTAACAAACGTGTGAGCTGAAAGAACAAGAAGATTTTAGTCTAAAAACAAGTCTAAAAAAAAGCCTGAGCAGGGGTGTCAAACGTGTGTACATGGACACACAGCTGGAAATCTCTGTGCTTTTTACTACTACAGTTAAACGCCCCCCACCTCAGAAACACTCATGTTCTTATATGGGCCCTTTCTCTGTTACAGCCACGTCACCTTTTCAAAGGAAGTGAAGCACTTACTGTTCTGTGTGATCTTCTGGATGTTGGAGCTGCATGTCTGTATCAAGGTGCCGAAGTCCCGTGGGACCGAGCGGCTCTCTGCTTTACCGTAGGACATGTTTGTGATGGAGCCTTGGACCTTACGCTTTGGCTGCAGGGAAACAGAGAGGGGTCAAACCGAGTCGGTGTCACTGTATGACAGCTCCTCGGTGCGGTCCTGGGGTTTGTACAGTTGCATGTCTCAAAGTCCGGGTACAGTGACGGCAGACCGGAACTGAAAATAACGGCACTTAGTCGGAACAACAGCTGTTAGCTTGCTAATGAGTTAGCTAGTTTATCTGGGCGTGTGCCAGCCGGCACGCAGCCATATTTGGGAACTTAAGCTCTTATTAATTTTGGTGTGTTCCTAAATCACCAAACCACCGAGCTCATCGGGCTTGTTCTGTTTATCTCCCGGGTGTTACAGGCTGCTGGGCGGGCTCGGCTCCTAGCTTCCTAGCTTCGGGACACTAATCTGTCAGCTGGCGGTTGTTTCCGGTAACACGGTGTGATTATCATAAACAAGACAAAAAAACAACATGGCGTCACTGAGGCTTACCGTGGAAAAGAAACCAGCCCACACTTACTTATGAAGCTGTCTCAGCGAACACATAGGTTGGTAAAGCTTCTCGTCCTGTAGTAAATAGCCTGCTCTTCCTGGTCCGTGATATCACTGCGTCACTTCTTCTTCTTCTTCTTGGAGGTTGCAAACAGCGGAATGGTGCATTAGCGCCACCAACTGGTGTGGAGTGTGGGCCACACTGTCCCCCATCAAGCAAATTAGTCTGTCTTAAGTACAGAATGGTGGACTTTTGCCACCTCTGCTAAACCATCCATCATAGTAGGACTCACTACAAATACACCCTCCACCCACTCCACCTGCCTGCACTCTGTCTGTTGCTGTGGATGGTTGACCTGAGGTATTTAAACCACCTTCACTCCCTCTCACCCACACATTCCTCTTCTCTCCAGAATAAACAGTTATCTGTTCCACTTAAATGTTTCCCATCACCAAACAAATCTTAATGTCAGACAAATATAAGTAGAGTAAATACAGCACACTAGTTTTAAATGCTGACCTACCATAATTTCTCATGAAAGGAACAAACACCAGGCCTCACTTGCCTCAGCTTAGGTGTTTGTTGGCGATTGTGGCTCAAGAGTTGGGAGTTCATCTTGTAATCGGAAGGTTGCTGGTTCGAGCCCCGGCTCAGACAGTCTCGGTCGTTGTGTCCTTGGGCAAGACACTTCACCCGTTGCCTACTGGTGGTGGTCAGAGGGCCCGGTGGCGCCAGTGTCCGGCAGCCTCGCCTCTGTCAGTGCGCCCCAGGGTGGCTGTGGCTACAATGTAGCTGCCATCACCAGTGTGTGAATGTGTGGATGACTGAATGTAGAGTAAAGCGCTATACAAATACAGGCCTTTTACCATTTGTTTCATGTTTTAACGAATTCAGCTGAATTCAGTTCAGTTTTATTTATATTTATATAATCTCAACAGCATGATGAAATGCAGAGTGGTGTATAAACACATGAAAAAGGTGAACGAAGAAGAAACACTCATGACCTATTCCAACATAGCTAAGGAATATTTCAATGTAACCCTCCTGAATCCAAACTGGAAGCTGGTTCCACAGAAGAGGGGCCTGAAAACTGAAGGCTCTGCCTCCCATTCTACTTTTAAATACTCTAGGAACAACAAGTAGGCCTGCAGAGCGAGAGCGAAGTGCTCTAATAGGGTGATATGGTACTACAAGGTCATTAAGATAAGATGGGGCCTGATTATTTAAGACCTTGTATGTGAGGAGCAGGATTTTGAATTCTGGATTTAACAGGAAGCCAAAACAGGAGAAATCAGGAGTCCCACTGCAGCTGATCAGATGAAGGTATTTCAAAGACATCTTGACAATAATGAATTACAGTAAACGGTCTAGAAATGACTCCAATGTTCTTCACAGTGTTACTGGAGGCCAAAGTAATGTGCAGACCATATATCTGGTGAAATGTCATATTTAATTGTGTTACGTGTGACAAGCATGTAAAACAAAAGAAATCAGGAGGCGGGCAGATGCTTTGTCACCATGAGTGGCCCTCAAACACTTCCTGTCTGCTGTCCAATCACGTCCAACTAAACACCTCATTTGATCTTTCTTTCATTTGTCTACTAGTCTTTGCTTTTTAAGAGCACCTTGGAGTTTGACCCTGGAGTGATGAAATGTTTCTGTGAAACCGTCCTGCAGCTTCTTTTCTTTCACCTTTGGGGCCCGACGTCCAGCATCCAACAAACTGTTAGTTTTCTAACTGATTTTCTTGGGTTCCTTCTGAAACCACACACTAAAACATCAACATTTACACATAATGTGAATTTCCATCCACTTCTGGTTATCCAATACACACCCTGGATATTCCCAGTCTGGACCAATGCACAGAGACAGACAACCATTCACACCCATGAACCTGACACCTAGCACAGAGTACTGCAGCAATTCAGGAGGAAAAATGATGTGACGAGCCAAGTTCGGGGCAAGAATGCAGCACAGAGTGAAACACGAGAGCAAGAAAGACCAAGACAAAGGAACAGAGGACAACTGTAGGAGCTGTGAGCCATGAAGACAGCAGCAGGACGTTTTTATGTAAAAATCCTACAGTAGCCGTCACAGCTTCAGCCTGAGACTGCGTGTCACTATAGTCTTAAATGACCCTGTCATTGGTGGACTCAGTGACTGCAAGCTGCAGAAATCCTCATGTTTCCATTGCTGCTGTGAATTATGGACAAACATCTTCACTTTGGTCTTGTCTGTCCAAAGGACATGGCCCAGGTTTGCAGACATGCTGTCATGTTTTTAGAGACGAGAGGTTGTTGTCCTGGAAACCCACCAAACAAATCCTATTCTTTCTCTTTCTCTAAACGTCTGATCTTGTGTCTAAGCATGAACGTTAGAGTCTGACCATTTTATCAGTCTGATGTTGGGGTGAACTTGATGGGACAACTGTCCCTGGGAAGACAACGGCAAATAAATCTCCAGACTAGAGAGACAGAGACGAACTGTCGGGGTGCATTGGTCCCTGTGGCAGCTTCAATGCTTAAAGTAAATATCTTAAAGAGATGTTCTCTCGATGTCCTTTTTAAATATTTCAGCAGAACAGTGTGAAAGTGTTCACTGCATCTATGCAAGCAGCACGTGTGTGTGAGCTGAACACATCTGTGCATCGACGAGCAGCTCGATTCTCTGTGAGGCAACAACAGGAAACGATCGTCTTTTCTCTCTGTTGAAACATTTCAAATGTTCTACTGTGAATAAAACACGGCTTCATGAGAACCTTCAGTCATTTATTTACCTTCCATACAGCATCCCCATGGTTTTGAAACTGGGACATGTGCACTACTCAGGGACAGAGACATGACTAAAGGTCACCTGGCTTTGACTCTGAACAGCTTAACAAGGCCCATGTCAGGTGTTGGGGCTGATGGAACAATGGAAAAGGGCTGGGACTCATCTCTGATCTGTGAAACTCCTGATAAATAAGTCAGTCTTAAGCCAGTGATTCATAGGGAGTCTATAACTACATGTCTGCACATAAAATCTATTAAACTGGTTCAAGATTCTGACATTTGTCCCACGACTGACTTAAAGGTCGAAGTAACAACTGTCACATCTAATGTGTTTGTAGCCTGACTCGAGCAACGCTCAGCCAATTAAAGAAGTCGTGTTCATCATGGGAACAATGTTTCCTGTGAATCCTGTGAGTATTTTCCACTCTTTGTGGAAGTATTCCAGGATCACAGCTCCAGCCGGCCGGCGAGGGGTTTCCGGCTCAGGCCACAGCTGGTCCATCAGGCAGCGGCCAACCAGACGAGCTCTCTGTAAACGATCATCAATCACGGCTCCGGGCTGAGCTACCACCCTTCTGTTGCTCCAGGGCTGTGATTGGTTGGTAGGACGCGAACCTGCCACAAACCTCGGTGTCAGTGTCCATTCACTGACAACAATGAAGCAGAATAAGTAATGAGCTCTGTGCTGAGGTCTCCTCCTCGCTCGATGCTCAGAGCAGCTTTGACCATGAACCTTGAGGAGGCTGAATGCTGAGGACAGGAGAAGAGCGATGATCTGACACAGAGCGTTTATGCTGCACTACCAAAGAGCCCGCGGAGCAGCACAGCACAGAAGACACTGACTTTTGTCCTCGTTTGGATTTTGGGGTGAGAAGCTTTAACAGCGAGGACGCTGGAGACCAGGATGAAACTGGTGACCTTCCTCAGCTGGCTCACAGCCTTCTACAGGTTCAGTAAGTAGACCTCTCTTCATTATGCTGTGATTGTAGTTTGTTCACTGATATTAATCCAGTTTCATGTTGATTAATGCACAGAACATTTGATAAACAAGCTCATCGGTAAGAGCTGCTGTTAGTTTGTCCTTAAGTTTCATAAAGACCTGCACAGGCTGCAGGCGGACACAGATCGGTGGATTATCCCACTCAAAGCTGGTGAGTGTGGAAGTGACTTAATCCAGAAGGATCGACAGCCTTTTATAAAACATCACAATATTAATATCCTTAAATCTCTTCCTCTGGCACCATGTGCAGGTCGCACTGACAGTAAACGTCTGTGTTGTTGTTGAACACGAGCCTGTCAGACGATAATAAACCGATGATATAACTAAACTTGTTTCAGATTTGATGCAAATGATCTCCAATCAGCACATTTTCATGATGGTTCAGCGTTGAATGGACATCAGTGTGGGTGGTGTGGTGGGGGTGGGGGGGGTTCGTCTCCACTCTGCAGAGTCATTTATAGGATTTAAAGTAAACCTGAAAATCTAAAAGTTGTCGTTGATGTTTCCTGATGCAGAAGCAGCAGAGCTGGAGACAGAAAAAGGTTGTTTTTGGGAAAAGCAGGTTTGATTTCTGTCCTTAACTCAGAGCACAGAACGAGCTGAGAGTCAGTGACCTCTGACCCCGTGGAGGGGGTCGGCTTTCTGGGTCACCAGAGCAGTCTGTGAGGGGGTGGGGGGGTGCAGAAGGACAATAGCCTTCCAGAAGTGCTCAGTCTTCGCTGACCTCACCCTTACACCTTCATCTCCATAACACTGCAGCAGTCTGCGCTCACATTGAGCCTTTATTAAAGATGTGACTATAAGGTGATCCTCCTCCAGCTGCCTGTGACCCCCACCCCCCTCCCACTGGTCTAATCCACAACAATGGATCTGTTTCCTGCAGTGAAACATGCAAAAGCTAACATCTCAATCTCTGGGAGCTCAGGCTCATGTTTGCAGCAGCCCTGCCACCGTGCACGGACGCCTTCATGGGCCCAGTTAGTCTCATTTACCGTTGGCTTGTTAATAGTTTTGTATATTTCTATGCTGGACGAGATACAGACGAGATACAGACGAGATACAGACGAGTACAGACGAGATACAGACGAGTACAGACGAGTACAGACGAGATACAGACGAGTACAGTACCACAGCTGCACCACAGCAGATGAAAGGCTGCAAAGTCGTCTTTCAGCTTCAGCATCGCTGTGTGAGAAGCTGCTTGTAACGAACAGGTCGTGTGTCTGCATCGTGACATGAAACAGCGTCACTGACAGCTTCAGCCTGACTTTGGGCCATAATAAGGTTTTAAACAGCTTTGGTCCCTCGTCTCTGTCGCGCTGCAGACGATGGACTTCACACGTACAGTTAATCCTCCCTTTCACAGTAAAATATCTCTTCCTGTCTAAAAACACAACGTTTAGATATCCACAGATGTGAATGAAGCTGCTGAAGCTGAAACACGTCACTGTTTGTGTTTCTAACACGAAGCAGGACAACCAGGAGCTTCCTGAGTACTTCAAGTCTTTCAAATCAAAGAATGCATTTATTTTGTAGAGGTGCATCATCCTCATGTTCAGTCTGATGTGTTGGAGTAAACAAAGCTTGCTGCAGCCTTCATGTGTGAACACAAAGCTTATCAAATGTGACTCCAAGCTGAAGCTTATTGATTGGCTTCCTATTAAAAATCGACCCCGTGAATGCAGCGGCCTCAGGATCAGGCTGCACGTAGGTAACCTCAGCAGGTTCATCAATATTTATCTGATGCTAACTTTGTACGGTTTAGACACTGAGGGGAGTTTCAGGACTCCTCTGAGGTTGTATGAGAGCATTTTGATTGACGTCGTCACCGATGCTCACTCGGTAAACGCTGTGAGGTTGTTTTGCTGAACTGTGGAAATGCTCTGTGACTCTCTCTGCTCGTCTTCTGCTGTTGCTGATGTTGGTAAATTATTTGCACTCAGAGCTCTTACTGCACCACGTGTCCCCCTCTGCCTCAGTGATGGACTCCTCCATCCACCAACATCTCTTTTGGCCTCACATTTTAAACAACATTGGAAAAGTTTAAATGCAAACACTTTGCATGCAGTTGTATTTAATCACAGCAGCAGCTGGAGTGCACTGTGGATGTTATGTCTGCTTCACTGTGATGAAGCTAAAAGGCCTCAGCAGGTTCATGTTTAGCATCTGAGGGGAACCGTTCCTAAACCCTGATCTTCAGTCACATGCAGTAAAATGTTGTCAGTGTTTGCAGGCCAAACTTTGATTGTGTGTTTGTATATAAATTCTGGGCTTTGGGGGGATGGTGGGGGAGGTGTGAAGTTCAGGGGCAGCAGTTAAACAATAGCAGCAGAAGGTGGGTCGCGCAGGCTGGGGACGAGTACCAACCCCCCAGCCCTCATCTACATATCATCCTCCTCTGACTCTCGCGGCCCTCGAAGGGCTGGAGGTCACGAGTACGGGGTGCTAGTGTGGGGGTCGCTGGACGACCTCCCCCCTTAGAAAATCTCATTAAGTTCACAGATTGAACTCAGCAGCCTGTGATGCTGCGACCTCAGTCTGACTTCAGCCTTCATCTTATCATTATTATTTAAAGTCTGTGTAGTTCATCGTCCTGCTTCTGTGGCGTCATCGCTCGGAGCACAGAGCTCGCCTCATGAATCAGCTGTGTCACCTGGTTCAGTCAGCTCAGTCGCTTTCTGATGATGTCAGCGTGTTTATTTGTCTTTGTTCAGTTTATGTTCATAATGGAAACGATACACAGAAGGTCATGTAGGAAACACTGTTAGAAAGCCTGTTTCACTTCCTCCTCGACAGATGATCAGGTGATATTAATAAAGCTCAATAACAACAATGGACGTGTTTCTAATAACACAGTATTTGATATCCTGTCACACACGGACAAAGATCTCATGTTAACTGTACAGTTTAGAGATGGACCGATCCGATATTACGTATCGGTATCGGTCCGATACTGACCCAAATTACTGGATCGGATATCGGTGAGAAATAAAAAATGTAATCCGATCCATTAAATATCAAAAAAGCACCTCACAAAACTTGCGACACGGCGTAACTCGGCTCATAATCATAGCACGTAGCAGCAGTATGCATCACGTGATAGAGCGGCTGTGTGTATTTGTAGCCTCGCTACCAAACCAGCATTTCATCTCCGAGGAAGTTATCCCAGAGAGAAGTAAAGCAAGTGTGTAAGTTCATCTCTGAATGTCTGTAAAGCATTCCAGCTTTAAGCTTAACAACCGATATATGGAGCGACTGCCTCTCTCTCTCTCTCTCTCTCTCTCTCTCCTGCTGCTGCTTCAATCATGAAACAGCTTAATGATCAGCTGATCGGCTTTTCTGTCGCGAGTCCGTCTCTCTTGTTTGTTTTTGGCCCACTTCTCACCAGAAAGAGGAAACCAGCGGCTGAACAACAGCAGCACGTTTAAGCTTGATATGCTGTTGTTAGAATTTATTTAATATTACTTTCTAGACCAGGATCTTTTTCTACAGCTGACCGCTGGTAACTGTGCAGGGGCGGATCTAGCAAAGTGTAGCCAGGGGGGCCGATAGGGCAGTAACAGGGAAAAGGGGGCACAAAGACATACTTTTCTTTCTTATTCTCATTTAAAATGTCGAACTTTTAATAAATAATTATCTGACTCTTACACCCAAAGTTTTAATCTGATGTAAAATATATAGAAGTCCATTACTGTATATAGTAACTGTTAAGTCTAATATACCCTAGTAAGCTATACTACTTTTTCCTTCGGGAAGACACCATCCGTGCAGTCTACAATTCTGTTGAAGAAAGATGTTGAATCTATTTAATTATTCTTGAAAAATAATTTATTTTTGTGCATTTTCCCCCCTGCATCAAATTAATTTTGATTACATCGATTAAGCATCATGAGGTGGAGGGTGGTTCCCTATTTTTTTTTGCTGGGAGTTTGCAACCCTATTAGTATAGTACTCATACCAGAATAGGGAGGATGGAGCAGGTTTAAGTTTATTAGATTAATCAGTTTTGCTGAACTATGAAATATTTTGGGCGCAGTGTATTTTTTACATACAGGTTTAACAGAATAGCTTTAGTGTTGTTATTTATTTGAACTTGAGTATAAACTTATACAAAATGCAGCAAGATATTAAAAAAACGTTTTATTGATTAAAAAACACACTATATCGGATTCGTATCGGTATCGGCAGATATCCAAATTTATGATATCGGTATCGGTATCGGACATAAAAAAGTGGTATCGTGCCATCTCTAGTACAGTTAAGGCAGCAGGAAACACTGTGACACAAAGGTGACATTAAGGCGGCTGGATGATGCCTGTGGGGGGGCATGCTCACCTCAGACTGAGGCTGTTCTGTTATAAAGGAGAAACCATCATATTCACAAAGATCTGCTGGTGGTGGTGCACACTGGTGGTGCACACTGGTGGTGCACACTGATGGTGCACACTGGTGGTGCACATTGGTGGTGCACACTGGTGGTGCACATTGGTGGTGCACACTGGTGGTGCACACTGGTGGTGCACACTGATGGTGCACACTGGTGGTGCACATTGGTGGTGCACACTGGTGGTGCACATTGGTGGTGCACATTGGTGGTGCACACTGGTGGTGCACATTGGTGGTGCACACTGGTGGTGCACATTGGTGGTGCACATTGGTGGTGCACACTGGTGGTGCACATTGGTGGTGCACACTGATGGTGCACACTGGTGGTGCACACTGGTGGTGCACATTGGTGGTGCACACTGGTGGTGCACATTGGTGGTGCACACTGGACCACACAACTTTACAAAGTTCGACAGCTGCTGATGACTCGGATGTTTCAAAGGTTGCAGCACACGGAGGCGTCACCATCTCAGGTAGATGATCAGTGGGTTTGTGACGACAGCACAGAGACGTGGAAACACTGGTCGATGATTCTGTGAACAAATGAACAACGTTCGGAGACGTTTCTCCTACAGATGAGATCAAAACTCAGCTTTGACTCGACGTCTTCTGGTCGAGGCTCAGACAGAGTTCAGTCCTGTCAGTGGGTCGTGTATCTGAAGGCTGACCCACACTGATCACTTTCATGCACATGTAACTTCTCAGGTGCTGTTGGCACTCCCCATTGGTCTTCAGCAGCCTGATTAAGACATAGCTGATAATACTTATTATTAGATATCACAGCCTGAGACCCTGTGTTCAATGATTAAACCCACAGAAGGTGCAGCCCCCACTAGGCCTGAGAGATGTGGATCTCAGAGGGGCTGTTACCCCCCCGAGACAGCTGACCAGAAGAGCCACAGTCGTATCTGCTGAGAGCATCTGCTGAGTGGGAGCTTTCTCATTAGCAGACGCTCGTTTCTGGATCCAGCACATCAGTCAGAGCAGTGACAGAGATGATGAGGAGCAGCAGCTCTGAGGAAGGTTTAAAACCTGACTCTGATAAAAGCTGAACGCCAGTAACATCACAGAGTTGTTCATGTGCAGCTAACATGTCCACTTTATATGATATTACAAAACTGTGTTATGATCCAGTCCATGACCTGTTTCTGCTTTAGTGACCCGAGGTCATGTCAGAGTGTCAGAGTGACCTCAGTCATGTTAGTAACAGCACGTTAACACTGCTGGGAACATCCAACGCTGACGTGACGCCAACATGAAAACCAGCTGAGATCTCACAGTGGACGCACAGTCTGAGCTTTGACACGGGGAACTTTTCCTCTTCTGTTTCAGTGTCGATTTAGTGTCGAGTTTCTGTTGTGACTCGTCCTCACTACGAGGTGCAGATGCTGGACGTCACACGGTGAATAAACGAGTAAAGACTTGAGTTCTGCAGCTTCTTTTTGACATATCTGCTGAATGATGATAGACAGGAAGTGCAAGTGCACTTATATGTTACCTGTGTTAGACTCAAACTCTGTGAGAATATAAACGTCACTGACAAATGAAACTGAAGTCCAAACTCAGGCTGCTGTGTGGGCTCTCACTGTCGTATTGCATGTTCAGTCCAGCCGGTTACGAGAATCCTCGGTGACAATGATGAGATATGTTGCAAGTTCAAGTGCAGTTAATGCTAATGCTTCACAGCTGGGCAGCCAACGCAAGGGTTCAATGTTGAAGGCTGAAAGAAAACAACAAAGACTGAGAGGTTTCCCGAGGTCACCGCAGAGACGGGCCACGGCGAGGAAGGAGATCTGGGAGCATGGGAAAGTCACCTCAGACACAGATATGAATGGCAGACGATGGTGGGGGGGTGCATAAGGAGGGCAGATGGTGCCCTTGGCTGTGTGTTGGCCAACGAGAAGAAATAACTGGGGGTTGGGTGCAAATAAGCATGGTCACAATGCCATTGTCTCTACTGGGCCCTGCTTCAATGGAGGCTCTCCCAACTTGACCCCAGCGACCCCACCAGTGTCTCCTCCACAGCTCAGTGGCATTCAGCCTCCACTGTGACTGCAATAAAATCATCACAGGCCACAAATCCTCATGTGTCACCTATCGAGTTAGAGCTGCGTGGATATTATTCAGCTATAATTGAGTCAGGACGTGGTGACAGCCTCTGTTTCAGATAGTTTACAGCAGGACACCATCAGACCTCCAGGTCTCCTCCAGCCAGCTGCAGCCAGTGGGAGTCACATTGTTTGATAGTGGGAACACCCCACAGCAGCTGATCACCTGCTCACACACGGAGCTAAACCAGCATCCACATAGTTTCACTTTATGTTTACTTTTCTTTTATGCTTCCTGTTACGATGTCATAAAAACTACAGTGAGCCCACCTCAGAGGAACGTCTGTATAAATATAAATAAGATGTTTTGGCCCCTCCCAGCACATCCACACAGGATCTGTATTGGGTTAAAATACATTTTATTTACAGAATAAATGACAGTAACTTTGTGTTTCCTGTCTGCAGGCCGGGCCTCCGAGCTTTCTTTCTTGGTAGAACCCACGGACGTGACTGCGGTGAGGGATCGGCCACTCATGCTGGACTGTCAGGTCCAGGGCGAGGAACCCATCACAATCACGTGGCGCAAGAACGGAGCGCCCGTACCCAGCACCCCACGGGTGCGAGTACTAGAGAACGGCACGCTGCTAATAACGAGCTTCCAGAAACGCAGAGAGGGCAGCGATGCAGACGTGGGCGAGTACGACTGCGCTGCACAGAACCGCTACGGCCTGCTCGTCAGCCGCAAGGCCAAAGTGCACCTCGCCTGTAAGTGATCGTTATAACCTCCACATACGTCAGCAACACACAGCTTTAGCAGCTGATGTGTTAGAACAGGGGTGTCAAACTCAAACACACAGTGGGTCAAAATTCAAAACTGGAACAAAGTCGCGGCTAACGTTAATATTTATTGAAATATATTTATTCCTCCAGATATAAGAATTAATATTTTCTTATGGACTCAAACACGTTTTGCTGAAAAACTGAATATGGAACAAGCAAAGCTTAATACTAAACAATATCTATATTAGCTGTGTAATACCAGTAGGCCAGCTCTGATAGTAATTTGGTATGGCTTAGCGGGCCAAATGTAATTAGGCTGCGGGCCAAATTTGGCCCGCGGGCCAGAGTTTGACAACTATGTGTTAGGAGAAGCACATTTAGGTGCAGAAAGGTGGTGCTGGGTCTGAGCATGCTCACTGAGGAGGAGCATCCTGATCGGGCTGGTTAAAGCAGCCCAGCTCACGTCCCAGATTCAGGTTTTTAAGACCACTAATGTTGTGTTACACAGCAATGTCGATGTGTTTGATAAGATGCAGAGACACATTAGATTGTTTATAACCAGTCTGAAGAGAACTGGAGCTTCGCAGCTGGTTTGATGTTTCTTAGTTAAAGCGAAGCAATCAGAGAAGGAAAGAAAAGTTCAGTGTGAACGTCGGAGGCTCTGCTGCAGTCAGTGCACTTTGACCTTTCTCTGTTCACACACACACACACACACACACACACACACACACACACACACACACACACACACACCTACACACACACACACACACACACACACACACACACACACACACACACACACACACACACACAGTTTATGGTTTAACCAGGAGAATTGAAGCTTATTATCTTGTGGTGGTCTTGCTTTAATGCAATGAGTTGCCATGGTGATGCTATCTCATTTACAGGGCATATCTATTGAATTCGGCCTTATTGATTATGGCCATTTCAAAGCAGCCCAGCATGGTTGTGTGTGGGCACCACAGGAACATGGTCAGCATACAAGCTGCATGTCAGTCTTACAGTAAGAAAGGCTGAAACATCATAAATAGATCATATTTCTAATCACAAACACACAACATGTCCTGCTGACTCTCCCACAGACTTTATAGAGAAGTTCAACATTTGTGTGCACTGTTGTTCTCTTTGTGATTGGCTCTCAGCTCTCCCTAAGTTCCACACACACCCTGCATCGATGTCTGTGGACGAGGGAGGAGTCGCTCGATTCCAGTGTCAGATCAGTGGAGTACCTGAAGCCAGGATCACATGGGAGAAAGACCGAGTGCTGCTCAACACCACTGACAGCAGGTAAACTCAACTACCAACACATGTGTCGTGGACTGTGATGTGTGGTGTTTTTATAAAGGACCACATGTAACTGCTCTGGCAGCCTGAGTCACATCTAATGTTCATGTATGAGCAGAATTCACTGGAAAGATTCAATTCAATTCAATTTTATTTATATAGCGCCAAATCACAACAAAAGTCGCCTCAAGGCGCTTCATAGATACAGAGAAAAACCCAACAATCATATGACCCCCTATGAGCAGCACTTTGGAGACAGTGGGAAGGAAATGCCTCATCTTCACTCAGCTTCTCTTACCTGTCCAGGTACACTCTCCTACCAATGGGCATCCTCCAGGTGACAGGTGTGAGAAAGGCGGACGCGGGGGTTTTCCGCTGTGTTGCCACCAACATCGCCAACACTCGTTACAGCCACGAAGCCACGCTCAATGTTACTGGTAGGTGGACTCACGATCCCCGTCAGTGTCAGTTATAGTACGGCTGGGATATGAGCGGCAGGGTTAGCGCCCGCACGAGCCTCTCACAACATGATCACATGTTTGATCTGTAAGCAGAGGCTCCAATCACACGTGTGTCCAACTGTCACCACAACCTGAGTCGTTCCCAGCAACAGCCCTCAGCCCAAACACAACGTGTTTCCAATGTTTCCATTGTTTCTAATGTTTCTAATGTTTCTAATGTTTCTAATGTTTCCAATGTTTCTAATGTTTCTAATGTTTCTAATGTTTCCAATGTTTCCAATGTTTCCAATGTTTCTAATGTTTCCAATGTTTCTAATGTTTCTAATGTTTCTAATGTTTCTAATGTTTCTAATGTTTCCAATGTTTCTAATGTTTCTAATGTTTCTAATGTTTCTAATGTTTCTAATGTTTCCAATGTTTCTAATGTTTCCAATGTTTCTAATGTTTCTAATGTTTCTAATGTTTCTAATGTTTCTAATGTTTCCAATGTTTCTAATGTTTCCAATGTTTCCAATGTTTCTAATGTTTCCAATGTTTCCAATGTTTCCAATGTTTCCAATGTTTCCAATGTTTCTAATGTTTCCAATGTTTCTAATGTTTCCAATGTTTCCAATGTTTCCAATGTTTCTAATGTTTCCAATGTTTCCAATGTTTCTAATGTTTCTAATGTTTCTAATGTTACATTTCATAACATATGAGGTGTGCAGGGCGCTCACACTGTTAACAGTGCTGCTGGGTTTATGCAGTGATGTCAAAGCCACAAGGACAATCCCACATTCATGTAAGAGCTCACTGACCACGTGGCTGTGATGCTGGGACGTTATCATCACACAAACACTGCCTGTGATACTTCCACATGAATCTGCTGATTGACTACGTCAACAGTCACTGGGAGTAAAACCAGTGCATTATATACTAAACACAGCTGTATACTACGTACTGTGTATTGCACCAGGAGTGGGTTTTTATAATCGATTTATCGATTAAAATCAATTCTGGCTTGGATAACGTGATATCGATTCATTAAAATCCTGAATCGATTTTTTAATATTAATTTATTTTGCCCGAAACCCCATAATCTCAGGTTAAACCTCCCAAAATTTCAACAACCACCAAACAGCTACAACAGTAAATGAGAGCAGGAACACGGATTCTGCACAAAGACGTGAACACAAAGCTTGGACCCGCAGATCAGAATCAGTGAGATGTGACTTTCTCACCCAACGGCACTGTGTCCGTGCTGTCGGGTGAGAAACGACGGCACCATCAGCGAGCTGTGATTCTGATCTGTTGGCGGGTCGAGCTTTGTGTTTACGCCCTTTTTGCGCTGATTCTAAAGCTGTTAGTTTATCTCTCTCCAAACAATATTGACCGAACCAGCAGCAAAAGAAGATCCAAACTACGCTTCACATAAACATCGTCATGACTTCACTCTGACTTTTGCTGTTTTGCTTCGATCACGATAAAATCACACTTCATGCACAGCTCTCTCTCTCTCTCTCTCTCTCTCTGTACTTCAAGAACAGTTTCACGTCTAAAAATCTGTTTTCTTCATTATTCGCTTGCTTGTTATGCACAAGTCCACCGTTGTTTACGGCGCTGTCGGACGCTGTTTTTTTCCTTTTACTTACTTCCGGAAATAAAACATCATTTCTGCCGTTCAATACTGAACAAATTTAAACTTTTTAAAATTATACAAAACGCTCAGCCGTGTCTCTAATAAAACCGCTGTAACTTCAGAGGTAATGTTCATGTGTTGATTAATGGTTTTCTTTCGTTTTTGATCTACTGCAGAATATTTTTATAAAATCTCAAAACAGGAAAATCACCTTCATGTTTTTGTGTTTTATCTTCAGCTACTTTGACACAAAGGCCTCTGCTGTGACGCTCACACCTTTGATAAAGTCTTGCATGTGTCAGCTTCCTTTTTATAGATACAAAAATATAGAAATGTACTGATCTGAATTATAATATTTCTGACTGTCTGAGGCAAAATTTCCCAGATTTCGAATTGAATCGCATCAAATTGAATGGAATCGTGGATCGAATCGATTCTAGAAATCAGTGACGATACCCAGCCCTATATTGCACTCACACTATACACTCCTCGTCCCGACGTCATTGGGTCCATACTCTCTTTTTGTGTCTCCTCACCTTCCAGGTGGGACTCCAAGAACCTACAAGGAGCCTGTGATCCTGTCAGGACCTCAGAATCTGACCATCACGGTCCATCAGACCGCCATCTTGGAGTGTATCGCCACAGGAAACCCGAGGCCCATTGTTTCCTGGAGCAGGCTAGGTAGCCCTGTAGCATCCCAGCAGAATGTGAAGAAAAGACTGAAGCCACAAAGGTTTGATGAACTGTTTCTGTGTCCGTGTGTCCATCAGACGGGCGCTCCATTGGGGTGGAGGGCATCCAGGTTCTCGGGACAGGGAACCTGATGATCTCAGACGTGTCCCTGCAGCACTCTGGTGTGTACGTGTGCGCTGCCAACCGGCCCGGCACCAGGATGAGGCGCACTGCGCTCGGACGCCTCGTGGTACAAGGTGAGGATGTACAGGGACCGCTGACGTGCTCTTTAGCCTCCACCCCTCAGTACTGACCGCTGACTGCCCGACACGTCTTCACTGTACCTGTCAGGTGTCTGTGCAGGAAGTCTGTGTCCAGCACAGACAGATGCATGATCGGCATTTAGAAAGTAGTTTACATGTTACACTTAGATATGACAGGTAACGTGGATAAATGCTCAGACCTTATTGTTAACCACTGTAAGATATGTGAGCTGAGATGTGTTCAGTTAGCCCTGCGTAGGCGTGGGTTTTTATAATCGATTTATCGATTAAAATTGATTCTGGCTTGGATAACGTAAAATCGATTCATTAATATCCTGAATCAATTTTTTAATATGAATTTATTTTGCCCGAAATGCCAGAATCTCTGGTGAAATCTCACAAAATTTCAACAACCACCAAACAGCTAAAACAGTAAATGAGAGCAGGAACACGGATTCTGCACAAAGACTTAAACACACAGCGCAGCCCGCGGATCAGAATCAGTGAGACGTCACCTTTCTCACAGTCGGGGCTGAAAGCCGACAGCTCGCTGATTCTGATCTGTCGGCGGGTCCGCGCTTTGTGTTCACGCCCTTTATGCGCTGATTCTAAAGCTGTTAGTTTGATGTCTCTCCAAACAATATTGACCGAACCAGCAGCAAAAGAAGATCCAAACTAGGCTTCACATAAACATCGTCATGAATTCACTCTGACTTTTGTTTTGCTTCGACCACGATGCACAGCTCTCTCTCTCTCTCTCTCTCTCTCTCTCTCCCTCTCTCTCTCTCTCTCTCTCTCTCTCTCTGTACTGTTTTCTGCATTATTCGCTTGCTTGTTACGCACAAGTCTACCGTTGTTTACAGGCTGTCGGCCGACGGGTTTTTTTTTTGTTTTATATACTTCCGAAAATAAAACCTAATTTCTGCCGTTCAATGCTGAACAAATTTAAACTTTTTAAAATTATGCAAAATGCAAAATGCTCAGCCTTGTCTCTAATAAAACCGCTGTAACTTCAGAGGTAATGTTCATGTGTTGATTAATGGTTTTCTTTCGTTTTTGATGTACTGCAGAAAATTTATATAAAATCCCAGAACAGGAAAATCACCTTCATGTTTTTCTGTTTTATCTTCAGCTACTTTGACACAAAGGCCTCTGCTGTGACGCTCACACCTTTGATAAAGTCTTGGTGTGTCAGCTTCCTTTATAGATACAAAAATATGTAAATGTACTGATCTGAATTATAATATTTCTGACTGTCAAAACTTCCCAGATTCAAATCAAAGTGAATCGAATTAAATCGAATCGAATCAAATTAAATCGAATCGTGGATCGAATCGATTCTAGAAATCAGTGACGATACCCAGCCCTAGCCCTGCGTGAGGGGGGGGGGGGGGTCTGCATGTGTATCTGTGCCCTCGGCTCTTTGGTGGGGGAGGGACTGAGCGAGGCCGACTGACTTGCAGTTGGGGGTGGAGGTGCTTTCATCCATCACCCTGCACGTGTCCATATTCTCAGTCTAATAAGCTCATTGGCTGCTGAAATGAAACTTTGGGAAAATAAAAATCCATCAGTAAAATTAAGTAAAAAACTGAATTCAGTTATTTTCAGATCAATTAAGTTGTTTAATTAAAAAAAACAAATTAACACAATGAAAACTTGATGGTTTGTATTCTCAGAAAGGTTTGAACAAGCCGTGAAGCCTCGTCTTTGACAAGGATCATTTTCAAACACGTGTTTGTGTTCACGTCCTTTTTGTCTCTCAAATGTTAAAATATAGTGTAAATATTCACTGTCCTTCTACTGGAGCCGGTTTGAGCTGCTCTGTCTGCGCCACGCTCTGAATCATTTATCAATACATCATCTCTGATCTATTCATTCATTTATTTAGTTTCCACTAAAATCACTTCTGGAAAACGCCGTGTTTGTGACGGTCAGCTGACGAGTTTATGTGTGAATCTTTCATCGTCCAGCTGAAATCAGCTGTTGTTCTGTGGCCAGGACGCAGGGACAAAGACCACATATGGGGAAACAAAACGTGCAGGACAACAATACAGGGGGCAGGTGGGGGTTGCAAGGGGGAGGGAATGACCTGCGATCTCTGACCCATGACCTAGACCGGAGTAATAAGGACACATGTCTCTGAAAACAGTTGGATGGAGGGAGTAGGCGTGGAGGGCAGAGAGGCAGAGGGGGGAAGTCATTTAACAGCAGCAGTAAAAATACGCCCATAATTCTTCCACTAACTGTAACATTTTACAATAAAATGTGTCCCTGTGCGTTATGTTATTATGTAACATGTATGTGTTATTATGTAACATGTATGTGTGTAATTATGTAACATGTATGTGTTATTATGTAACATGTATGTGTGTTATTATGTAACATGTATGTGTTATTATGTAGCGCACATACATCAGGTTTGCTGTTAACAGGAGGGACACCACACAAATGGCCAACGTGTGAAAAACAATAAACAAACAGTAAACCTGTTAATACAGCTGTGCAGGTTGATAAAGTTTAATCAGTGTAATTGGGCATGTAGGGCATCCCCCCCCCCCCCACACACACACACACAGGGACAGGGTGATACCTGAATCGTCACAGCACCGTCTTCTTTAAAGGGTGTCTCAGGCGTCCTTCACATGTTTTGGTTTCCGTCACTAACATCTCCCCACGAACACTTCCCTTTGGTTTGTGTGCTTCATGTTTCTGTGCGCTGCATTAAGGCTAGTAGAATAAGAGCCACATGTAATGAAGCAGAATGATCTTTAAACGCTCTTCAGCCTGGTGGATGCTCCTCTGCAGTCCGATGTGCATTCATACAGTGATGTGCTTCAGGTTTACGCTGTGATTCTGTTTTGCTCTCGGTCTCACCTCCGTCTGTTCCACCTCAGCTCCTCCTGAGTTCCTGCAGTGGCCACAGTCTGTATCCAAACCAGCAGGGGGCAGTGCTGTGTTCACCTGTGTGGCCCAGGGTGTCCCTGAGCCTCATCTCATTTGGCTGAAGAATGGCAAGGTCCTGATGCCCGGACACAACATCAAGCTTACCAATAACAACAGGTATGTGAGTCAGGGAGTGCAAACGCCATCTGTGATATACTTTTAACACTTGACCCACAGAGTGACGGCGCTGTGTCCAGAGCGTCTGACCCCGAAGTCTTCATATGATCGTGTTGGTCACAGTGAGATCGACCACGCAGGTCACATAAAGATACAGAGCACGTCTGTCTCCACGCAGAGACATTCAAACCAAAAACATCTTCTGTGAGGCGACAGTGGCGTCCTCTCTCCCCGAGCTCAGCTCCGTCACAGTGTGTCATCACAGGAGACATTTTCCATAAACCACTGATTCCAGGAGTAAAATCCCAACGTGATCCTCTGTAATTGTTGACGGGAACATTTTGACATGCAGTCCTTCAGGCTCATCTAAATGTTTTAAAGCATTTTCATTTCTTATCAGTGAGACCAGAATCATTATTCACAGTTGTGTCCAGTTTCTCACAGTCTTAGCAGTCACGTGGTCTCTCTGCAATGGAGATATATAGTAGTACAGTAATGCTGAGAGGTGAGAGCAGCTAGATGCAGGGTAGATGGAGCTGCAGTACGTTTAACACTGAACCATCACATTTCCACGCAGCGAAGTAACAGCAGCTCACTCGTTGGGCACGTTGTCCTTACAGCACTCTGGCTTTGACCCGTATCGGCTCGGACGACGAGGCTATCTACCAGTGCATTGCCGAGAACAGCGCCGGTACCAACCAGGCCAGTGCCCGCCTGGCCGTGGCGCAGGGTAAGGATCTGCCCGATGCCCCGGGAGGCTTCGCAGCCAAAGCCGTGTCCACGCACGCCCTGCAGATCAGCTGGGACCAGCCGCCCAGCAACGTCACTGAGAGCATCATCGGCTACGTGCTGCACATCCGCAAGATAGGAGGTGAGTGTGAGCACACACACACACATGCTGCCATTCATCTCATGATCTTAAGTCTCATAATGTGTGTGTGTGTGTGTTATTTAGAGGCCGACAGTCTGGAGCTGCAGGAAGCCATCAGTAAAGGCAACTTTCAGCACGACGTCACCAACCTGGAGCCAGCCACCACCTACTCTCTCTACCTGAAGGCCTACTCGCCCATGGGAGCCAGTCAGCAGTCCCATACTGTGACTGTGACTACTTTAGGGGGCGGTAAGATCAGCAAACACTGAGACCAGCAGGGACCAGTCTTCCAAACTGGTTTTTATCATTTCTTTAGCACAGTGAGGAATGCCTTTTCCCAGTTGACCACTGTCCTTTTGCCTCCGTGCAGTGCCTGCTCCACCTACCTACTTCACCAAGGTGTTAAATTCCAGCGCCGTGCAGGTCCTCTGGGAGCTTCCCGCTAAGGCCGGTATGGTCGAGGGCTTCAGGCTGTCGTACCGCAGGGTCCCCCACGCCGAGTACCAGAGCCCGACTCAGCTGCCCTGCTACGTGAATGCCCACACCCTGTCGAACCTGGGTAAGTGTGTGCAGGGGTGCACATAGGCACACTGTAACCACAGCACTGCAAACTTCACCAGTAAGACTTTTCACAAACACACGACTCAGCAACAGCCACATTAAATGAAACTCGTCACCTTTGAAAACGTCCCGCCCTGTCTGTCTTACATCTGTGTCCATCATCAGTCCCTTTATTCCCTCTATTCAATGTTATACAACGCTGTGTTTGAGCTCGTCTGCATCTGTTTCAGAACCGGGTGCAGTGTATGAAATCAAACTGGTTGGCTATAATGGGAACGGAGAGAGCGACTGCTCCAAGAGGCTGGTGTCACTCGCAGAGGAGGGCGTGAGAGACCAAAGCACGGGTGAGTGTCGGCACACGTCTGTGCCTGCAGCAGCAAACAGCTCCTGCAGACACTGCAAACGATCATCAGTAAATGAAAATCGATTTTCATTTGGTGAGAGATTTGAATGGTAGAAAGATCTTTAATAACTAATGACACCACTAGGGATGCAACGATAGCAATTTTTTCAAACCGATACGATACCGATACTTGGATCTGAGTACTTGCTGATACAGAGTACAAAAAACGATACTTCTACCACACACACACACACACACACACAAATGCAATGAATTGGAAGACAGGTTTTATTTTATTCTCTGCCGATAAAAAATAAAAATCTTAATAAAAATGACCACAAAAAAATTTCAAGTGAAAAATAAGCACTTCTGTTAAATTATTGCAGAGTCTCCACATTGTAATTTAACAAAATATCACTGAACTATTGGCACTGTCTCGAGCTTTCAGAATAATAAATAAACACTTCTGTTTGGAATAAAATAAATACAAATTAGGTTTGAGAATAAAATAAACTTTTAAATTATTGCAGAGTGTCCATATTGTAAACAAACAAAATAATTATTATTTATTATATTACTGGGAATTTCATATCGCAGCTCGAGTATGCTGAGAAGACGGTGCAATCCTATGTTTTCCACGACCGGCATTGGCTGGTCATCCAGAGCGATAAAATGAGTCAGAGCCTCTGTTATTTTAACTGCTTGTGGATTTTCTCTTGACATTTTTCATCGCTTTTCCAAAACCTGAGTTAAAGTTGGCTGTTCCACACTGCTGACATTTTGTTTAGCCTAGCTACAGCAGCCTCCAGTTACTCTTTTTTATCTGGAGCTGCCAGTCTCTCTCGTCTAACCCTGTGCCTGTTTAGCGCGGGATGTCCCCCTAGTGGCCAATCTAAAAAACTACAACAAAAATGACAATCCACCCTCTGATTAATGAAATAAGTTAGTATCGGTTCATGGTATCGGTTAACTTTTACAAGTATGAGTACACACACATTTTACAGTATCGGCCCCCATACCTGTATCCGTATCGGTGCATCCCTAGACACCACTAACCCTGCAGCACTAATGCATGGATGTGTACAAACTATAACAAAATAATAATATATCAAATCTTCATGAGAATACAAGCACGATGCACCACAGGGATTTATGACTTACAGGTTAAGTTGAAAAGCATGTGAAGGTCATGCTGTCGCTGATAGTGAGGCAGAACCTCCGTCGTGCTTCAGCCATGAGGACGTCCATCAGTAATGTTTGGTTTGTTTCCAGGAGGAGACCACCTGTGTCAGTGCAGGGACGGAGAGGCCTCGCTGGGCAGCATCGTCATCGGCGTCCACATCGGCACCGCCTGCATCATCTTCTGTGTTCTCTTCCTCATGTTTGGATACCGTCGCAAGTATGCATCCATGCACTGTGCATGTTCTCGTGTTGTTCTTCTTTATAACTAGAGTTCATCCCTGTTAACTGATGATCACATGTAGCTCAGTGCAGCACACGCACTCACAGCTGGGCCTGCTTTGCAGTCTGTTTTGCAGTAAAGGGACTCAGGACGACTGGTCTCCATCGAGGATCCAACCAGTGCACACCGGCATGCCTAAAGATGGAGAGGCCCTCCCCAGAGGAGAGTCTCAGGTACACGCTTTATCTTACCTCATGTATACATGTTAGTGCTTTTAACTCCATCATGCACCACAGACTGCTGAGTCAGGTTAACTGCCAAACTCAGCTGACATGAGGAGGAGTTATTTGTCCCTCTTCAAAGTCACGAGGTTTCCTAATAAAGGTCACGAGACAGCTGTGGAGCCGTGACTGCAGACTAGATGTGCAACAAGAGTTACGAACAATAAACAGAAGGTTTATCCAGATGTTGTCTCACATGCACATGCATGCTTCTGATCTGTGTCCTCTTCTGTCCCCTTCCTTTGTGCTCTTCTGTCCTGTGAGCAGGTGGTCTGCCAGGTGATCATTGATCAACATTCATCAGGTTTGCACGCCACAGGCACTGGCTAACACCGGTCAGTGATGTCATAACAGCCACACCCCTGCCCTGTCCTCCAGCAGTCAGCCATTCACTAGGAACCTCCCACCTTTGGTTCGTTAGGCTCAGTCATACCATTAGTGTCCCCAGACCTGCTGCTAATAGCCTGAGAGTAGACGCTCCAGCCCCCCCTCAAACCAAAGCGTATCGCCTTTATTGCCTGTGCACGTGCCTGTGCACGTGAAGAAAGCCTTTGAAAACCGTTGTCACCACAGATTGTGTCCTGTCTCGCACCACAAACGTTTATGTCACTTTTTCAGTGGAAGGCGTAACCAAAACTCTACCTCTCAGATCGCCACTGACGAACTGACATGATGACGTGGACGTTAAACCTCATGAAGCCAAAAACTCTGACGGAGACGTCTCGTCAATCTGTGGTGACAAACTTTGCCTTTTATTCCTCTACAGTGAGGAAAAGAAGAAACGTAGCGGCCTTTGTGAACACCTTCCAGAGGTGACGATGAGAAACTATTTTCTATTACAAGCCATTAGGAAGAGTCGTGTGACCCTTTAACTCAGCTCCTTCCACCCAAAGCTGCTCCTTCCAAAGAAAGCTACCTCACTCTGATGGCAACATCTTTTCTATAGTTAGCCCGACCTGCTAATGCTAGCCTACCTCATCCAAAAGCAAAGGCTTCTGGTCAGTGAGCATGTGACCTCACTGTGCAGCAGCATGTGGAGTCTCAGCCCGAGCCTCCATCACGCCTCAGCTTCTCATGCTTTTGGTGGAATTTCTCCATTTTTGTGACGTCAGAAGATGTTCGTGCTTTTCCTCCAAAGACATTTGGAAGTATGTCGAGCACAACATGATGAAACAACCCAGCGTCCTCTTCTTTCTCTCCACTGAGCAAAACGGGAAGCTTGTCTTTGTTAATCTGCATAACTGAATCCAAAAGATGACCGAGGCCTCGCTGCCAAATTGGTCGATCGGGACTTCAGTGGCGTTTACTGTGCCACGTGCCCGGATGCACAGACGAGCGCCACGCTTCACGCCGGCTGCCTATCCAAAAAGTTTTTATGAAAACCAAGATGAATGAAACCCAAAGATATAAAGATTTCATGGTTTTCTTTATGTTCGTTTCAAACTTACTATAGAAATACGTTTACTTTGAGTTTGGATCGTTCCTGGAAGTGGGACACCTCTGCTTTAAACATCGTTTGCTTTTGTTCGAGTCTCCAGGCCGACCCTTCATTCTAACTTTTAAATGTCTCTATATGAAGATGTACGATATGTTGAATAATTTTGTATCTATGAGGAATACTGATTGTTTTTTTAGCTGAGTTTTTGCCAAATATGTTGAAGAAATATGTGACCAAATAACACAAATATGTAAAAGCAGCGGTTGAACCTCGAGGGCAGACGCAGTGTGAAGAACCCAAATGCTTTGGTTTCAGCTCAGAAGTCAGAAGAAAACTGTGATTTTGTCTTTTTCTTACTTTCAGTTTGGCTCTTTGCATGAAATGATTTAATTGTAGGTATCATGAAACTCGTAGGACGATCAACGTCCTGCAAGCAAACATTATTTATCACCTTTTTCCTTTTGCTATAAAATTCATCCCAGTTTGAGAACGACTGGGAGAATCCAGCTTGGACTCTGACACGTTAACGATGATGGTTTCCCTCCCTCGAGGTTCACCGGTCGACCCGATGAGTGTTTGCTCACACCACCAGGAGAAATTTTCTCTTCATTTCCACTGTTGCAGATGAAAGCTGCGAAACAAATGTGATACCAAAAAAGTGTTTTTGTAGTATGAAGTGTGTAGTGCCATTTGAGAGGAACATGTTAGCTTCTTTTGTTCTTCCTGCTGTGACAGGAAACGGTGCCAAAACGAATGTTTGATTATTAATATTATTGTTGTTAGAGTCAACAACGTTTCTGTTTTCTCCCTCTGACACACGTGAGAGACGTGGAGATGTTTGTTAGACGTTACTTTGAGCCTTCGAGCAAGTGTTGTGAGCTGTCTGTTTGAGGCGTTAAACTCACAAACGCCCAAAGGCAGCGATTAGAAGAAAAAAGTAGAAAAGTAGAGACTGGAGAAACAATGCTTTAATAATTCTAAGTGCTTCGGCGTTCCCAAACCTTTGTACTGTTATATTTTTACACAAAGCTTTAACCTGCTGAGGCGGGGGCCTGTCCGCCGGTCAACATGAAAGGTGTGGAAATGCAGAGCAGACAGGCAGCAGGTGGACACCATGCTGTGACTTCAGTCGCCCTCAGAGACACTCCTCACCTTCACAGCTACACACAATAAACTGTCCTAGAGACACAACACATTTGACTGTATTTAATTCTGCTCCGTGTCAGTGCGACCTGCGGCTCATGCCAAAGCATACAGAGCTTTGTCTGATCCGACCCTGTGATCAATGATTACATTATTTATTTAGCCCAGCCTGTCCGTGTGTGGTGAATCCATCGCTGCTACAATAGGGAACAAAACACTAACTACTTAATTTCTCACCTATAATGTGCTTGTACAGAAATATCTTCAGAAACATGCACGAAACACAAACTGTTGTAAACGTTACTGTTTGTGTTTTGGAGTTTAGTTTAAACTCAGGAGTGTTTCAGAGAAAAGCCTCCGGCTGACAGAAGCATGTCTGTGACCTCCAGCTGTCTGAGCTCTGTGCTTTACACCACCCTTTCTCTTTGCTCCATCAAATTCAATGCCTAAAACCAAATAAATAAATGTAGCTCAAGTCATGTGTGCTGCTTATTGTTTAGTGGTGAAACAGGAAAAACCATCTCTGAATGGAGGCGGGGCCTAAGGGTGCATCTGTCACCATCTTACATGCTGTGATTGCAGCCATTCAACTCTCTGTGGATGGTGCTCATGGTGTGCACCAGTGTTCCTTCAGTGGGCTGTTATTGTGCAAATGTGCAACCTGCAGTCGGCTGAGACTGAAGGAGTCACCTGATGATGATGATGATGATGATGATGATGATGATGACCGTCCTGATGAACAGAATCAACCTTTTGGGAAACACAAAAATAATATTTATTTTATTTAGTGTGTGAGTGAGAGAAACATTTTTCATGAAACAAATTCAACAAAAAGAGCCCAGCAGGGAGTTTTACCCTGTTTGTTTGAATGTAAACTCTCCTCCACTGGCTGCTGGGCCACCATAACCAGCCCGCACAGGTTTGTTACAGGTGTGCAGTGCACCTATCCACACAGCATAAAGGCTATAACCAGACTCTCAGATGTTCACGTGTTTCACCCACATACATCAACCCACACTGAGCAGTTATACTGTAGTGAAGCTGCATTTGCATCATTAAAGGCTTTTCTTGCAAAATGGAGCCAAAAGCTCCCCGAGACTCAAATCTTTCCTAAATGCTCCAAACACGTCAGCCTCGACCTGTGTCTCTGTACTGTGGGTTAAATGGTACCGCATCCACATCTGCCAACGGAATGAGTCGCCACCAAAAAAACACAAAATTACTCTCGCAAAGATTAAAAAAAATTAAATACACATCTCTCCATAACAAAAGAAAAAGAAATGTTTCTGCTGTGTGGGATCATTTTGATCTTTTAACTGCTAATAAGGTAACTGTTTGTCTTTGTTTCAGTGTAATCTATCAGGACCGGAAAAAAACAGCAATGTGACTTGAAGTGTAAATTATTTATTTGATGCAGGTTAAATGTTGCATCTGTTCTGCTTTCTTACACAAACAAAAGCTCCTCCTCAGTGTTTAGACGTTACAGAGCCAAACATGAAAATGAGACAAACACACTGAGAATGAACACAGGTAGGCTTATATAGACACTGAACATCTTTATCATCATTTTTTAATGAATATGTGTTTTATTATTTTCATCTAGGAAGACTGCTCTGGACCAGGCAGTCCTGAATTTTATTATAAAGGACTGCCAACCCCTTAGTGTTGTGGAGAGAGAGTGTAACGTACTGAGGGAACAGGAAGACCTCTTATCAGAACCTTTTCCACCTGCTTTACAGCTTTTGTTCCCCAGCTTCATCTGTTCCTGTGAGTTTTCCAAAGCTGGGGAAATGGTGTAAAAAACAAAAACGCAATAGACTGAATGCAAAAACATTGGATAAACCTATTTTTCTGAATAGAAATTTATAATAAACTCTGATACTTTCATTTTAATTTTCACTTAATGTCATTCATAATATATTTTAAAGATGTCTACAATATTTGTAATATAGAAGATATAAAATGATTCCATGGAAAGTACAACACCTGACAGTGTATATAAGGATGACGAGGTCATTGAATCAGTTTCTGTTGTGAGTCTCCAGTAAGTTGCCTGCAATGATATTTAAGGTCCAGCAGGTGTCAGTATGGAGCAAAACAGCAACACTGTCGACACAGTGTCGATGCAGTTTGGGGAACGTGCTGAAACGAGGCCTCATCTACCCATCACTACAAATAGGATACATGAATAAGGAAAACATTGGAAAAGCACTTTGTGGAAACAAAACAAAGGTTGTTCAGTTTCAGCCCACCCCAATCTTTGCTCTGGTGTGCAGCTTTGCAGACTGATTCATCGGGACGAGAAAATGAGAACAGAGCACATGGACTATTCTGGAAGTGGATATAATCCCTGAATATCCTGAATCTGTCCAAGCTGTTTGTGCCGTCTTACTGACAGCTGCAGAGAACTTAGAGCTTTTTGTTTACATGTTGTCACTGTGATATTTGTTTTTAAACACAGTTTGGCGCGTTGGCTACTGGAACAATATTTACAATGATATAGACTGGAAAAACACTTGGATTCTATCAAGGAAATTTATTATTACTAATAAGATAAGAGAAGTTACTCTTAAGTTGATCCATAGATGTTATCCGGTAAAGACATATCTGGTTAAATTTAAAAAAAGTATTGATACTCTTTGTACTTTTTGCAGCAATGCAGAGGAGACAATATGTCATTTATTTTGGGAATGCACTTATACACATGTATTTTGGATTGATCTAAATAATTTTATAAACACCAAAATTGATTCCTCATGTAAACTGAAGTTTCAACATATTCTATTTGGACTCTCACATACCGATAAAATAAATCCAGGGAAAAAATATATTATTAATCTTCTGATTATTTTTGCCAAATTTCACATACATTGTACAAAATTTTCTCAACAGCGTCCAAACATATTTGCCTTTAAAGCCTTGTTTTCCATTTATCTGGAGAATCTTAAGAACAGTACTAACTCCAAAGCATGTAAAACACTAGAGCTGTGTCAAATGTATAATTTCACTTGACTTACGTGTTGTTTATTTATACCTTGAGCACTTCCCTTTTTCTTTTTTTTTCAGTTATTTTGTTTATCTGTTTTCTTCTAAAGTATACCTTTTTGTTTACGTACTTGTATACGTAACTTGTTCAAGACACTGCAAGCTGTGGAATTTTTCATACCCTTTCTATATTCTACATTACTATGTATGTTTGTTGTTCAATTGTCTAAATAAATGATGGGAGAAAAAAAAAAAAAAGTTTGGCGCGTTGGCAATGATCGATCGATCACGTGACTTTTCCTTAAAGCGACGCACGCACCGATACATGCGTCGGTGCGTCAGTGTTGCTGGACCCATCACTACCTATTTGATAGTAGAGAGACATGTGCTGTAGGTCACAGGAGCTCTGTTCTGCTGCAGCTCCTGGGTGCGTCCGGCCTCCTCCCACCTAACCTGGGAGGCATCCTGGTGCCTGAACCCTCATCAGGCTCCTTGTGTTTGGTGTGGTGCTCAGAGTCTCAACAGAACCACTGAGATCTGTCTAAGGAGACACTGAAGATCCAAGTCCAACGTCAGAGACACACTGTTTGTGTGAACATTTTTATTTATTAGTGCTTTGAAACTTGAACAACCACAGTCAGCCACACAGACTCTTTAAAGGACACTCCACAAAACGTAAGTGCAGCAGCGTTAACGATGGTCCAACGAGGTTAGTCTGATATTTACAGGTAAACAGAGGAGCTACGATCAGGGCGTTTGAAGGTCAAACACTGTATGAGAGCAAAGCTGTGAATGTGTGACGTCTGCAGACAGTCTGAGCACTCAGCTGGCTGCAGACCAGTGATGTCAGACGAGCGTGTAGTCTGTCAGCCTTTACATGAATTTTCTGCCTCTCATTTTTGTGTCAGTGGCTGAGGCGCCACAGTGGAGGCCCACAGGTGATTTCAGGTAACAGTGTGAGGCTGAGGACACAGGAAGAGGAAAACATTTGAAATCTTTTCATTTTAAAAGACAATATCTTCTTTATTCACATCTTTTATTTTAAAGCGACACTAAAGCAGAGTCCAGTCTGAGCCGTGCAGCGGCAGAGCTGATCAGCTGTTACAGTTATTGATCAGCTCTGCTGTTACAGTTATTGATCAGAGGTGTTTCACAGGGACGGTCTGATGATGTCCGCTCACAGAAGTGTCCAACATTTCAAACAAACACAGACGGAGGGAACGATGCTGCTCATCACACAAGAGCTGAGGAGAGGAAGAAGTCTGTGCTTAGCGCCTGCTGCTATGGAAACCACCTCCATGTGCTCGGCTGCTGCTGCCGCTGTGACCTGTCGCTGACATCACTTCCTCCAGAAAGCTGATGGACAAAGATACAGATGGAGGTAAAGACAGCTGAAGTGGAGAAAGTAATAAAAAGTGAAAACATCGTTTTTAGGATAATGCTGACGATGGCGTCACTTGTGGCGAGCTCTTATTTCCCCACAGACGTTTGGATTACTGTGGAAGTAGATTCACATGGTTCATTTACCGTGAATTCTTTGGCCTAAATATCGTTTTCAAACTTCCAGGATGAACTAAAGCTGTGAACATGAAGAAATAACCTTTGAATTTAACTCAAGCTAAAAACCAACAAGTCTGGATGTTTCTGATGTTCTCAGCCTGCACAACGTGACAGCGTGACGTCTATGAATCGACGATTCGTTAAGATTCTTCCTTATAATGGAAATACGCTGCACCCTGCTAAAATGAATTTGGAGTTCCTCAGGGATGGATTATGGGTCCTTTTTCCTTTTGGTTTTACTCAAAGAATCTCAGCCTTTCAGCTGCTGCCCTCTTGTTATCTGCAAACAAACTGTTAGTGACGCAGAAAACCAAACTGAGTGCTGAGCCTTCATCTGTTTGACTGGAGCGGCTGACCTTTATCAACACGAGTCGAACCAACAGTACAGAGTGAGTGAGGCCTCTGTTTTTACGAAGGTTATAACTGTCACATGGTCAAATGGTCTTTGTGTCTATATTTGAGTGTGAGTGTGTCTGTGTGTGTGAGTGTGTGTGTGTGACCTCTTGGTGTTGTGGATGTTGCTTCCTCCCAGCACGATCCGGACTCCAGGCGTGCTGCGGTTCAGATTGTAAACAGTCAGAGCTTCTTCATACGTGGCCCCACCGATCATAAACACCAGGATGTCCTGAGGCCTGAAACACAGGTGTGAATCATGTCAGCGTCTCCTCTCTGTGTCTGCGAGTCTCTCAGGTGAGCGCTACCTGTCTCTGAGGCTGCTGGCTCCCAGGTAAGGAAACTGGCTGTCCTTGAGTCGACCTTTGATCATCTGGTCCAGCGTGTCGTGAAGCAGAGGCTGATGCTGAGTGTACACGTTCTCCACACCCTGACAACACACACACACACACACACGCACACACACACACACACGCACGCACGCACGCACGCACGCACGCACGCACGCACGCACACACACAAAAACACTGTACTTTTAAAAGTGCAGGTGAGATCATGGAGTCAACACTTTAAACCTGATTCATCAAATAACAATGACGACAGTTAACACAAACCTTTTGTGCTGAAGAGGTTGTGTCGTGTGTTTGTTTGTACCTTTAGTCCTTTGAAGAACTGTTTGGTGATGGAGACGGCGTCTGTGGGTGTGATGAGGTCACTTCCTCTGATTCTCTTCCCACCATACTCCACCACAGCCTGAACCATCTGAGCGAAGAGGAGGGAAAGCATGAGCTTCACTGCTCTCACACAACACGGCCCCTCATCTTTTCAGCCATCATGCTCAGTAGGGGTGCAGCGATACACAAAATTCACGGTTCGATACAAAAAATGTTCACGCCTTTTTAATTTGTCATTTATTAAAATTATAAATATATATTTTAACTCAAAAGTACAGTTTTTAAATTTAATGTTGCTGAAACAACAAAGTAATAAAAAATAAATCTATCTGATGGAGAAATCCCTCATCTTTGGAAAAGAGAGTTTATTACAGAGAAATGGCTCTTTCCAAAATAAAAGCTCTACTATACGCTTCTTCTGGGCTATATTCTCAGCAGCATATTAAACATATCAGGTCCCCATAAGGAGAATCATGTGCTAACGGCTGTCTAAATGACTCGGGTAAAGTTTGTAGCATGCTGCTTGTTGTTTTTGTCTGCTTCCACTTGTCTTTGCACGAGGATGATGTCGGAGTAAATGTGCAGTCATATTCGTTGTGTTCCCACTAGTGCTGTCAGCGTTAATCTGAAATGACGTTAACGCCACAACACGGCAAATCTCCGTTAACGAGCTACCGCGGATCGCCCCGTGTGTGGGGCTGGACGGCCAACACGTTAACGAGCTAACTGCGCTAACGAGCTAGTTCCCACCAATGTAATTGAGCATTGCTGGCACATCCAACATACTGTTTTACTTTAGTCCATGACGCGCTTACCTTCAGGGTCATACGTCACATGAAAACCAAAATAGTTCCAAACGTCAGATCTGAATGAGGGTGGGGGAGGTTCAATTTGCCATGTTGCAACGAGCTTAGCTTCTGTCTTGCTAGCTTGCGCTGCACTCAGTGAATCTGTGCTCGACAGTGCAGCCTAGGCAGAGTAGTCGAACGCAGATCCACTGAGCGCTCAACACAGACAGCATCGTCAGAAGGAAAGTTGATAAAATAAATTAAAAATGTTGTATTGTTCGATACATATGCATACCGAACCGAAAGCACTGTATCGAACGGTTCAATGTCGATACGAGTATCGTTGCAGCCCTAATGCTCAGCTGTGCCAGGTTTTTAAATCAGCACTGTGAATGAAAAAGCACGTTTTAACCTCCACACGTCACAGACACTCTGTGTTTGAATGCTTCAGACAGCAGTGACTCCTGGGCTCATTAAGACTTATTATCAGAGCAAACCACACAGCAACGGTACGATACGATGGAATATCTCAGAGGTTTTGGTCTCTGCCTGTCGGGGTCTTTGAACTTGAACTTTCCTTGAGAACAACTGAAGCCTCAACCTCATCCCTGTGCACATCTGTCTGTCCCAGGCTCAGGTTTTAGCACAGGTCTACATTTTAATCATCATCTTTACAGAGAAACTAGCGAGTCGAGTCATGCTAACAGCTAACTCAACTTTTTTAAATGGACATTAAACTTTATTGTAACAGCTGTGAAAACAGCAACACTGGACATGTTAGTCGAGCTGTGGACCCCCCAGTAGTCCCAGTTCAATTAAAAAGGAGGGGAGGGGCTGCTGCGCAGTACAGCCACGAAAGCCGTGTGAATGGCCGTACATCCTGTGTGCGAGTTATGTGTTGTATGACTGTGTGCGAGCACCCAGGCCCCCCCCACCCACACAGCAGTCCTCCGCCCCCGAGGGAAGCAGTCCGACGTGTCATTGTGAAGACGTTTCAGCATATTCGTGTCCAGATGTTTGGATTGATGGAAAGATTTCGCTCCTACGTTACAGTTGGGAGGAAAACTGGCTCATCAATTTAAAAATAGCTCAGACATGTTTGTTAACCCTCTGGGGGCACACATTTCAACATTTTGTTCCCCAGGTAGGTATTTCTCCATCCAGTTCCCTGTATGATCGATTGCAGCTGCTGATATTCTAGAAATTTACAACTTCTTTAAATGAAACAAACATCTTTTTTTATCCCTTTTCAATGAAAAATGTTTTCTTTATGTGACCTGATTGTTGTAGCACTCACCCACCAGGCTGTCAGCGGGCTGTTTGTGGCTTTTAAATGATGCTTAATACTGGAGCTCATGAAGGGCAGAGAGATCTTTACTTGAACACATAAAGCTTGTTCTGGCTCCAGGAGAGGACGATGAAGCAATACGATCAACCAGGTCTGAGAGCCTGGTGGAAACATTCATACCTGGATATCCGACGTTACCTGACTGCTGGTATTTTGAAGATTACAATTCAGAGACAGAACATGTGACATGGATGAGAACTTATAAGTGTGAGCGTCTTTATACGCGAGGTTCGTGAGTTCCTAAACACATCGTCAGCATAATGAACGCCTTTAATATCCACGTTTGGTCAGGTTGCTGCACTAGTGGCTCGATAAAAATGACAGGAAGTGAGGGAGAAAGCAGACAGGCCGCTCTGTAGACCGAAGCTTTGTCAAGTAAGATCCTAGCACGAGCATTTGGAGAGCTGTGTGTTACCCTGCGGTGACGCTCAGACACTCCTCTTCTGCTCAGCTCGTCCATCAGAGATGACAGGATGCTGCTGCTGTGGCGCTCGTACCTCAGAGCGTAGAGCATGACGAGGCGGACGGCGTCCAGCTCAGACACGCGTGGATTTTGCAGCAGTCGCCGCACATTCTGAAAGAAGACATTGTGTTATGGCCCCTGACCCAAACAAGCAGGAAAACAGGAAGTCAACACATCCAGAATGACCTTCATTTATGACACATTCATAAACCCCGTGAAGCTCAGGAGCAGCTGACATTCACCTGCTGAGCGCTCGAGTGGTCGTTCTGACACGCCAACTCCTGCTCCACCTCCGACACCTCCATCAGCTGCCGCTCCGACACTAGCCGGGACAGCTCGCCCACCACCGTCACGTGTTTGGACACGGTCCCCGACATCTTCTTAAACTGGGGGTAGTTATCTACAAACGCCTACAGAGGGTGACACAGGACACATCAACGTTTTTTAAATAAATATAAAAATATTTAAATATATAAGTTTTCCTTCCATCTGTGTTCTGCTCCTCCAGGTCCAGCAGTCTGAGCACAGAAGTCCTTCCTGGGTCTGGCTGAGCCCTCTTCCCACGGACACGCCCAACACTCAGTTTAATTATATTTTATTTATAAAGCGTCACATTACAAAAACAACAGTCGCCTCAGAGCACTTCATACTGTAAGCTAGACCCTACAATATTACATAGAGAGAAAACCCAACAATCATATGACCCCCTATGAGCAGCACTTTGGCGACAGTGGGAAGGAAGAACGGACACTCATATAAGCTCGTCCAGCGTTCATGACCAGGAGGAAAAGCACATTGTTCCTCCTGAATCCAAGGTTCGGCTAACAGATGGGCTCTCCTCTCCATCACCCTGGCGTAGAGGCTGAGGAGTGTGATCCCGCTAAAGCGATGGGAGCTCTCCCTGCTCCGGCCCATTTGTCAGCCAATCAATACCCAGCACTTGCTCACGTCATCTGATTCCAACAACCAGCAGTCAGGAGGGCTGCCGAGCGCATCTCGGGAAAACTCCTCTGCTGTCTGACTTCGTGCACAGACGGACACATCTGTTGTCCATAAAACCAGATTTAGGGACCTCGGGTCACAGCTCATCCACCCTGTTGGTCCTGATAACTTTTTAAATACATCAACCTCAGCGACTCACTGGGTGATGAGTACAGATAAAAGTCTTACATACAGGAGACTCCAAATCACAAGTTAGGAAATGCACGTTTTTGGGCCCCAACAACGCAATCGTTAAGCCTTACGGTTGTTATCCATTCAATTTCATCCGTCCATCCTCTTCTGAATGTCTTGATGCTCAATCATCCAGGTAAGTAAATCTCCAGAAGTTGACTCTGTTCATCTGGACGTAGCGTTTGTGGGAGAAACGTTTCATCATCAGGTGACGTCTTCAGTCTCAGCTGCAGGTTTCAATCTTATAATCAGGACATTTGCATAATGACTGAAACCAGCCCACTGAAGGAACAATGGGCTGGAGGTCAGTTCCTTCATCTTAATTATGCAGATTCTCATGACTATTGATCAACAACCATGAGCACCATTAACATGGAGTTGGGGAGTTGGAGTTGGGGAGTCTTTCCCTCCTTGACTCCGCCCTCAAACCAGCGTTCCTCCCTGTCCAGGATGTTACATCCTCATCACTGAAACAGTGTCCACTGACCTGTAATCTTAATAATTAAGATTAAGGAACTGACCTCCAGCCCATTGTTCCTTCAGTGGGCTGGTTTCAGTCATTATGCAAATGTATGTTTATAAGATTGAAACCTGCAGCTGAGACTGAAGACGTCACCTGATGATGATGAAACGTTTCTCCCACAAACACTACGTCCAGATGAACAGAATCAACTTTTGGAGATCCTCTTCTGAAGTCATGGTGGGTAAGCAGGTTGTTACAGACATCCTCCCCCCGCCTCACACCTTCCCTCCTGGGAGATACGAGGCCTTCCGAGGCTAGTCCAGGGTTCTTGTGTCTACCCTGGGATCTCCTCCCTGTGCCCAGAACGCCTCCAATGGAAGGTGCCATGGAGGCGTCCTAATCAGATACCCAAACCACCTCAGCTGGCTCCTCTTAACACACAAGAGAAGCAGCTCCACGCCATCTGGAGGTTTGAGTTACTCGATCTGTGAGGCTGAGCTCAAACTCATTCCAGATTCCATGACCACAGCTGAGGGCTGGAGGTGGACTGGTAAATCAAGACCTTTGGCCACCTCTCTTCACCACGACAGTCCAATACAACGCCCACACTAGTGCTGACACTGCACCAAGTCGCTGGCCCGATTCACGCTCCACCTCCCCATCACCTCTTGCTTGTGGCGACCTCCATCCTCCATTCCAGAGGGAGCATTCCAACATTTGTCAGCAGTTGCTATGACGGGAAATTAACTACAGAGGCCGAACCAGTTGTGTATCAGGCTGTAAACACGATTATTTCTGCATGTTAACACAGGAGTCTGAGGGGACTCCCTGCTGAAGCCTCTGGACTGCAGAGGAACTCACATCTCCAGCGCTGGGGTCAAAGTTCATGTAGTAAAACCTTTAAACTTGTATCAGTAAACAAGCTGAGCCCTGCCTGACCTTCATGTCTGAGATGGACTCCAGCTTCTGCTGTTCCTTTGGCTTTTTCTTTTGGAAATCCTCCATCAGGTTCTTTATGTTGGTGCCAATCTCTCCAAAGTTCAGGTACAGGTTCTAACGAGGAGGAGAGAGCGAGGTTAGTGACAGTTACCATGGTAACCTGGAGGGGCAGCTGAAACATCACATTTCTACAGTCTGCTAGAAACCTCCCAACATGACGAGTGCAGCGTGTTCCTGTCACTCACTTCTATCCTATTAACGCTGAGCACAGATGCTGACAGATGCTGACAGATGTGAGCAGATGTGTGAGACTCACGTTGGCGTAGAACTCGTCGTTCTCCGCTGACAGGACCACCTCTCTCAGGTCTTTGCTGACCCCGGGGACTCTGGACAGGTCGATCCTGTTGTTGTTGAGGCCGAGCAGCTCGTGGACCATCGCCTGGTAGGTCCACTGCAACACAGCGAAAGCTCGTAAACACGCACGCACTTCACACAGACACACAACCAGTGGATTTATGATTTGCCATCAAATTAAAGTGACAATGAGCTGCAGAGGATGTGAAAGATGACAGAGTTATTAAAAGTGCAAAATGATTTCCTCTAATTCATTTCCTCATCGATGTCACAGCGACCGGTCACCTGATTGAGCAGCGGCGTGATGGCATCGTCGCTGCGGTCCAGGATCAGCAGCAGAGGAGGAACTTCAGTCTTCCTGAAGTCAAACAGCTCGTACTCCTTCGTGATGATTTGCTGACAACAAACAAATCAAATACTGAAGAATAAAAGTACTACTCAGAGTACTACGTGAGTAAAAGTGTTAACAGCTGAGGCTCAAGTGTTTTAACCAAAGTGCTCAAGTTACAGCTCAGAGCTGACGTCATCTTTGAGCAGCCAACAGGACACAAAATAACCTGTAGTGGCATTAAAAGCACTTTTCAGTGATGATGTGTGTGATGACGTGTGTGATGTCGTGTGTGATGACGTGTGTGATGTCGTGTGCGATGACGTGTGTGAGGTCGTGTGCGATGACGTGTGTGAGGTCGTGTGTGAGGTCGTGTGCGATGACGTGTGTGATGACGTGCATGATGACGTTGCTGTGGACACCTTGACGCTCTCCGCGAGCCGCTTGGACATGTCTGAGGACAGCTGGTAGCGGATCATCGGACATTTCTTCAGAGCAAGCAGGACGGAGGTCAGTCCCTGAGTGCAGCGTGCCAACATCGAGGGTTCCCAGCTCCGCCCCTAAAACACACACAGGTGATGTGAGCGTGTGGAGCTGTTTAGGGCGGAGCTCTGACAGCTGAGGGCCGTGTGGTTCTTACCCGAGTGACTCCCTGCAGGTTCAAGGAGAACAGGTGAGGATTCACAGCAATGAAGTCTCCGTAGAACTCCTGCACACACACACACAGACACACGCAGACACACGCACACACACAGACACACGCACACACACACACACACATGTGCACGCACACACACACACACACACACACACACACACACACACCGCCATAGTAAGCTCCTCCTCCATCTGTGACTGTCAGCATGTCACCTGACACTTGGAGAGATGATGATGTAGCACTGATGGTCATGCAGACCAAACTGATGTTAATAGTAAGATATTCTTTCATATTACATTCATAACCGCAGCATGTTGTTACGTGTTACTGATGTCATCAAATGAAGCCGTCACAGAGGAACAGCTGAATGCAGCTCTTCAACTTAAACTCTGATCATAAACAAGCATTTATTGCATTATTAGAGGAAACATTTAATCAGTGAAATAATGATCTGTCCACAGATCGAAGGTTTCCACATGTCAGACATGAATCACGGTTAACTGGATCCAGCCTGAAAATCACAAACGTGCAGCCGTTCACTGTTCCCTGATCAGATGGAAACACCAGCAGCTGTTTTTCTGCTCCTGATCTCACTCTCAGCTGCTCCTTTGACTCAAACCTCATAATTAGTTGAAAAGAACCCAACGAAGCAAACGGTCGAGCTCACAGGATTCATGTTGGTTAATGAAACAAGACGACACAAAGATTTAACCCTGCAGCATCAGCTGACCTCTCTCTGCAACAAGGAGGTGAAGACAGAAAAAGACCCTGGACTAATATCATTATATTAATGTTGTTAAGATGTATTTTGAGTCAAGTTCAGCTGAAAATGAGTCGCCATGACTGACAGAGATCTTACATCATGTAGAAATATTAAACCGCCACGCTTCCTCGGAGGTCCTCACACTCACCTGGACTTCAGCCACCACTTCCTGTTCATCGGCCTCAGCCAAGGCCTTGATCTCACTCTTACTGATCACGTTGCTGAAGTCTGAAACACACACACACACACACACACACACACACATACACAGAGCAGTCAGTTGATGGACTTCAGGTACAAACAAACTTCTGCCCCAAACCAAACTCCAGAGAAGAAATCTCTGATGTCTGTTCAGCTGACACGTCCACACCTCACATGTGATGACAGTGTCACCCTGTTTAATCAGACTGGCGTCATTAAAAGCAGCAGGATTCACTTTTAGCAGCCCCTCTCCAATGTGTATAACGAATTTTCTGATAAGATCGCTGATCTCTAGGATTCTGCAGCAAAGCTAAACTCAGTTGTGTATCTTAGCTTCCGAACTATGTTTGAACTGTCCGAGGACGACGAGTGCCAAACCAGCAACCCTGTTCTCCTCTCACTCCAGCCCAAACTTACAGATGAAGTAGACACTGTACTTGGGCCTCCTCAGCTCCTGGATCAGGTGCTCCACGTTCTCCTGCAGCAAGCACACAAACACACAGTTGCAGATGGTGTTACCTCACACACAGACACACACAGAGTTACTCAGAGGGCGGTTTGTACCTTGGTGGGCCGCAAGAAGCAGATGGCTTTAAGGTGCTTCATGTTATCCCTGTTCTGAGAGTCAATCCGCTCAAACAGGTAAACCTCCTTCTGCAGGATCTCAGACTGAGTGTACACCACGCTCACTATACTGGTCTGAACACACACACACACACACACACACACACACACACACCATCAGACACAGTAACGTTGCTGTAAACACTGCTGAGCACCAGCACCGCTAACAGTCCTGGGTCGGTCCTCACCGTCTCCTTGTCCATGAGCAGCACCTTCATCCCGGGCCCGCTGATCTCGATCATCTTGGAGATGTACTGCTTCACCGCGAGCGTCACATTCATGATGGCGACACTCAGAGACCACAAACAAAAACAAATAAACAAAGAGCAGCGGCTGCAGAGAGGGTTTTTTCGTCTCTTTACCGCGGAGCTGCTATAACAACACTGGAGCAAACTTCCTTCCGGGTCCCCGACGTCACGTGCCGCACGCACTCTGCTTGCGTCATCGCGTTCTGACAGATTTTAAAATGGAAAAACGTAAATTACACAATTCCACTCGTGAAATGCTTTATTTATACCACAAACAACAGCAACAACAAATACTAGTCTTCGTTAACATGTATATTATTTGCACATAAATATATTTACTGATTTCTTTTTACATTTTGTTGGTTGTTGTGTTAGAAATCGCCACACCATCCTAACACTTTGGGCTGGAAAGTTTAGGTAGATGCCGGAGCTGTTACATTAGAGCCTTTGATGGTCGCGGTTCATGTCTTTAATCAGAGTTTATAGACTCTGTAAATAAAAACAGTCCCAAACTGATTAATTCTGCGTTGCTAATAATTAGCTTAGCATTAGCATGCCAAAGATAAGCATGCCACAACTGTTAGCGTGCCGACATAGCGCTGAACTCTACTTAAAGTGGCAGAGTGTGGTGCTTAAACTGAGCGTATTTATCGTCGATAAGCAAAAACATCCGGTTACGAGGAAGAAAACATTTAATAAGCCACATATCAAAACAGCTGCTGTGAGCCCCACGGAGAGGTATCCCTCCGCTCCGTCTGAATGTAGTCCCGTAACAGCAGCGCAAACGGGAGGTTATTGGCGGAGGGATACGGTTGTGCTAGCAGGAGCAAACGACATCTCCAACGTGTGTGTGAAGACCACACATTATTCATTTTATTCCTAAAGGAAAAGCACACTGTTCACAGGCGGAATTTTAACGGAATATATAATTGTTTTGCACATTAAATGTCCGGATAAGGTAAGCGTCTGGTTGGTATACTTTTTCAATGGATGTCATCCAGAGTTATTGAAGTCTCTGAGTTAGCAGCTCGGCTAGTTAGCAGAGTTAGCTCAATGCTATGCTGCAGTGTGGAGAGACTGTAGGGAAAGATAACAGATTTGTTTTTATCACTCAACTTTTAGTAGTTAGAAATCAGTAAGTGAAACGTCGTTGAGCTTTAGCATGCTAAGCTGCAGCTGTGGTTACTGAATGTGTTTTAACTGAGTTTTGAAACTTGCTCATGAACTAAATGTATTAATGTTTTTTAAGCTCTGTTGCTTCTAATAGAGTTTAGGGTCAACTATAACAACTTTGAGCTACTCCCTTTATCAGCTACTAATGAAATCCCTTTGTTGTTGAAAATAAAATATTAATAGGAGCTCCTTATTGATGAAGTTGGCACTGCTAACTGTGAGATAGCCACTAGCAGAATGCTCATAGAGAGCAGCTGACATATTTATGAATGAAAAGGGTTCAGATCTGTGTAGAGCTGCAGCACTAAACTTGTTGAGTTTAGATTTAAGCCAGAAGGAAGTACTTTCAGTTTGAGATTTCCTTTTGTGTTCAAAAATAACATTGGTATAATTAGCCACACGCTCTTTGTTAGGAACCGCTGTGAAATGCTTTTATAAAGCTCATTTTGACTGATGTCCTGTTTGAATGGCAGAGTTGATTTATTAGACTGTATTAAAAAGGAGGTCTCTATAGATAATTTCCCTGTTCAGAACAACTGTACCTGGTGAATGTTTTTATAACTCACCTGTTCAAATTGGATTCATGCTAAATATCTGCATGTTTAGAGGCATGTTTGGCTGATGGGTGCACACTGACAGAGGTGGTTCTAGCTGCTAGCTGGAGCCTCTAGTTTTTGTGCAGGTTTGTCTCACAGGTGTGTCCTTCCAGCAGGCAAGGAGATGACGACAGAGGTGGAGAGGCCAGCAGGAGGCACAGCTGACCAGGAGATGAAATGTAATGAAGATGAGGAAGAGGTCATGCAAGAAATGGATGATGAAGGTTAAAAAAAAACCCCCAAACAAACAATTCTTTACAACGAAATGAGTTCAGCATATGCAGGTTATCCTTCCATTATCTCGATTCACTTAACTAACGGCCGTGTCTAAGAATCTGTATTTATTAATGATGCTCGTCAGGGAAGCGCAAAGATTTTAGAGGCTGCTGAAAAACTTTACACCCTCCTACTCTTTCTGCAGAGGACCAGCAATGATGACATTTTATTCCATGACGTAAATTAGTCTTTATATATGTAGCGTCTCGTGTCCCCTTTAAATGACGAGTAAGTCTCGTACCAATTGTGATGATTAGTGCACTAACGTGGCACCACGGACGCGGCCTTCACCCAAAAGCTTTGGAATTTAACATCAGTGAGGCCTTCAGATCAAACAGACCAAATATGATCGAGTCTGTAGGATTTCAGTAGGAAGCTGTTAGCATTTGGATAAAGTTCAGCACCTGATAAAAGCAAAGTGACCGTAGAGTTTCCTCTTAAATTCAAATTGGCTGATTGTTGTGATCAGTCAGCTGATTAAGTGTGTGTCTCGTGTTCAGGTCTGCAGGAGGACGCTGACCCCCCACCAGTCCATATCATCCCTATCCCAGTCCAGCCGAATGCAGAGAGCAGCTGCGGGCCCCTCACAGACAGCAGCGCGATGGAGGTACTGGTTGATTTTTGATTATAGATCGACTGCTGGTTCATGATTATAGATCATCTGCAACATTTCAAACATGTGATGTGTTCAGTCTGCAGGTGCTTCTCTAAGCTTCAGGGTCAACGGTCAGCTGGTCCCCCTGCTGCCTGGAGGTCAGTCCCAAACACTTTCAAGTAGAAGTACTTCATTAATATCTTTGTTCACACTAGAGATGGACCGATACTGATATTACGTATCAGTCTGATACTGACGTAAATTACTGGATCGGATATCGGAGAGAAATAAAAAATGTAGCGTAGCACGTAGCACGTCACAGCAGTGTGGTCACGTGATGGAGCGGCTGTGTGTGTTTGTAGCCTCAAACCAGCATTTCATCTCCGAGGAAGTTTTCCCAGAGAGAAGTAAAGCAAGTGTGTAAGTTCATCTCTGAATGTTTGTAAAGCATTCCCACGTTAAGCTTAACAACCGATATATGGAGCGACTGCCTCTCTCTCTCTCTCTCTCTCTCTCTCTCTCTCTCTCTCCTGCTTCAATCATAAACTGATCAATGATCAGCTGATCGTCTCTCTTCTTTGTTTTTGTCTCACTTTGCACCAGAAAGAGGAAACCAGCGGCTGAACAACAGCAGCACGTTTAAGCTTGATCAGCTGTTGTTAGAATTTATTTAATATTATTTCTACACCAGGATCTTTTTCTACAGCTGACGTAACTGTGCAGGGGCGGAGCTAGCAAAGTTTAGCCAGGGGGGCCGATAGGGCATGAACAGGGAAAAGGGGGCACAAAGACATACTTTTCTTTCTTATTCTCATTTAAAATGTCGAGCTTTTAATAAATAATTATCTGAATCTTACACCCAAAGTTTTAATCTGATGTAAAATGTATAGAAGTCCATTACTGTATATAGTAACTGTTAAGTCTAATATACCCTAGTAAGCTACAGTACTTTTTCCTTTGGGAACCATCTGTGCAGTCTGCAGTTCTGTTGAAGGAAGATGTTGAATCTATTTAATTATTCTTGAAAAATAATTTATTTCTGTGCATTTTTTTCTCACGCTGCATCAAATTAAAGTTGATTACGTTGATTAATTATCATGAGGTGGAGGGTGGTTCCTTATTTATTTATTTATTTATTTATTTGCTGGGAGTTTGCAACCCTATTAGTTAGGTTGTTTAATATTTCTGCTAAGTACTCTTTAAAACACCAGAATAGGGAGGATGGAGCAGGTTTAAGTTTATTAGATTGATCAGTGTTGCTGAACTATGAAATATTTTGGGTGCAGTGTGTTTTTTTTTACATACATGTATAACAGAATAGCTTTAGTGTTGTTGTTTATTTAAACTCGAGTATGAACTTATACAAAATGCAGCAAGACATTTAAAAAAAAAAAGTTTTATTGATTAAAAAAAATACATTATATTGGATTCATATCGGCAGATATCCAAATTTATGACATCGGTATTGGACATAAAAAACTGGTATCGTGCCGTCTGTAGTTCATACAATCTGCCCTCGTGAGTCAGTCGCTGCTAAACATTGAGCCTGAAGCTCTGTGTTCATGTTTGACCCTCCACAAAAAAATGTGCACACACAAAATTGCCATAAAATCCTGATACAACAATATTTTCTGCTTTTTTTCATAAATCACTTAATGACTTTGAGACCTTTTGAAAATGATAAAACATTAAATTATTTTCACTATTTTAATCCTTTAAATGCCAGTTTAAACATTTGAATTAAGTATTTATTACAATAATTCACAAAAACCAATTCTTTTCCTGGATAGCCTGAATATTACTTCATAGTTCATATGTTCCGTTTATCTTTTGTTGTTGAAGTTTGCATAATAACTGGTTTGATTGTTTTGATCAAACGGCTCATGTTGTGTGTCGTGTGTTTCTGCATCTGTCCTGCAGGGGGCACTGCAAAGCTGAAGTTGCGCGCTCATCCTGAAGGTTCAGCCAGTGGTTTCACCTCGGTCCAGATCCCCGTCACGCTGACCCTTCACAGTCCTGCGGGGATCCAGTACATCAGCACCACTGCCTCTCTGAGTGCCTCCCCTGCCCCCACACCCATCATCACAGGTAATCCCTCCCCCAGCAGACGTGGAGCAGTTCAGGTGTTCCTCAGGCTAACGCAGACTCTGTGCTCCAGGCGTGATCTCTGGTGAAGCGGCTCAGAAGGTTCTGATCGACCACAACGTGAACTTCAACCCTCCGACCGGGTTAAAGAATCAACATTCTGCTGCACCATTCAGCTCATCGCAGGCCACGCCCCCCCCAGCACCCGGCAGGACCAAAAAGCGTCCGAGCAGCAGATCTGCAGCACCGCACACACTGCTGCACAAAGGTTTGACACCTCGCCTGTGTGCTCAAGTCTGCAGAGACAATAGAGAGCAAGCCTAATAAATAACCGTCGTACCTCAGGATGTAGGCGGTGTGAACTCATCGCCATGACTCTAAGCAAGACGAGACCATACAGAGTTAGAACATTTAAATTTAGCCCCAGTTTGACTTCAGTGATCAGAAAAACTGTATCATCTGGGTAAACCTGCTCATTTACCCCTAATTTTACTGCAGATGCTTGTAAATCAAGTCATTCTGTGTCGTACAGTAAAGTAGAGTCTCAGTGTTCAGCTTAATTCAACATGACCAAAGAGTTAACTAGTGCTAAATGTCAGGGTTCACTTCCTTTATTCAGCATACAGTGTTTCCCAGTTTGTCCTTGTTTTTTGATCTTCTTTGGTTGGTTTCCTCGAGGAGATCAGATGGAGAAAACATGTTGATTCTCTCACAGCTGCTAAGTACAAAGTAACCAGGTGGTTGTCATGGCTACAGTTGCTGATGGAGCTTAGCTTTGGGTCTGCAGTCATTACACCAGTTTACCAGTTTACCAGAGTCACCTGTGAATGAAGACTGCCTGAGCTCACAGTCATCTGTGCACAGAAAGGCTGAGCCGGTGCTTCCTTCTACTGCCGGCCTGTATTTCAGAAAGAGCTGGTTTAAATGTATTAAAACACTTGATTAAGAAATTGTTTTGTGTAGGAAACTGGTACCTTCAGCTGGTCCAGTTTCCTACACAAAACAAACAAAACGTTGATCAATCATATTAGAAGTAGATTTAAAATCAGTGAATAGTAGTTTTTTTCCTTTTATGGAACTGGATGAATGTTTTCAAAGCTCTGATGCAGCGCGTGATTACAGGCTGGAGGGATTTGTCCTGCAGATGTTCTCTGGCCCCAAAACTGTGTGTCGTCTAAACTAGGGCTGCTCAATTAATCGAATTTTAATCACGATTACGATCTGGGCTTTCAACGATCATTAAAGATGACTGAGCCGATTATTAGCCCCTCCCTCGTGCTTTACTCTCGCGCTGCTCCGTGCGGCAAACCGAGCGCACCTCTCTGCATTTCGAACACACGTCACAACAATTAAGAGCAGCAGTCTCCAACCTTTTGTGCGTCACGGACCGGTTTATGCCCGACAATATTTTCACGGACCGGCCTTTAAGGTGTCGCGGATAAATACAACAAAATAAAACTAGTACCGGTACCGAGAAAAATAATTTACTCATAACACACGTGAAAAGACCCAGGAAAACCGAGTAAACGATAAAAACGATAACGAAATAACGCCGAAAACCGATAAAAACCCTGAAAACTATACATTTCACACCTGAGCCTCAACTTTCGCGGCCCGGTACCAAACGACTCACGGACCGGTCCGAGGCCCGGGGGTTGGAGACGGCTGATTAAGAGGAGCCGAGGGAAGTTCAGCAGAAGTTATTTGGAGAGGAGAGTGATGCTGTTGGTTGAAAAGGGGTAAAAAACTTGAGTGGTGTGGAAACATTATGGGTTCAGTCAGACGTGGATCAAGTAGACACAGTGTGTAAACTTTGCTACAGTGTCGTAGCTGCACCACAGAGCAACACTGCAAAGTTCACTAAACATAGATGTTTACATTTATTTCTTATATTGCAAACATTTGCACTGTTATCAGTATTTGCACTATTTTATATTATTTTTTATCTTTAAAGTCATTATTCAACACATTGTTATTGTTAAATAATCGAGATCTCAGTGAAAATAATCGAGATTATCATTTCTGCCATAATCGAGCAGCCCGAGTCTAAACCTGGAAAATAACAAGTTACTGTATATCAAACATTCATGTTTTTCACATTATAATAAAAGAAAGTTCTTAACTGTAAAGTTAGGTCCTGATCACAAACCTCTGTACCTCCGTCTCCCAGTCCTGTGATCTGATTGGTCAGTTGTCAGGCTGTCAGTAGACCTTTACCTGCAGCGTCAGGTTACCATGGTGATTTAGTCAGCTTCATTATTGATAAAGAGCTGACACAAACCCAGAGATGACCCCTAACCCTGTGATAAGGACCAAGGTGAAGACGTGTGAGGGAACACGGATGTTGAGGAGTGAGGTTGGGACTCAGGTGAGGTGGGGGCTTCAGTTCTGAGTGCTGTTATCGTGGACTCAGGGCTGTGATTGGGTTCAGGTGAGGTGGACTGTGTTGTTGATTCAGGTGCAGGTTCTGCTAAGGTGTAGACTTGGATATGTACTCAGCTGTCGTGTCCCCCCTCAGGTGAGTTGGGTCCCGTGCGCCCCCCCGACTGCCTGGTCTGCACATCGCAGTACAAACTGATCACAGAGCTGCGAGGATTCATGTGTGTAAGTCCTGCACAGCCACCTCTTTACACCTCTACCTGTGTCCTCACACAGCCTGATTAAAACCTCTTCCCCTTCTTCAGATGTGCAGCCCAGCCATCATGCAAAGTCTGAGGAGCCTGAAGAGGAAGAAGAAAAGCAAACACCACAGGGGGAGCCGGGACAAAATCAGAACCCTGAAACCCAGCAGAGACTCTCACACCAACAGTAGGGTGTCCAAAACCAGACCAGGACCCTCTGCTGTGAGTTCACACTGCTGATCAATGAGGATCTGCTCCACGAGTCACCGATGAACCTTTTTATGTGACGTCTTCTCCTTCCTGTGTGTCTCCTCAGTCTAAAGGTGTTTCTCCTTCTCAGAGGGCTCACTGGTCACCTGGTGATCTCCTGACCAGCCAGGTTAGCGCCTCCGCCTCGCTTCCTTCCCTCTGCGACCCTTCTGAGCCAGATCTGTTTGGATCCCTGCCCAGCGCGCCTCACGGCAAACTCGTGATCCTCGTGGAGGATTTTTATTATGGCTCCGCCCCCGGACAACACCCTAAGAAATGCAACCTGATGGGCGCAAAGTACAGCGAGCCATACCGCTGCATCCACTGCCCCAAGACGCTCGGCAACAACATCGAGTGAGACTCTGGAGATTGTCCTAAACCTGCCTTCTGTTACCTGAGCAGCAGGATGTGCCTCCTGGATGCATGACATGAACTGTGGGCTTGATCTCAACTCATTAGATGTTTGGTTTGTGTTGCAGGTTGATGAGTCACATGCAGCAGCATGTGTCCATGATATTTCAGCGCGACTCTGCGTTCTCGTGTCCTCGCTGTTTCCGTCACTTCCTGTCTGCTGGGAAGCTGCAGAGTCACGTGGAGGCCGTCCACAATCAGTGCGAGTCCAAAGGTCTGTGACGGCATAAGCGGTCACAGGATGGCCTGCTGATGTAAAAAGGATGCTTCAGGTTTGTCTGTCATGCAGTGATGGATTTGTTTCTCATTTGCCTTCGCAGCCACGTGTAGGATCTGCGAGCTGGCATTTGAAAGTGAACCTGCTTTCCTGTGGCACATGAAGACCACCCACAAACCCGGAGAGATGCCGTACATCTGCCAGGTTCGACTCCGAGCACAGAAAGCTGCCCTCGCCTTCGTCAGTGCTCGTTGTGTTGAGAGTTTATGTGCCCTGCTCTCTGTCTGCAGGAGTGTGGCTTCAGGTCGTCCTTCTACTCAGATGTGTGGTTGCACTTTGAGGAGTGTCACGCCAGCACCAGAAACTTCATGTGTCAATACTGCCTCAGAGTGTTGCGCCGCAACACCTGCTACCAGCAGCACTTTATCCGCCACCAGGTAGGTGACAGCTGCAGGTAAGACAGCTAAAGGGTTTAACCTAGAAGAACCGCGAGAGTTGAAGTGTAGGTTAATGTGTTACACAGTTAAATCAAAGGAAAGCACAGAGAGGTTTTTTGGAACTACCATTGTTAAGATGTGTGTGTCCTACCGCGCTCGTGTCCAGTGGGGGTGGGGCATGGCTACGCAGAGGTGGGAAAGGGGCAGTCGAAGTTTGGAGTGTCAGGTTTTTTGTGGTTGTACGAAAGAAGGCGTCCATTAAAGTAGGGGTGGGCGGTATAAACGGTGGAAACGATATAAATTTGGCCAACGGTCGAGATTTTGACTATGCCGCTCTAAGCTGTGCCTGTTTTGGTCAAAAGCATCGCAGCAGCTAAAAACATCATCTGCAAATTATTCCAGGCAACAGTCACAGCAACGAGACGAAGCACTTTTGGAATATGAGGAAACCCAAAAACTGCGCTTCCTCCACTTCTGTACTATTGATTCAGTAATGCTGAATCCTCTGCAGCTGCTCTATGTATGTTCCCATGTTGTTGCAGCATATTAATGACTAACCTCGTATTGTGGATGGATTTTCTCAGTTGTTCTGAAGTTTGGTCCGTTTACAGCATCGCGCATGCAATTGCATTTGTCTCTAACCATCAGGAACCCTCACGTTAACTTTTATCGAGTGGGAAAAAGTTAGCATTCATCCTGCAACTGCACTGTGTTTGTTATGCTACGTGTCGCTAGAAATCACGTAGCACAACATTATGTACGAGCTAGCCCAACTTCAGTAACCCTACAAACATCACTGCTGTTTAGTTTTCTGTCTTCATTTATGTTGGAAGTGACAGCAGAGCTGTATGTTTGAATTTTGTCAGAAATCGAGCGAGTTAACGTCCTGCTAACTTCTAACTCCATTAAATTTAATAACTTCTGTTTTCATGGATGCCTGGATGTTAAACTTCACAGTTACACCTGGTAAAGCAGCAACGCTGATCATTTTATTAAAGATGAAAGAATTTAGACAGTTTAACTCTCAGTGATGCTGCAGTGTTCGTTTGACTTTGGGACCTGAAACGGACGGAGTTTAGGACCCAGATTCCTCCGTGAGGCTCCTCCTAAAATCAGTTGGAGGTCAGTAAGCACATCCAGAATTCATACATAAGGCACTCTGTCGATTTTTGAGAACATTAAAGGATTTTAAGTCCTTATAGTGTGTAAAAGACGTTATACAGAAGAAAAGAATATATCGCGATATATATATTGTTACCGCACATGCTTCAAATTATACCGTGATATGGATTTTAGGCCATATCGCCCAGCCCTACATTAAGGTTGGAGTTACTATGCCAGTTGTGTGATTATTGGACTAACACCATGATGACATGGGTCCTTGGGTAGAGAGATTTCCAAAGGGTTGGTCTAGACTGTGAAACTCCACGTTCCAGGGTTTTTAACCTGGAGATGTAGAGGAAGGAGACCAGTGAGTGAGTTAGGAGGAACACCATCGGTGTCCTTGTAGTTGATATATCCCCGTTTCTCCTGGAATATGTTCTTCCAGACCACATAAGACCACTTTGGATATAATCCCTCAAGTAGGTCGGTAGGTCCTGCAGATAAACCTCTGTAACCTTGTCTGGCTTCACAGATGTGCGAGCAGGGAGCCAGGAGTCCAATTCCCTCAATGTTACGTCCCTCTTACGTGAGCACACTGGAAGCCCGGCTTAACAGAGACATCCACTGGTGCGATGCCCGTTATCCCTGACTGGGGTTTTAGGTTTTATCAGACCAGCTAATGCAAAGAAAGCCTGGCGTTGTTGAACTGGACAGATACCAGCATCAGCGTTTGTTATTGGAGACAAAGTCTGAGGGTTTGGAGAGGACCGAAGAGGAACGGGCTTGTTGATGTAAAGCAGTGTATCATCTGCACTGAGGTGGAGTTTAATTCTGTGTGTTGGTGCATGTTTGCAGAGGAAGCGCGAGTTTGGCTGTGATAAATGTCGTCTCCACTTCCTGTACATCAAAGAGCTGGTTGAGCACAGAGTTCTGTATCACAGGACGCACATCAGACCACCTCAGCTCAGCGGACTCAAACCTGGAACCAAGGTAGGAACCAATATCCTAATTACAGATAATTAATAAACATAATTAAACCCCTTAAAGATAATTAAACTGTTGGGGAAGCCTCACCTTTACTGAGTATCTCTGTCTGCAGGTGACGGTCAGGGCGTATTCTGTGGTTGGGGAATCTGAAGGTGAAGGACCGAAGACAACTGCTGCTTCATGCAAGGTGAGCAGCATGGAAACGCTCATCGCCTGAGCTTCCAGATCCAGATCATCTGCTCTCCCATCCAAGACCATTTTTTAGTTCGTTCCTGTTTAGAGACAGAAAATCAACCAAAAGGTGGTTTGTTTAGAAGCAGCTGACACGTTAACACAGACGCACGCTGGTAAGTGCAAAGATGTTAGAATAATAATTTGTTGACCCTAAAGCTGGAAATTAGCCGCTTGTTAGCCCCAGAACCTCGGCTCTGCTTTTTGTGGTTCTATTCGCTTCGAGTGACGGCGTCCAGCTCGCACTGCAGGCGTTTGCATTCATGTGTGAAGCGGAAAGAGATTCAGCGCCTCCAATCAGGGCTGAGCGATATATTGAATATACTCGATGTATCAGGAGTTTTCCCATGTACAGTGGTTGAAATGGCTTTATGGTAACAATAGAGTATATTGCCATGGTAACATTTGGATGTCTGCATGTTTGTTTGATCCCCACACGCTGTGACTGCATCATTAGTTCCCAACCAGCTGAAGTCATCCACTGCAAAGTTTTTTTAAATGTCTGTGTGCACACCAAAGAGCACGTTACATGAACCAGCTGTGACTGTTGTGTCTGTGCGATTTATCGCAGATCGTCCTGTGCGTGGGGCTGGATGCCGCTATCGTGTTAACGAGCTACCCGCGTTAACGAGCTACCCGCGTTAACGAGCTACCCGCGCTAACGAGCTAACCGCGCTAACGAGCTAACCGCGTTAACCGCGTTAACGAGCTAACCGCGCTAACGAGCTAACCGCGTTAACCGCGTTAACGAGCTAACCGCGTTAACCGCGTTAATGAGCTAACCGCGTTAACCGCATTAACGAGCTAACCGCGTTAACGAGCTACCCGCGTTAACGAGCTAACGAGCTAACACATTGATGCCGGCCAGCCCCCCGCACGGGGCGATCTGCGATAACTCGCTAATGGAGATTTGCCGCATTAATGCAGTTATGGCGCTAACGTCATTTTAACGAGCTCAGCGCTGACAGCACTAATTTTATATGTTCACGAAAGAGCAGCTTTTAAATTTCATGTTTTATTTGTGTCATGAATTCTTGCTGGATGTCCTTTTTGATCCTTTGTTGAAGGTGTGGACCACAGACGTTCTGTGGCAGAATCCTCTGTGCACCTGATGGGTAAAATAAAATAATAAATAAATAAAATAAAATAAAGAACAGTTAAAATAAAACGTGTCACATCACATATTTTGGATTCAAAGCAGAAAAAAAAACATTAAATGGTCGATTTGAATGAGTTAAGCAGTGAAATTTTAGACACTACATGATTGAAAATAACATTTGTCTTTGGAGGTTATTTAAACATATCGTGATGTAGCCAACAAATATTGTGATATTAGATATCCCCTCATATCACCCAGCCCTACCTCTAAGTCTGGGCGCCTCCTGGCTGAGGTGTTTTGCACGTCCTACCAGGGGGAGGCCCCGGGGCAGACCCAGGACACCCTGGAGAGCTGGAGAGATTAAATCTCTCGGCTGGCCTCGGTGTTCCCCTGGACGAGCTGGGCTTCTCTGAGCGTCTGTGCTTAAGCTGCTGCAGAGGAAGGAAGGAAGGAAATCCTCCATCTTTTCAATGGATTCTGTTTATTTCTTCTTTTTCTCATCGGCCTTCGTTTAGCTTTTTACTGTTTGTAGTTTTACCCAAAATGCAGAAGCATATGGAGAGGGGTGCATGTGTGAATAAAGCTTTTTCTTTCCTCACGTTCTTCTTCACGTTTTCTTTTTCTGCTCCAGGTGGTGGATGTTGCTCTTCCTACGTCTTCGCAGGAAGTTCCTCAGAGGAAACCAGTGGAAACGCTGAGATCGCTGCTGCTCCGCCTGAACCTGGACAGGTATCAGAGCTGGGGTTCCCGGGTCATTGGGAAGTCTCAAGAAAATAATAAACAGGGAAAAATAGTCCCAAAGCCCCCGGTACCGGGTTCAAGGGGGTCTTTTATGTAAATATGGACATGTGTGGCATCCACAGAAACCTCAGAGTCTCAGCTAAATGTGCATAGAAATAATTTCTATGACCCCAAACAGCGAAAACAAGCCATGATTTTGCGTCCACTAAACGTAGACATGGAGCTGTGACCTCTCCCGACTTTGTAACGGGTTACCAAGCCGCGCTCTCAAAGTTTACCACGCTCCGACCAAAATTCACTGACAAATACATGTAGCGTCCCACGTGCGCTAAAGCGGTAGCTGAAAGCTGCTGTAGCTACTGATAATGGCGCCCACGCATCAGAGCCAGTTCCATCAACAATCGCCATTTTCAGCCCAGTTACAGACGCATGGCTGGATACGTTTAGGGCCACGTGGGGTTTTCGCCTTACAACTTCTGATTGGAGGAACTGACACGAACGCTGCCTCATTACCGTTTTATTGGCTCAAACGATCAACCGATGGAAGCTGAACGTACAGCCACTCAGAGTTTAAAGCGCCAGAGTTTAAACTCCAAAAGTTGATTCTGTTCATCTGGACGTTTTCAGTGGGAGAAACATTTCGTCACCCATCCAGGTGACTTCTTCTTCCATTTAACGTGTTTAGCCACGGGAGAACGGGCCTGTGGGATGTGAGTGTGTGGGGACGTCTTCAAAAAACAAGCATTTCTGCTGTTTAATACCTAAAATATTCTACTCGCATACGAGTTGTTAGAAGCACTTGTTTAGATAAAGATGTAGAAGAAAACTTTTCATTAGCCACAAGTAGCTGCTCGGGTCGGCTTGACTCTGTTTAAGGTTTTTCATTAGAGTCGCACCTTGTACCAGGTACTGCTCAGCTGAGGGTCCAAGCAATCTAAGGCAAGCCGGAATGTGACATCACGAGACTGTGTGCCACCGATTGGCTGTCAGTGGCGTCACTCGTTGAGTCACGAGAGCGTATCTTTCACGTGGCAGTCGAGGCAATGGTTGGATAAAACAACACCGTGGTCCACTCAGACTGACACGAATCACCAGATTCACGTGGACGTGCTCCACCGTTGTGACGTTAAAGGCACATACTGATGACGTCACAGGACGTCCGGCTGCAGTGCTCTAACAACCATGCACAGTGTGTGGGTGTCAACTGTAGTGAAAACACCAACAGCCAGTCGAGCAGAGTCGATAGAAAAGGGCTGCATGTTATATCTGTGGCTCAGACGCTGCTGACAGCTTCGCCCAGCAGGGCGGCGCCACTCTCTCTCCCTCACTTCCTCTCTCTCTCTCAGGCTGTCTCGCCCGCTTCAGCGCTGCCTCGAGTGTCTGAACTCAGTTCCTGACCTCAGGACGCACTACCCTTCTCTGGTCCACTGCTCGCTCTGCAGGTTCATCACCTGCTGCTCCACCTCCTACGCCAACCACATGATCAAGTATGCGCCTCTGATTGGTCACCTCACAGTCTCTTTTAAATGTCTTGTTTTTGTTTGTTTTCCTGAACTGTGCGACTGTTTTTGTTTTTAGTAACCACGCAACCTGCAAGAAGGTGCCGCCGTACCAAACCATCTTCCAGTCTGACCCCAAGTAACCAGACTCAGAATCAATCAGTGTGATCAATCATCTACAGGTGAACAGGAACCTGACCTGCTCTCGTGTGTGTTTGTAGGCTGCCGGATGTGTTGATGTGTGTGACGTGCAAACTCTTAACCTGCAGAGGAGACCTGATGGCCAATCATCTGACAGAGAAGCCAAAGCACGCCTGCATCATGTTAGCGCACACAGGTAACGTGCACAGGTGAAGCGCACTCTCAGGTGGGAGGTAAATGCATGGGTCAAAGAAACGCTGCTGCCTGATTCAGATGCTTATTTTGACATGATTTAAAGTGTCAGGAACTGGTTCATGTCCTGCACAGCTGTTCACAATGTGACCACAAGGGGGTGCCACAGCAAAATAACTCACCCTGATAGTGAGAGGGTGAGAGCTTCTGGAGTGAATCAGCTCAGGAATGGAGCTAAATAAAGGGCAGAGCTCTCAGTGGACCACGTTAATGTGAACCTTCAGTTGTTTTGATCATTATCCACTCACACATCCGTCCATTTACTTTCACTTACTCCACTCAGGGTTGTGTCCGGGCCTATCACAGCTGTGCCTGGAAACCTCCCCAGTCTGTTACACACCTCATGAAGCTAACTTGAGTTTTCCCTGATAGATGATGAAGATGGACTCTTCCAGGTTTGACTCTCTTTTCCTCTTTCAGAGAGTGGGATGACTTATGAGAATGAAACTGTGTCAGAGCCGAGAGAGAGTGGAGCCGACACACAGTCACAGTCTGACAGGTAGCATGTGTGTGCGTGTGTGTGTGAAAACATGTTGCTGCAAAAGATGTTTACATTAAAATATGACAAATTAACATCAGAAAAACCAACCACACTCTTTATCAAATGAATAAATTACCCACTCGCCCCTGTGGGCGGTTTATCCTCCAAGCTCGGTCCTCTACCAGAGGCCTGGGAGCTTGGAGGATACAGACTCCGTTCTGTAGTCGGTATCCGTAGCCAGTCTTGTTAATGATCTCACTGAGGGGGTTCAGGCCTATGCAGAACAGCAGTGGGGACAGAGCATCTCCTTGGTAGATCCCACACTTGATGGTGACTTGTGCTATGGGCTTGGAGTTGGCCTCTAGTGTTGTACGCCACATCCCCATTGAGTTCCTGATGAAGGCTCTTAGGGTCCCATTGATCTTGTACAATTCTAGGCATTCCAGTATCCAGCTGTGGGGCATTGAGTCATAGGCCTTCTTGTAATCAATCCAGGCAGTGCACAGGTTGGTCAGTCTGGTCTTGCAGTCTCGGCTGACTGTTCTGTCTACCTGTAGCTGGTGTTTTGTGCCTCTGGTATTCTTGCCCATCCCTTTCTGTGTCCCACTCATGTATTGACCCATGTGCCTGTTCATCTTAGCCGATATGATGCCTGACAGGAGCTTCCATGTAGTACTGAGGCAGGTTATTGGTCGGTAGTTGGAGGGGACTGGTCCCTTCTTGGGGTCCTTGGGGATCAGGACCGTCCGACCTTCGGTTAGCCATTCTGGGTGTCCCTCGTTAACTAGCAGCTGGTTCATTTGTGCTGCCAGACGCTCGTGGAGTGCAGTCATCTTCTTCAGCCAGTAGGCGTGAACCATGTCGGGGCCTGGTGCTGTCCAACTCTTCATACTGGAGACCCTTTCTTGGATATCTGCCACTGTGATGGTTACTGGACCCTGTTCAGGGAGGTTGCTGTGGTCTGCCCTCAGATCCACTAGCCACTGAGCATTGCCGTTATGGGTTGCGTCCTTCTCTTCCAGTATTGCTCCGTCTCCAGCCTTGGTGGTGCTGTTCTCTTATTATTGTTCCCTTGCCACTGAGAGTACACCTTTGCTGGTTCTGTGGAGAACAGCTGGTTTATTGTCCTGCCTTCTATCTCTCTGGTGTACCTCCTCAAGCGGCTGGCCAAGGCTGTGAGTCTTTACTTGGCAGCTTCCAAGGCCTCAGGTATGGACAGCTTGCTGTATTTCTTATGCACCTCTGATAGTCAGCTAATCTCCCTCCATGGTCTTCCTCTCTCTCTCACACACACACACACACACACACACACACACACACACACACACACACACACCGGTCAGAAGTTTTCGAACACCCTGATTTGTCCAGTTATTGTAATTCAAGTCCAGTGAATAGTTTGAAATGGTACAAAGATAAGTGCTGAACTGGATAAACAGTCCAAACCAAACTGAAAGATAATGTACATTTATAATTATACAAAAAGGCCTTTGTCAGGGAACAACACGGTTAACAGTTTAAAGCTGTGCTGCAGCAATGGAGGCTCTACTGACTCCTACAGCTGTTCTGCAGAAAGTAGAGTGATGCTACAGAAATGACAAGACGAAAGCAACAAACAATGGAAGAGAGACAGACCATCACTGATAAATGTGGGTCTGTGCTACAGAGAGACCGTGAAGAAAGTCACAGTGTCAGTGAGCACAGTTTCCTTCACCATCAAAGGCTCAGAAACTGGGCAAACTGGGTAATAGTGGCCGTAGTGAGCAAGTCTCAGTTTGTACTGTGAAGACTTCGAGGTGCAGGTTTGACAGGACGAGCTGCAGCAAGTAAACCATCGCTAAGACGTCAGAATAAGACAAGAGGCTCGTCTGGGCCATGAAACACCACCGTTGGGCTACTGAAGACTGGAAGAAGGTTTAATGGACTAATGAATCAAATCTGAAGTCTTGGGTTCATCACAGAGGATCTTTGAACGCCGTGGAGTAGGTGAAAGGACGGGTCCACAGTGTGTGGCATCAACTGTCAAACATGGAGGAGGAAGTGTGATAGTCTGGGGATGTTTGCTGGATCAAAGGCTACTTTGATGAGTCAAAGGTCTGTTTAGGTCTTTGGTCTGTAAACTGATTCTGTGATATTTGTACTTTGATTTCAGAGCAACGAGACAAAACGATATTCAGTTATTTTTGTTAAAGGTTTTCATTGTTTTCCCTCCTGTTTGTTTTTTAAACATTAACCCTGCAGCACATGTTCTGGCAGTGAGGGCGGAGCCTTCATCCCCATCCACCTCCTCCCCTCCAGCTCCACCCAGCTGTCAGTCAGACCCCTTCTCTCCTCCTCCTCCTTCTCCTCCCAACCCGCGATGACCATCAAGTTCCTGGGGCGCCGCGCAGTCGCTGGTCAGGTGAGAGCGACTGTGATTCAGTCCATCCAGTTCAGTTTTATATCCAGTTTAACCCTTTAAAGCCGGTCAGAGCGGCACGCTCTGTTTTGTGTAACTATTTTTAAATCCCGGTAGCTCTGCAACCACGTGAGCTAGCGCAATAATTTTTTTTTGCATATGAAACCGGAGGAGTTGTACTTACATCTTATGCCATCAGCTTGTCCTCGGTCACAGTTTCCTTCCACATATAAATTTGCAAAAACTGCATAAAAAGCACTTGCAGCAACAAAAACATAATATTCCAGAAACACGCTTTGCTGATCCGATCAGCTGTTTGTAACACTTCCTACGTCCATCAGCGCGAACTATCGCATGTCCGCCATGACCTGCCCGAAACCGGAAGTGACGTCATTTTGCGGAAATGTAGTTTTTTACCATCAGGGCCTCATGAGCCTATACTGGTGTTTTTAAAAGTTATGTTTGACTTTCTGACTTTCTGTGTGGTTTCTGGGATGCTTAGGACTCATATTGCACTGCTGGAAATAGTTTATTTTGATGCAGATGCTGCTTTTTTGCAAATTTGCATTATAATATTTATTTTCGTTTTTCCTGCAGTGTATAAAAATTGGTGTATTTCAAAAATAAAACTATGAAGACACTCAAAATAAATTTCCTGTGGTGGGAAACTATTTTGTGCAACTTTTTTGTATTTACAGTTTTGAGGGATAAGCCTCTTAAATTTCTCTAACTAGAAATATATGTTAAAAAACAAAAACGATTTTACATTTTTTTGTAGTTTATTGCACTTTTTTGCAATTTATGTAATTACTATGCACTTAATGCAGACATATTATTAAAATCTGGGCTATAATGGTTGTATTGATGTATAGCAACTTGAAATGCTCCCAAAAATGTCTCCACAGCATGTAAACATATAATATAAGCTCTGGTGGACTTGGTTCTATGGTAGCTCTTAAAGGGTTAATTTTATCACCAAATCACAACAATCTCCTTAAATCACTTGAGATTGAAAGATCCTGCAGTAATGAAGAGAAAGCCGCGACACTGCATTGATGCGACTCACTGATCCGTTCACTCTCGCTCTTCATCATCGATCGTGGGCAGCTGGGCTTTCATGCAGATTCTGATCAGTTTGTTATGATGTTTGGGGGATTTTGATGTTCTCGCAGCAGAACTGGTTGGTCGCCAGCTCTCATTGCATGTGCCATCTATGGATGTTGTGGGAGATCACATGTATAACTTTACATGTGCACAAAGGGGGGGTTATGATGTCTTAGCATGTAGATGGTGGGACATATGACCCGGAGGACGTCGGGACAAGGACTCGCTGCCTTACTCTGATGACCAGGATGATGTTGATGAAGGTGGTGTTCTTCCTCCTCAGGCTCCGCCCCCTCTGTTGCTCTCCCAGCTGTCCATCGTGCTCTCTTCTCTGTGCCACGGCGTCACAGTGGCAGCTCATCGTCACCGCACGTCTCCCACCACGATCCGTTCGTGGATCCGACAGCAGCAGCGCAGCCTGAGGCACCGCACGTGGAGCTGGAAGACGGAGGAGATGGCGGAGTGGGTGCTGGAGCGGTGGGAGCAGCAGCAGGTTGTGACGGAGGAGTTGCTGCTCTTGGCAGCGAGGGCCGCTCTGGGAGGGGACGGCCGGCCGGAGGACTGGTACAGCTGGACCGTGGACTTCATGCTGAGACACGAGCTCGGACCGCAGACCGCCAACAGAAACGTGTCGAGTAGCTTCAACGACAAAAGCCGCCGCTTCATCGACACGCTCCGCTCGCAGGTATCCGGACCGACAGTTTATCGATTGAAATGCACCAACCACACTTCGATTAGTCGTTGGCGTTTACCGTTCTGGTTCTGTGCAGAGTCGGTCTCCTCGCTCTCTGGGCTGCATGGACGAGCTGCCCGTCTTCATCGATTTAGACAAGTTCTCCCGCCAGAGCCCAGCTTCCTTCCAGCTGTACGCTTCGCCTGAAGACAGGCCCGTGTTTGACGTCATCATCGCCGCTCTGTCTGACGGCGGCTTCCTCCCCCCCCTGCTGTTCTTTACGGGAGCTGCACCTGATATTCCTGAAGGGTTTCCTGAGAACGTGGTGCTGGAGGCTCGACCAGAGGGATTCACGGATCAGGACCGCCTGCGCATCTGGATTGAAAAGGTCGGACACTAGTTTGTTGTGCGAGCAGCAGGATTGGTTCACCAAAAACTGTTGCAGATGATGTGATTTCCTTTTTCTGCCTGCAGGTGTGGCGCCCCTGTGTGGCCTCGCAGCGTAACAGCAGTTGTCTCTTGATAGCGGACGTCCATCGAGGCCACCAGACGGATGCGTTCAGGCGTGCTCTGTCATCGGTCTGCACGGACGTCGTCTTCATCCCGTCAGGATGCAGCTCCCGTCTGCAGCCGCTCGACGTCTGTGTGACGCGGGTGCTCAGGGACTTCCTGCAGGTAAGCTCACCTGTGCGACTCACGCGTCCGCCCCTCTGATGTGTCGCTGACGTGTTTGTGGTCTCGACAGACCCAGTGGATTCAGCTGGTGTCCATCGGGGGTTTGGACGGTCTGGGTCTGGATCAGCTGGCTCTGACTCTGGCCTGTTGGCTCAGCGAGTTTTCCTCCACGCTCAGCTCGGAGAAGCACGTCATGCACAGGTGGGAATGCCTGGATGGAGGTGTAGCTGGAGGGTATTTGACATCAGCTGTGTGCCATGTGACTGCGCCATGTGACTGCGCCATGTGACTGCGCCATGTGACTGTGTGATGGCAGTATTGTTTTTTCTTCTGCAGGTCTTTCACCTCAGTGTGTAGCCTTCAGCAGATGGACGATCAGGAGATGGCAAAGATGATCACAGCTTTAACCACGGTGCTGATTCAGCCTCTGGAAACAGGAGGATCATTGCCGGGACCGGGAGCAGAGCCGGGACCAGGACCGGAGCCGGGACCAGGACCGGAGCCGGGACCAGGACCAGGACCAGAGCTGGTGGAACTGTCCAAGGTAAAGGAGGAGGACAGACGGGTGGAGGAGGAGGTGGAGTGTTCTGTCAGACTGTAGTACGTCACATTTGACCAGGATACGTTTCGTGGTTTCCATGACGAACACTACAAACACACCTTTTGCCCGCACTTTGATAAGAGAGAAGCTGATCAGTATTATTGATCCTGTACAACGGCAGGAAAAACCTCACAGTCTCCATCATGTAAACAAGAGGTTGTCTCGAGTAAAATCGAGTACTGACGACATTTTTGTTCTGTTACTTTTGCATTGAAAAGAATGATTGGGATGTTTTTGTATTGAAATAAAGAAATGATGCTGAATGACTGTTTGATGCTTTTATTGATCAGTAACAAAGGAGGAAACTGAAGCTGCTGCTTCTGTTTGGAGCAAACACGACTGCATTGTTCAGGATATTTGTTGGCAGGAAGTTGTTTTCCTTTGTTTTCCAACAGCTGAAGACAAACTTCAGTCCTACTATGTCCACACAGAGGTCGTGACCCAGAACAGGAAGTCGGTTCACATCTCTAATATGACATCATTCTGATTGATTTCATGTGAAATCAGCTCGAGAGAAACTCCACTCACATGTCAATTTAATGTGACGCTGACCAAAAACAACGGTACAAAGAAGCAGCGCGCTGACCTCAGCAGCTGCTTAATGTCCCCATTGTCACAATCAAATATAGAAACCATGGGAACACGACCACTTTCCCAGCATGCCCTGGAGCAAGGCAGCGACCCCCACCCCCCCAAGGGCAGTCTTGAGCTGCATCGTAGGAAGGATTGGAGGATTGTTTGGCCTCCACTGTCCTGTTTAAATATAGATTTGCATTTAAATCGACTCTGCATTCATGTTTTCCCAGTTGGGAACATTTTTCTGGTTATTCCACGACCACGCAGCAGCGAGAACACAACAAACTTTCACCCTTACGATGCACAGCTGTTTAACCGTCCGGACTCCAGCACAGCTCATTTATAAACCAGGTACAGTGGAAGGATTTAGTCAGACACCAACTGAAAAGATGAGGCCTGTAATTTTCATCACAGCTCTACGTCAACTATGAGAGACAAGACGAGGAAACACAAACCCAGAAAATCACATTGTCTTTTTTTTTAAGACTTTATTTACAAATTATGGAGGAAAATAAGTATTTGGTCACCAGAGATGGGCAGTAACGCGTTAGTTGTAATACGTTACTGTAATCTGATTACTTTTTTCAGGTAACGAGTAAAGTAAGGGATTACTATTGCAAAAACAGTAATTAGATTACCGTTACTTTCCCGTAGGAACGCTGCGTTACTGCGTTACTAAAACCGTGATTTTTTTGCGAGAATGTCTCATGACAGTGACGTAAGCGAGTGCGACGTTCGTGACAACAGCTGTGTGCAGATCAACAATGGATCATATATCGAGTGCAGAGAGAGTATGAGCGTGCAGCGTTTAAAGCGTGGAAGTACTGACCTTACTTTGAGTTTGATTCCATAAAAAGTGACAAAAACATTAGTGTCCGTTGTGCGTGGGAAGAAAACTTCTTTTTACAGCGAAAAAAACCCCTAAACTTCCAAACAAGCACCGAGTAGCTACGACGTAATGGGAAACTCACAGAGAAACTCGCGGATTCTTCCACTGACCGCGGCACACCTGCACCAGGGTAACCCTCCGCCTACCCCACTCCTGCTTTACAGGTGAAAATAGAGCAACAGGACCGCTAGTCTTTGACTTTATTTATTTTCTGCTGTGTTTTACTTGCATCTATTTGAAAGACTGAGTGTAAACACACAAAATAAATATTTTATTTTATGTGCTGGAATGTGCAGAAAATAGGTTTAAATGTTAAACTAATTTCTTCCAGTCAGAGAATGTTGCAGATAATTAAATGTTTGCTTGATGCATAAAGTTAAAAGATTAAAACTAATAAAACAAGTTTTAAAAAGAGACTTTTCCATTTGATTACATTTTGTATGATGATTATGCAGAAAAAGTAGAATTGGGCTGAAAGATCTATCACTTTATCACCTATTCAGGTTGTAAATCGTGTTGTTAAAAAGTAACTAAGTAACTAAGTAATTAATTACTTTTGAAAATAAGTAATCAGTAAAGTAACGGGATTACTTTTTTGGGGAAGTAATTGGTAATTAGTTACTGATTACTTTTTTCAAGTAACTTGACCAACACTGTTGGTCACCTACAAACAAGCAAGATTTTTACTCAGACCTGTAACATCTGTAAGAGGCTTCTCTGTCCTCCACTCGTTACCTGTATTAATGGCACCTGTCCACAACCTCAAACAGTCACACTCCAAAATCCACTGTGGCCAAGACCAAAGCTGTCAAAGGACACCAGAAACAGAATTGTAGACCTGCACCAGGCTGGGAAGACTGCATCTGCAGCTTGGTGTGAAGAAATCAACTGTAGGAGCAATTTTTAGAAAACAAGACATGCAAGACAACCGATAATCTCCCTCGATCTGGGCTCCACGCAAGATCTCACCCCGTGGGGTCAAAATGATCACAAGAACCACACGCGAGGACCTCGTGAACGATGCAGAGAGCTGGGACCAAAGCAACAAAGGCCACAGTCAGTAACTCAAATGCTGCAGTGCCAGACGTGTCCCCCTGCTTACGCCAGTGCATCTCCAAGCCGTCTGAAGTTAGTTACAGAGCATTTGTCAGATGGTCAGATGGAACCAAAATAGAACTACTTGTTGTGTGCTGAGTTGCATCCAAAGAACAGCATCCCTACTGTGAAGCACAGGGGTGGAAACATCATGCTTCATGCTGTTTGTCTGCAAAAGGCCACTGATCCGTGTAAAGGAACGAATGAATGAGACCTTTATCGTGACATTTTGAATGAAAACCTTCCATCAGTGAGGGCGCTGAAGGCGAATCGTGGCTGGGTCTTTCAGCATGACAATGATACCGAGCACACCACCCGGGTAGAGAAGGAGTGGCTTTGTAAGAAGCATTGGGAGGTCCTGGAGTGGCCGAGCCACTCTGCAGATCTCAGCCTCATAGAAAATCTTTGGAGGAGCTGAAAGTTGTTGCCGAGCGAGAGCCCCAGAACAACACAGCTCTAGAGATGTGCATGGAGGAAAGTACCAGCAACCGTGTGAAGACTCACAGAAAACGTTTGACCTCTGTCATTGCCAACAAAGGGTATAAAACAACCTGAGATGAACTTTTGTTATTGACAAAATGCTTATTTTCCTCCATAATTTGGAAATAAATTATTTTAAAGTCAGACTGTGATTTTCTGGATTAGTTTTTCTCATCATAGTTGAGGTATAGCTATGATGATAATTACAGGCCTCATGTTTGTAAGTGGGAGAACTTGCACAACTGGTGGTGACTAAATACATTTTTGTCCCACTGTATCTGTTGATGTTGGCAAAGAAAGAGAAGGCAAACTGAGGCAGGTCAGCTGTTAACATTTACTTTCCAAAGAAAGTTGAGCAGAGCACAGCTCTCGCATTAGGTGTGAGCAGCTGTTAAAGACAACGAGTCGGCGTCAGCTGCGACTCCACATCGATCAGAATGACCCAGCACACCTCGAGAAGACGGCCAGACAAGCCTTTCTAAATGATGTGGGACCGGTGAGCCTGTGACATATGAAACGCATTATTTAGAAGACCAACATATTTTAAAACAGGATTTCACAGCTTTAAAATGTTGGTAGGGTCGGTTGGTCAGCTCTGCAGTGATGGCTGTTTGTTGAGCCTTGTTCTAGTCCAGGGTGCAGGTTTCAGATGTGTCCTTGATCCAACACAGCTGATTTAAACGACCTCAACATGTCGTGACCTTCCCCAGAGGCCTGGTTATGAACTAATCATGTGATTCAGGTGTGTTGACCCAGGGTGAGATCTAAACCTGCACATCCAACATGCTGTTTTACTTTAGTCCATGACACGCTTACCTTCAGGGTCATACGTCACATGAAAACCAAAATGGTTCCAAACGCCAGATCTGAATGAGGGTCGGGGAGGTTCAATCTGCCATGTTGCAACGAGAGCTTAGCTTCTGTCTCGCTAGCTGGCCCTGCGCTCAGTGAATCTGCGTTCGACTACGCCACCTAGGCTGCACTGTCGAGCGCAGATCCACTGAGCGCTCAACACAGACAGCATTGTCAGAAGGAAAGTTGATAAAATAAATTAAAAATGTTGTATTGTTCGATACATATATGTACCGAACCGAAAGCACTGTATCGAACGGTTCAATATCGATACGAGTATCGGTGCAGCCCTAATATATATATTAGGGCTGCACCGATACCAATACTGGTATCGGGGCCGATACTGTAAAATGTGTGTGTACTCATACTTGTAAAAGTTAACCGATACCATGAACCGATACTAACTTATTTCATTAATCAAAGGGTGGCTTGTCATTTTTGTTGTAGTTTTTTAGATTGGCCACTAGGGGGAGATCCCCTAGAGACAGTGCCAATAGTTCAGTGATATTTTGTTAAATTACAATGTGGAGACTCTGCAATAATTTAACAGAAGTGCTTATTTTTCACTTGAAATTTTTTTGTGGTCATTTTTATTAAGATATTATTTATTATTGGCAGAGAATAAAATAAAACCTGTCCTCCAATTCATTGCATTTGTGTGTGTGTGTGTGTGTGTGTGTGTGTGGTAGAAGTATCGGTTTTTGTACTCTGTATCGGCAAGTACTCAGATCCAAGTATCGGTTTGAAAAAATTGGTATCGTTGCATCCCATATATATATATATACATATATATATATATATACGCACACACACGCAAACACAAATGTTTGTGTGTGCATATTTGTATACATTTTTTTTCTTTTTACCTGGGTATGAATCATTTCAGCTTCTGTTTAATTTTTATTGCATTATTTTAGTATTTTTATTTTGCAATAAACTGATTGGCTCTCGTCGCTGCACAGTTTCAGGTGGTTGTGTGTTTGTAGCTGGTGTGTGAGTGTATGTGTCAGACAGGAGTGTTTAGTTTGTTGCTGCATGGTTTTAATGGTCGTTATTGGGTGGCTTTATCCTGCTTACGCTGTGTTTCCCACGATGCATTTCAGCAGCTACACTGAGCCTTTGATCCTGATGTATTAAAATGAAGAAGTGAAAACAGCCTAAAGTCACTCATCTGGAGCAGCAACGCTCCAAATATTTTCCCGTTTCTCACAGCTTCATCCGAGTCACACGGGTGAAATGAACACAACAAAATCGTCACTTTGTTGTGAGCTTGTGTGGTCTCGCACGTTTGCATCCTCAAGTGTTGGCGGCTGTGACCTCACATGTGTTTGGTGCACAATAAGCAAAACAAATGACCATTTAAATATTGTTCCTGTGCTTTATCTCACAATCATGTCTCAGAATGAGCAAAGTCCCCTCAGACCCCACTGCTTTTGTCCCCTTGCAGCTGCCGCTCGTCGATTACAAGAACCATTAGCATCTATTAGCATGTTTATCCCTCTGCATAGCATTGTGAATGGCATCCCAGCATGCAGTCTGCTGAGAGGGTGAACGATAGGAAGTGGATCAGAGCAGCTCAGATTAGTTGATTCTGGAGACAAACTGATGTTCTGCTTCTAAATGCTGCTCCAGCCTTTAATGTGATAATCCTCACTGCCTCGCAGGGATAAAACCTCCAAATCTCAGATAATTAAAGCCAAATCGTGTGACCCGAAGCCCAGTCTGCACACAGCTCCAGCTGATCTGAGGTCAGCTTTAATCCCAGCTAGGTAATTTTCCTCTGGACAAACCTCTTAATGCTGTAGGAAGAAAAAACATCAGGCTGCTAGTTTAATCTGACTTAACCCGTCTCTCACAGCAGCACCAATCATGTGAGGATCGTCGTCTAAGTTAGTACCTCAGTCCTGGTGGTGCCTTCAGTTTCCACACTGTGGAAGAGAGATTGATAATAACTAGAATGGTGAATAAACACATCTGTGCTCTAACGTTTTCAGAGATGCCTGTTACCCACCAGCTGACCGCACAGCTGGACTGGCCACTGGGCATTTACCCGCCAGAAACAGGAAACCAGCGGATGTCACGCTAAACAACAGCAGCACGTTTAAGCTTGATCAGCTGTTGTTAGAATTTATTTAATATTACTTTCTAGTATCAGCTGATGTTTGCTGGAGCCACAGAAAGCTGCTGCTCATGATGTCGGTTTGGACTAGTGATGGGATTTCCAGCTCTTTTTAGAGAACCTGCTCTTTCAGCTCCCAAGCGGCTCTTCAGGTTGTTTTGTTGCTTTAATTAATTTATTATTAACAATAATATAAAATTATGCACAAAAAGAATTACTAATGTTAAAAAAAGTGGTTTTTATTCATATATGTTTATATATAAATATTTACGGTGGCCCCCAGAGACAAAGCACGTACAAACTCCAAAACACATTTCTAGCGTTAACTGAGCTTCCAAAACAGAGCTACCCACCTCACTTAAATTACACAATTGAAAGCATGTGTGTATTGTTTGTGTATTTATACACAAGCACTCATATATATTCAAATAATTTAAAAAAAAGTTCATTTACCTGTTACTACCACACACCAAACACGGTCGTTGGTACTTGCTGGCTTGTGTAGCCACGAGGTAACAAAAGCTCAACACTGCGCCCTAGTGTCCTGGAGCACTTCTGTTGTGTTTGTACGTGTTTTGAAGTTTGTATGTGCTTTGTCTCTAGGGTACCATAAATATACTTTTATTTATTCACTCCACATAAAATGTAATAAATAAATCATATAATACAAAAACCAACTATTCACATTTCAACTTTTAACTATTTAAATTTTCAGCTTTTTCCTTTTAAACAAATTTAAAGTGAAACAACACAAAACACTGCAAACCACAACACAATTAAATATAAATTAAACTATGAAAACAAAAAGAAGATGCATATTCTCTGTCATATGGACCTGCATGAATAAACTTTCTGAATCCTTTATCATCTGCAACTGAAAATAGTTGTGGATGATTACTACACCTTTCTAATGTGACGTTGTTGTCCCTCGCTCTCTCTCTCTCTCTGTGCTACTGAGTGTAACTACCGCCCCTCCCCCCTCTGCTCAGCGCAAAGCACAAGGCTCGCGTGCGGAGTGAAGCGGGAAAAGTGAGAGAGAGAGAGAAAACCCACGTCGGTCACTTCAAAGAGTCGGCTCTAAGAGGCGTTTCGTTCGTGACCAACACATCACTAGTTTGGATATGTGGTGAGAGGGAAACATGAAGATACAAATCATGCATGTATACCAACAACAGTGCACATCACTGTCACAGCAGCTTTTTTTAGTTTAAAGGATTTATGGTTTTTCCTGTAATACCTGGTGGTGTAGTCGGCTATCTTCTGTCAGTCCAGCCTTTTATATTATGTTTAACCCGAGTAGTGAAAGACCACGGGGGGGGGTTGAAAACAATGTGCTGCGCCTTGAACACCCGGTCAGCTGGTGAACAAAAACAGTTGGGGGTATAGACTTTACATGTTAATCACATAAATAAGGACCTTTTAACAAATGTGTTACCATGTGATGATGTAATCTTGTTTTTTAATTCAAACGTGCTTTTATTATTAAATACTGCCCTTTGTCCCCCTTTTTATTTATTTTATGTATATTTATAGCATCCTACTTATGCATTTCATGCATGTGTTATTTTCAGACAGGTGGGGGTTATGTCACCTCCTCCCTCATCAGTAATGATCTAGTCCAGTATTTACTTGGGCGTGACTTAACCAAATAACCAATACCTACCTGTTATATGTCAGCTGATTTGTCTGTGAAGTTTTGACTGGTTAATTTGAATTTTTTTCTGTTTCCTGTCTTGTATTTAAGCAATTTTCTACGATGTTTAATGAAGGCCTGATGAAGGCCACAAGCCGAAACGCGTTGGTCAATTATTAAAGTTGTTCATCTTCCCTCAAGTGTTGCTGCTTTGTTAATTGTTAACCTACACGGACAGTGTAGTTGAAAAAGTATTTATGGATAATTTGATTTAAAGAAAATGGATAAAGCATTTGGCTCATAGCAATTTTACCGACCTAAAGTATTCATGTTAGCTTAGCCACCCGTAATTAATTATAAGCTAAAATTAAGAGAAATTATTGACAAATGTAATAAATGTTGGCTTAATGTAAACAGCTGCTCTCCATCGTGGACGACCCCTCCCAGCAGCTCCACCTCACACTTCAGAGGCAGCACAGCTCCTTCTCACACTGATTTAACCTCGCTGCCATAAAGAACACTTCATCTGCATTCTCTATAAAGCTGTATGATAACTCTTCCTTCTGTCACAGGATCCATAGAGGCTGGGGTCTTATGGGCAGGTGCCGGCTGTGCAAAGATGCCTCTGAGACAATCCAGCACATAACAGCAGGGTGCAAGATGCTAGCAGGCAGGGCGTACATGGGGCGCCATAACCAAGTGGGCAGCATAGTGTACAGGAACATCTGTGCCGAGTATAACCTGGAAGTCCCGAGGTCAAAATGGGACACGCCCCCAAGTGTGGTGGCGAATGACCGAGCTAAGATCCTGTGGGACTTCCAGATGGAGAAAATGGTGGTGGCTAACCAACCGGACATGGTGGTGGACAGGCAGAGGAAGACGGCCGTAGTGATCGATGTAGTGATACTGAATGAGGCAACATCATTTGAGAAACTATTAATGGAAATAATAGTAACAGCAAATAATACTGTAGTAGCCATGGAGATGAGAGCTGCCTCTGTCAGCACAAAGATTGAGATATTTTGTCATATCTCATATTTTCCTCTCGCTAACACTCCTGGTAAAGCGAATAAAAACATTTTACTTTTTTTATTGTTAAGAGTAAATTCTCTGATTAGTGCTGCCCTCTGCTGGTCAGTGGGAGTGGTTCAGTAAAAGGACAGCAGCTACAGCTCGTCTGAACAGAATGGGAACAAATGAACAGGTTTCCTGACACACCTCCATATTTGGTCGTGTCTGACATCAGCAGTGAGGTCACCGAGCGGTGGATTTCCCTGAGAAACCAGAGTCTATTGTTCAACATCCAGCTGCAAACAGAAAACAAAGGGCCTTTTCTTTTTTGCAGGTTTTACCCTGAAGATATGGAGCAGATCAGTGTTGACTTTGATGCTGTGGTGGAAACACGAGCTGCAGCTGTGGCTTTTTCCTGCCATCGCTCAATGTGAGGAAGACAATAGGTTTGAGGAGAGGGAGACAGGACCAGGCAGGAACAGTGAAATAACCACATACCTGTTTCAGGTGGAGGCCTGGAACTGATCTCAGAGACCTCATAGGCTGATGCTCTTAACAGCAAAGCACCAACAGCTTGTCCACCTAACAACAGGAGCTCCACTATCAGCACAATGTCTGCTGTTAGTTTTATTTACAGTGAGCAGGTGTGGAGAGGGTCTGTGGGTCTGTTCAAACTGTCAAACGTCACAGAGGCTCAGACGACCTTCAGACGAGGGAAACGCTGACGTCTATGAATACAGACGTTAGTGATGGGATTTCCGGCTCTCTAAAAAGAGCCGGCCCTTTTGGCACCGAACCAGCTCTTCAGGTTGTTTTGTTGCTTTAATTAATTATTAAGAATATGAAATTATACACAAAAAAGTGGTTTTATTTATACGGTGGCCCCTAGAGACAAAACACGTACAAACTCCAAAACACATTTCTAGCGTTAACTGAACTTCCAAAACAGAGCTACTAGATCACTTAAATTACACAACTGAAAGCATGAAAGCATGTGTGTATTGTTTGTGTATTTATACACATGCACTCATATATATTCAAATAATTTAAAGAAATGTTCATTTACCTGTTACTACCACACACCAAATCCGGTCGTTGGTACTTGCTGGCTTGTGTAGCCACGAGGTAACAAAAGCTCAACACTGCCCCCTAGCATCCTGGAGTTGTCTTTGTACGTGTTTTAGAGTTTTTACGTGTTTGGAAGTCTGTACGTGCTTTGTCTCTAGGGGCCACTGTAAATATACTTTTATTTATTCACTCCACATAAAATGTAATAAATTCAATTCAATTCAATTCAATTTTATTTATATAGCGCCAAATCACAACAAAAGTCGCCTCAAGGCGCTTCATAGATACAGAGAAAAGCCCAACAATCATATGACCCCCTATGAGCAAGCACTTTGGCGACAGTGGGAAGGAAAAACTCCCTTTTAACAGGAAGAAACCTCCAACAGAACCAAGCTCAGGGAGGGGCGGGGCCATCTGCTGTGATTGGTTGGGGTGAGAGAAGGAAGACAGGATAAAGACATAAATAAATCATATAATACAAAAACCAACTATTCACAGTTCAACTTTTAACTATTTAAATTTTCAGCTTTTTCCTTTTAAACAAACTTAAAGTGAAACAACACAATTAAATATAAATTAAAATATGAAAACAAAAAGAAGATGCATATTCTCTGTCATATGGACCTGCATGAATAAACTTTCTGAATCCTTTAGTGAAGCTCGCGATAAGGAGCCGACGCTCGTTCACTTCAAAGAGTCGGCTCTAAGAGCCGCTTCGTTCGTGACCGACACATCACTAACAGACACATTATAACAGACTTTTTTCAAAACGTCTTTTGTTCGCTGCTAAAATCTTATTTTTGAGTATGAATTTGATGTTTCCTGGTTCTCGCACTGAGTGATGGATCTGCACAATGTTTACAAATATGGACACAGACAAACACACACATGTTCATGGTCATGGTCTGTGTGGTTATTACCTGACACTAAAAATAAACAGGTCTCGTGAGTGTTTCTGTGTCTGTAACACTAACATCAGCAAGAAGTTTAAAATCCCTCCATTCTGACTTTTGCTCATCCTCTTGTTACCTGTTAAGGTTCAGGCTCTGGCTGCTGGTCTGGGGTCAGCATTTACTCAGCTTTAACCTCACTCTGGGCTTTTGACTAGCTTAGCGTTAGCATCCATTAGCATGCCTGCAAAGCGCTGAAGTTGTGTTAGTAGTTTGTTTCTGTTCTGGATGCAGTTTCCACTTTACCATCACACTCCCATCCTTATGTGCAATTAAATATGAAAATGTGCATGTACTCACCGCAGAGTAATTCCCTCCAACATATGAACATCAGCTGATTGTAGCGCAAATGCAACTGATTAGCAGGAGTGACAGACAATGCTAAGGAACTGAAATGGGAACAGGTTCTTGTAGAGAACTGGGTCTCGATTCCCATCCCACAGATCTACAGACCGGTCTGATACCTGTCGCTACCCGATCCGTACCGGAAACCCGATCCGTACCCCGCATGCGCGAAAGGTGTCTACTTCCGGTCGTAGCATTTTACGATAGTTATGGGTCAGCGTATCTGTTAAAATGTTAAGAATAATGAGTAAATCTTAAAATGTTTGCAATAATGAAGCATTTCAATACAATGTAGACAAAAACGAAAAATAAAAAGATAGTTACGGATCAGGACTCCCCGATCCTTACTGCGCATGTGCAGATGTTCTTCTTCTTCTGTTCGTTTAATGGCAGTTTACTCCCCAGTGTACGAGCATACTGCCACCTTCTGACCGAGCGAATGAACCCTATTGTAAACTGAATTGGCGTCATTACAAACATGTGTTATATTTGATTTAGTGATAGTCGAGTGTGTTTATGCTTGTCTGTGTGGAGAGGATTGAATAGTATAGTGATGATGATGATGTCCGCTATCACTGTCAATTGTCAGTAAACACTTAATCTGGCTGATGAATCTTCATGTGACACATTGCTAAATCAATATTATTAAGTCTGTAATTAGGCGCCATTCTTCTTATTTTACGGCGCTGTTGTTCAATCGGGGAACGCTCTCTGTTGAGGAGAAAAGCATGAATTTGTTGTGGATACGGATTATCCATTGTTTAAATGTCCCGGGCAGTCGAAAAGGAGGCAGAGCTGTTGAGAAATGCTAGGAGCTAACTGGGCGCTAACCGTATCATTAAAATATACTGAATGTCGCAATGTTGGCAAAGAGAGGAAGTGACGTAAGATTTGCGCATGCGGGGTACCGATCGGGTTTCCGGTACGGATCGGGTAGTGACAACACCATCTAGCAACCGTCAGCAGTGAGAGGTTGCTGGTTGCCTCCCTGTGATTGCTTTGGTTGCTAGCATATTGATACATCATTGTTTGAATGAAAGTGATGGCTATAAACACTGTCCAGCTCTCTGTGCACTGAAGAGATACAAACCAGAAACAGATCCTGTGTTCCTTCAAATGTTTGCTTCTCTGACGCGTCCAGCAGAGGTGTTAGCTAGAAAACACTTGTTGGTGTATGAATGTGTGAATGTGCCAATGAGGCGTGTTGTATGCTGTGCTTTGAGTGCTCAGCTAGAGTATAAAGGCCCTATGTAAGAACCCGTCTATTTAGCAAGACTGTTAGCCTAGTTAGCATTTGTGCTAAGCTAACTGGAAGCACTGTTAGCACACAGAAACAGAAATATACTTCTGGGGCACTTTATTATATTTTGTTGAACGACAGGTGATTACATCTATAAAATAAAGATGTAAACAACTTAAATGTACACTAAGACACTAAAACTTTTGTATCGCAGGTTGTCTGCTGCTGCTTGCTCCACTCCCCAAACAAAAATGTTTATTTCCCATGGAAATGCCCCCACCCCCAGCTCCTTTTTGTCCCCCTTTGTTGCCCCCCAGGTTTAAACGATTGTAGAAACACCCCTGCTCTGATAGATATCTGGGACCTGAACTGTTCACTGATTTATGGGCGTGCTATAAAAATATTTAAGTAAACATGCAAAGGCTGGAAGCGCTCTGGGCTTGTCTGAACACACACGTACAGGCAGCAGCTGCATGATTCACATTCAACATCTTTATTTGGACTTTCTGTCTTTATGAGAGACGAAAACATCGATAATTTGGTCAACGTGTCCCTGGTGAAGGTCACCAGCGCTGGGAGATGACGTATTCAGGGACAACTGAGAAATCAGAGTTTCCCAAACACAATTAAATGTCTGATTTCCTCCTCTGGAAATGTTTTCCCACAATTATTGGTTAGTTGTCATTTTGTTTGTAGCAGAAAGGAAGTTCACTGTTTTGTAAACCAGCAGGTACCTTTGACTGAATTCATGCCAGTCCATTATAAAGTTGGTGAGGTAATATATATATATATATATATGTAGTCAGGACAGAGAGGATGGTATTGTGAGAAAAGTCAGATTTTGTCTGATTTTGCCTCCCATGAAAAGAATGTGAGGAGGTGCAGCAGCAGCAGCAGGGATACTGTAAACACTGATACTCTTCATCTGTCCTTTTTGTTTGAGTTTTCTCCAACATAGAAAAGATTCACAGCATGTTAGTCTCCGATCAGATGGAGACTGTGGGCTGAAATCACTTATGAATGATTGTTGTCATTGGGCCTAAACAGGTTTTCTCACTGAGCTAATGTGAGAGAGCTGAGAATAAACAGAGTCTGAGATCAGACAGATGATACTCACAAACTAAGAGAGCGTGTGTGGGACTGCTGATATTTGTTCTGCTGCTGTTAAACCATTTATTTTAAAGCGTTACTTCCTTCTGGTGCTGGAACAGTGAGCTGGGGAGTTTAGAGGACGATGGTGCTACACATGTCTGTGGAGCGTCACCGTGTTTCAGGATGCAGTGCAGATCCATACTCACTTTTGTCTACTGACCTGTTGAACCTGTAAGCAAACGATGTAAAAGTGATATAAGGCTGACAGACTGCCCTCCCCTGTGCTTTGAGGATTCTGACAGCATGATTCAGGCATATTAATCTATTAAAACGAACATAGCCATCCTTCTGTAAGCAGCTTCAGCAAAGCAGAATATTTAGTACAGTGATCATTACAACTGAAGGATCTGAAGAAGCCATCTATCATACCATGAAAGAAAAAAACTGAAGAAGAGCTGAGGAGCAAAGTACTCATGATCAGTCTGGACAGGTTACAAAGCTGTTTATAAGGCTTCAGTATTTCATCACTCTGTATTGAAACATGTGTAACGACAATAATTAGAATCCTAATCCTGATTTAGGACAGGCTCCAACAAAACATCCCGATGGTCCCCGAGACGAATTATACGGTGGCCCCTAGAGACAAAACACGTACAAACTCCAAAACGCATTTCTAGAGTTAACTGAACTTCCAAGACAGAGCTACCTACCTCACTTAATCTACACAATTGAAAATTATGTGTATTGTTTGTGTATTTATACACAAACACTCATATATATTCAAATATTTAAAAAAAATGTTCATTTACCTGTTACTACCACACACCAAATACGGTCGTTGGTACTTCCTGGCTTGTGTAGCCAAGAGGTAACAAAAGCTCAACACTGCCCCCTAGTGTCCTGGAGCACTTCTGTTGTGTTTGTACGTGTTTTGTCTCTAGGGGCCACTGTAGAATTACAATAGTGAGCTAACACGACTCACTGACATCACACAAGCAGTTATTACACACAGGGTCAGTGTTGGGAAGGTTAAAATGTATTCCACTACAGATTACATATTACATGCCCCAAAATGTATTTCAATGAGAGTAACGTATCCGGATTACTTAATATATTATCATGCTGTTTACAACTACATGAATGTACCATTGCTGTGATTTATTACTGTTACTGAAGGTCCGCGGCTCCGAACCGTAGTAAAGGGACCTCTGGCTAATACGGTGGGTTCGTGTCGGGCTCGTAGCTGAAAACTAGCTTTACTTTGTTGTCTGGGTCAACTTTGCTAGCAGAGACAGAGAGAGGCGTTGAAAGGCTGCTCCAACAGAACTTATTGTTTCAGAGGAAAACACGAACACGGTGTACAGTCGAGTCTTAATAGCGTACTTACAACTGGGCTCGTCAGGCTACACTCTTTAGGGCGATGCCTGTAACACTCTGCCTGTTGCCTTTATATTAAATCATTTTTTGCATAATAATTTTTAAAAATATTTCTTCACGTCATTATGCGGCCGCAAGTAGAGGTGACATGGGCCTGAGACTGAGACACAGACATTAGAGCCTCTTAATGTGTTTGTTTTTGGTTTCCACCAGCATGGAAACCAAAAACAGAGAGGACATAGCCGAACAAAAAACAAAAAACCGCCGTGTAATCCATTTATTTCAACAAAGTAACTGTATTCTGAATACCACCTTTTTAAACGGTAACTGTAACTGAATACAGTTACTCATATTTTGTATTTTAAATACGTAACGGTGGTGCATGTACTCTGTTACTCCCCAACACTGCAGGGCTGCTTTTTGTCTATTATGAATATTTGTGGATGAAACATGTAACTGTGACAAATAAGAAAGTTAAAATGAGCCAACACTGTGTGACAGCAGTGCAGCACAAGCACACACAGGTTTGTGCGTGCCTGCGCTGCCTCTTTATTTGATGAACAAACATATTGTATTTACAGTCCTGGTGATTTTTATATGTTTGTGTGAAAAACACAGGTCAGCGTTTTCTTTGTGAAATGCAGCTTAACTTTCTCCCTTCAGGACGGGTTGAGCTGCTCCTTTGTGGGGCTGCACAGAGGGAGTGTAACGTTAGCCTGACTGTGGAAGCACCCTTTAATGCTGCAGTTTTCACTGTGATTCATGTCTGTCTGTTTCTTCATGTTTGGCAAACGAGGAACAAACTTGGCAGGAAAACCAACCCCCCCCCCCCCCCCCCCGCCCACCTTCTTAGTGTCCTCATCCTCCTCCCCCGCTCCCTCTCTCCTCCCCTTTTCTCTGTGTTGATATTCATTCAGAGCTCCGTCGCTCAGACCATCACACCTCTCTCTGCTCTCTCTGCTCTCTTCATCTCCAGGTCTCCCATCTGTCCCTGTCTCTACCATCCTCATCCTCACTCTGTCTTTCTTTGTCTCTCCATGGGAGTCATGTCCTCCCCCAGGTCACTTTATCTGCTTGGAGCCTTGCTGCTGCCGCTGCTGCTGTTGCCTGGTGAGTCTGTTGCAGCTGTTCTACTTCCTGTTCTGAATGAATTTGACATGTTTGCCCCCCCTCCTCACCCCGGCTCTGTTTGTATGTCAGGCTGAAACGAGCCCCCCTTCTGTCTGTGTAACAGGAAAAGTGATTGAGTAAGAAAACAGCAGTGTCATGTGTTTTAGAGCCCCCACTTCCTCTGTGATTGCACTAACTCTAATATTCTCACAGAAAGTTAATGAATCTCAGCTGATGCTGGAGTTTCTAACACACTCTTTTTTTAGACCAGGATGGAAAACGCAGCGACTGCTGATGTCTAGTTTACTGTCCTGCAGGGGATTGTTGCTCTGTGAGAAATCTGGATCTGATTAAAGCTGACAGAGCACAGAAACCTTCCTCCTTAAAGCCCACTCTGTTCTGATTGGCTAACTTGTGGAAGCCTGCTGGGGGGCAGAGCACAATGAAAGAAGGCTCCTTTCATGCCTCCTTTACTCTGATTGAACACAGAGTGGCTGCGGCCTCTGTCCTGCAGGTTCATCCACAGACCGCGTTATTCCATGACCATCCACCACTGGAGCAGGAGATAGGTGACAGGAAATAAGGAGACAAGAATAGGTCCCTTTGTGTTTGTAGCTCTATTTCTGTTTGTCTTATCACTGAAACAAGCAACAAACAGGCGACTTGGTCCCAGATTTACTAATCGGGGTAAATTAGCGTAAAATCACAAAAATGTGCCAGTGAGTGAACGTGAATGTGCACATACAGCCAGGCAGGTTTGCTAATTACCAGTGAAACTGAAGCACACACGAGAAGATCAGTGAGAGATGTTTAGTGACAAAAACCCAAACAGTGTCACTGACAGTGGAAACAGCAGCTCAGGCTTCTGTCTGAGCTGGTGGGACTGTGCAGCAGGTCGAGGCTGCTCCTGTTAACAGAGCTCCAACCACATGTTCATGAAGTTACTGCTGCATGGATGTAAGTGTACACTTGTTTATTTCCTGCATGCTGTGAAAGGCAAATGACTCACAGCCACCTGTGGGAACTCATGCCCTCGGCAGAATCCTGAGTTCACTCAGTAGCTCTTTGTTTCTCCTTACATTGAGCCACGTTTGTAAGGAAATGCATCAGTGTGCTGAGCAACAGAGGCGAGTATGGAAGCTGTGCCCATGAAAAATGGTTCAAGCTCAAAATCCCTCCAACGTGGCTGAATATAAAGCTTCCAGCCCACTGTGAAAGCATTGCAGCAAACTCCCCCACAGCTGGAAAAGTGACAGTTTTCACAAATGTGTGATTGCAGTTGTTGCTGCTGGGGGGGGGGGGGGGGGGGGGGGGGCAGCCAGTTATGAGGTTTGGGGCACAATCACTTTCTCACACATGGAGGTTTCCACCTGAATAATAAACTCTTGTTATCTTTGTCTGATATTTAAATTTGTTCGATGAACTGAAACATTTAAGTGTGACAAACATAGAAAGAAAACGAGGCGGCACCTTACCACTGTACCTACAGGGTGACAGCCTTTGGTGGAGTCACTGTGATGGTGTGAAAGCAAGCTCTAAATGCAGAGATATCAATATGATCTCCACAGTCTGTGCCTGAACTCTCTCCTCCACCACGACAACGCTCGACCCCACCGAGCAGATTTGTCCCAGGCTACAGTGCAGAGGAGGGATCAGCCTGCCTGAAGTCCTGACCTCAGCCCTCACTCGTGAGCTCCGAGTGTGCCGATAGTGCCACAGTGAACAACACAAACCACACTGGCTGACTGGTGATGAACGCTGCTGAACAACGGCGTTCCATCCACAGCCGTTTGTGACCGAGCTGGTAGCCGTTTCAGAGGAAACAGAAACCTTTTCCCAGCAATGCAACGCTGAGAAAGAATCGACCTAACACAAGTTTCCTACATGTTTCTGCAAAGTTTCTTCTAATTGAAATACTTTTGTTGTGAAATTCAAACTTGTGTGTGTGTGTGTGTGTGTGTGTGTCAGCTGGTCTTCATTTCCTCCTGTATAATGCACCTTTGTGATTGACAGGCTGTTAAAGATGACAGACTTCCTGTTTGGAAACAATTAATAATCCACCCCCACAGTTCCCATCCCCCCCAGCCCCTAAAACCGTGTGTGAGCTTATTGAAATGTGAGAAACAGAAAATTAAAGTCACATGTGCACAGTGTGAAACTCTCCTACAGACTCTCAGAGCCTCTGGAGCCACATTCGCCCTCATCCACAGTGAGCGTGATACGTCGGCGCATCATCGACCCGACACTTGTGCTGGGTGTTTGTGTGCACCTTTAATCCCGTGTAAAAGAGCAGGCGTAACATGTTGGTCGACATGGATCAGATCTGCCCGATCATCACAGACCTCATGTGTTCTCCCACATTTACACCTTGAAGAGTTATTTAGAGTGAAACGAGGACTCTGGGCTGTAACTCAGCCAGTAGATGTGATGTGGGTCGATCTCTTAAGTGTGCTTGAACAGGATGTTGAAACAGAGAGTCGCGTCTTTTCTTTTCCAAACTGTCAAATGGATGTTTGGTCAAACTGGCTGGACTCTGTCCTGTCCTGGTGTTGGGCTTCTGGCACTACGACAGATGTGTAAATGCTGTTGTTGACCACAGACTTTCTATCAAACCCAGTGAAGGAGGCCGAACAGGAAGTGTCCAGTTCAAACTCATTCCTGGCAGACTGATGGCTGCAGCTCTGAGGTGGAAACTGTAACTGCAGAGCAGCTGTGCTTCCATTTGTGTGTTAATTAGAGAATCCAGGCATCATGTTGAGTTTCTATTCAGACCTTCAGAGGTCAGCTGAGGTTTCAGAGTTCCTGTCCTCATGTTTGCATGTTTCAGGATCAAGTGCAGTCCAGCAGCTGTTTTTATGTAACTAAGTAAGTAAAATGTATTTATGCAGCGTTTGTCACAGATAAATCACAAAGTGCTTCACAGTAAAATAAGAGACGAATATAAAATATATAACAATGTAAAACAGAAAACAAGCTTGTCAGTGGAGTCTGTACACGCTGCCCAATCACAGCTGGTTTCAGCAGCTCACAGATATACTGGGGAGCTTGATATACTGGGGAGCTTGATATACTGGGAGCTTGATATACTGGGGAGCTTGATATACTGGGAGCTTGATATACTGGGAGCTTGATATACTGGAGAGCTTGATATACTGGGGAGCTTGATATACTGGGGAGCTTGATATACTGGGGAGCTTGATATACTGGGGAGCTTGATATACTGGGGAGCTTGATATACTGGGGAGCTTGATTACTGGGGAGCTTGATTACTGGGGAGCTTGATATACTGGGGAGCTTGATATACTGGGGAGCTTGATATACTGGGAGCTTGAGCATGTAGGATCCTACAGGTTTAAACCAACATAGTGAAACCTAAAATTTACTGGCAAACAATGAAGCCAAACCTGGAGATGTGGCAGTGGCAGTTAAAAGTCTCGCCGCAGCTTCCTGCACAGTCTGCAGACGATCCAAAGCTGATTAATTAAAAACAAGTTACAGTAATGCAAACAGGAAGCTCGGGTTCAGCCTCTGACACCAGCAGGCTGAAATGTTCCTTATGTGATAGAAACAGCTCAGAGATGCTCTCACCACATTAAACCGAGGAGTCTGAGGCTCAGTTCAGCAGAAGAGTCTAAGAAGCTGACGCGCTGCCTGATTTCTGAAATCATGTTATCAGTAATCAAAGTTTCTCTTTTCTGAAAGTTTAGCTGGAGAAATTGTCGTTTGATGGCTCGATGTCTGACAGGCCATTACTTAAACTGGACAATCTATAAAACTTTGAAAGAACAGCATAAGTGAATGTCAACAGAGATGATTGGAGATATTTTTGTAACGCCTAATGATTTTGGCCTCGGGGGAAAATATAGAGCAAAAAGAGACCTGGACCCAGGACAGATCCCTGAGGGACGCCACCAGGCAGACGTCACAAAAACAGTAAAGATCTTTCAGATAAATATGACACGAACTATTTTACAACACCAGCAGGAATCATGATGCTGTAATCTCCAGTATCACAGTGAGTCCAGCAGAACCAGCACTGTGTACTCATCATTACACACTTTAGTAGAGCCGTGTCAGTGCAGCGCGATTAAAGAAAACCAGACCTGGAAACAGCCATGACAGAAAGAGTTAAGTTGTTTTGCTACTGTTGGGAAGAGCTGGACCCAAACGAAACGTTAACTAAAGTGCTGCGCAGACCTCTACAGTTTGTTTCTCCTGAATCCAAACTACAGTTTGGTTTCTGGCTCCTGGCGTCATTTTGGTAAAACGCCTGATATTCATCAGACGACAGCAGATGGTTTTCCTGATGTGTCAAAGCCACAGGCTGTTTAGACAGATCACCGTTAGAGGACTGAACTTGTGACAAAGTGGGTTTAACGAGCTGCAGAGTGAACAGGAAGTGAAGTTTTATTCGTGTTTGTGGAGATAAGACTGAGACTCTTTCATGAATCAGTTTGATGGTGTCCAGACAGGGAGCAGAAACTTTTTCCCAGAGAAACTCTGGGCTCAGCTGATGTATGTGAGGGAGGAAGAGGAGCATCCGTGGGGACCAGGATTCCCACCAGAATGTGACTGAAGGCTTTTCTCATCGCTCTTCCCTCTGCGACTGGTCCTCTTATGTCAGCGCCTCGATCCACCTGCTTCAGTGGCACAGAGCGGAGGATCAGCGCCCCCTGCTGGTTGTGTCAGGGCGCCCGTAGCGCTCATGTATACATACATGCTTGCATGAATGTGTGTGAGTGCGTGAATGAGGCAAAATGCTTTGAGTGCTCAGGTGAAGTAGAGAAGTCCATGTTTTTAACTATGACATCCAAATCTGAGCCTTTTATTCCCGTCTTTCCCAACTTTCCCGACTTTTCCTAGACAGAAACTCAGTTTTGAGACCACAGGAATCTATATTTCATGTTTAAAAACCTTCCTGTGTGCTGAATATCCATGTTGTTCCCACAGTGATGACCTTCACATGACTTGCTTTGAGTTTCCGACTCTTCATGCGTTTTCCTGAATCGTCCATGTTTTCCAGATGTGCTGATCTAAGAGCAGTTTGTCCTTCTTCGTGGTAAACATGTTTTCTGTGAGACGCCCTCTGCTGTCTGCGGACGCTCGGCCGTGTCCTGTGCGAGGCTCGTGTCTCTTCACATCAGTCACACGGCAGGAAGAAACGTCCAAAATCCTTCAGCTGTGATGGAAACGTTTAACTCACACAGTGAAAACCTTTAAAGCTGTCTTACTATGAATGTTCCAGCTCATTACACTTTGCTGTCTGAGAAACAAGCCCAGCACCCTTCAGGCCCTGTTTATAACCTGTGGTGACCAAAGTTGACCCGGTCACGTCGTTCTGGGCTCACGTCTTTGTTACAGAAAGCAGGAAATGTTAGTTCAAAATCTCAGAGCAGCATCTGGATCTCACGTCAAAGCCAAAAGTCAGCACTCAGCATGTCTTGATGCTCAGCAAACCAGGAAAGGAAGCTGATCGTACTGATCATATCAGGTGATTTCTCTAGTCTCGCCTGACTGAGCCAAGGTTAGCTGAAGACAGCAGTGACACCAAATCAAACCAAAACCACGATGATGACACTTCACTGCGCACATCAACGCTGTGGATAAAAACATCAAGTTCACCAGGGAAGACACAAAGGACGACTGTTTGCCTTTCCTGGACTGCGCTGTGCACATTGAAGAGAACGGCAACCTCAACATCGAAGTTTACCGGAAGCCCACACACACGGACCAGTACCTCCTGTTTGACTCCCATCACCCTCTGAAACACAAACTTGGAGTAATTAGGACCCTACACCACCGGGCAGAACATGTTCCCTCTAAGCCTGAAGGGAAAAAGAAGGAACACACACATGTAAAGGAAGCACTCAAAACGTGCGGCTATCCTAAATGGGCGTTTTTAAAGTCAGCAAAGAGGCACAGAAAAGAAGATCAGACACCAGCGAGGGAGGATAAGAAGGACAGACGCAACAACATTATCATCCCCTATGTAGCCGGTGTATCAGAGAAACTCAGGAGGGTTTTCTCCAAGCATGACATCCTGGTGTACTTCAGACCCAGCAACACACTCAGACAAAAACTGGTTCACCCGAAAGACAAAACGCCAAAACACAGACTTAACAATGTGGTGTTTGCTGTACAGCAGCGAGGAATGCCCAGACCTCTACATTGGAGAGACCAAACAGCCACTTCACAAGCGCATGGCACAACACAGAAGAGCGACCTCCACAGGACAAGACTCAGCTGTCCATCTGCATCTAAAGGTCAAAGGTCACTCTTTGAGGATGCCAATGTTCACATTTTGGACAGAGAGGACAGATGGTTTGAAAGAGGAGTGAAAGAAGCATCTATGTCCACTGTGAGCGACCATCTTTGAACAGAGGCGGTGGTTTACGACACCAACTCTCTGCATCTATAATCCAGTTTTGAGATCCCTTCCCAGACGCCTTAACGCCCACTCACATCCTGGGCCATCTGACCTCAGGAAATCACATGATAAGGTGGGGCCAGGTTTCACAATGAACTCACCTGAAACTCTGGCTGATTGGGACCCACACCCAGTTCCACACCTTGGCTCAGGTGATTAGAGGATCATCAGGGGGTCCTTTTGTCCCTCTGTGGGGGGAAACTCCCACTAGGTTTATATCTGGGACTCTCCACCATTTGACCTTAGAACTGAAGAAGCTTCTCGGATGAAGGTGAAACGTCTTCAAGTAACTTAAAGAAGTCCAGACGCTTTTCTTTGCAAGCTCCTTTGACTACATCACTGTTGCCTCACAGCCAGAAGGTCCTGAGTTCAGCTCCAGCATCAGGTCTTCCTGTGTGGAGTGTGCATGTTCTCCCGTGTACTCCCACAGTCCACAGACATGCAGTGAGTGGGGTTGGGTTAACTGCAAACTCCAAACTACCCAGAGGTGTGAATGGTTGTCTCTCTGTGACAGACTGGGGACCCGTCCGGGGTGTCCCCCTCCTCTCGCCCTGTGCTCACTGGGATTGGCTCCAGAGCTGCAGCTTTCACTCATTTGTTGAATAAAATGTTCGATTTGGTAAAGTTGAAGGTTAAACTTGTTCTACACCTGTGCAGTGTTAGACAACACAGCATAGCTACGACGCCTCTGCTGTGTGATTTAACTTCACGTTTGCAGTAAAGCTCACAGCTGGAGAAGGTCACTGTTGGAAATGTTAATAACGTGAAACAAGGTGCGGCGAACGTGGCGTCCAGGCTGTTCGAGAGCAGATAGATTCATAACAATAATACGTCTGTGAAAACATGCTGAGGCTCACCTCTGAAGACAAACACTCCCCACAGTTTCTTCTGAGGCCAGTGGAGAAATAACTTTGATGCATGGAGCATGGAAACAATCCAAACCTCTGAAAATATGAGACAGCTCCTCCACGGAGCTTCACGGGGTCAGAGAGTCATATTCACTCGAGTCTGCTCCGTTTTACAAACCTTAACAGTTATCCAGAGCTCATGGAGCATTTCTTAGAGTCTCCTGTTTTAAATACAGACAGAATATGAATCTGTTAGATTATTTAAGGTCAGCTTTACCAGCTGCAGCTCAGTGACAGACGAATGCTTCTCTATTCATAATCAAGTCAAACTGAAACGTCCCTGTAGCTCATGTTTTTCATTGGTCATGTGATGTAAGATCTTTATATGATCTGAGAGACATATGTTGACACATTTTGGAAGAAAACAGAAACTGGAGATCGATTCAAACCTTCACAGAGCTCAAAGTGACAGGAAACAAGATTAAATTCAGGATAAATAAATCAAAAGCTTCATTTTCTTTCTTAACACAATAGGATATAAAAAGGATAAAATAACCACGATGTCATATTACAGGTAAAGAAAGCATATTTGTTTAAATCAAACTTATATGTATTCTGATTTTATTTAATGTTTTCACAATTAAAAGAAATGAAAGAAACAGAAACATCAATTTGAAACAGTCTAAAGTGGAAAATGATTCTTTTGAATATTTTTCTCCTGATCGTTTCAGAGCGTTCGTCTCAGTGTGAAGCTCAGCTGAGGAGCTTTCACGCTGTCACACTGAAGCTGTCTCAGACACTCATCTGCATTTTGCTCTCAGGTTCTTGGGCCCAGCATTATGATGACTTCACATCGTCTCCAGATTACGACTCTGACTACAACTCCACCTTTGAGTACAGCTTCTTCAGTAAGTCCCTCTTAAGAAAATTATTTCTCTCCCACGAGGTCGCTGCGTCTGAAACACCGAGCTAAACCAGGCCTCTTTGATTACAGTTACATATGAACATATTCAGACACATGAAGTTAATTCAGACTCTTCGTTATTGACATGTTGTTCTCTTAAGCACACAAACACAGCAGGTCATCGTAGTGACATTCTTCAGCTTTACCTTGATGTTAATACTGCATGGAGTGATGTTTAAATCACTGTTTGTCAGTGTGACACGTGCAGCCTGGTGGGGGCATGCTGAGGGTCTATGATGGGCCACAATATCAGCAACAGTGTACACAACATGTACAAATATGCACTAAACTGAGTTCTCAGTCGCATATTTGTTACACTTGCATGTTTGAAATGATCCAAGTAAAAAGATTCATCAACTCAAAAACTAAGAAAAATGTATCAAACTGAACATTAAACATTTTATTATCAGTTATTATTATTGTTACTGTTCCCAGTGAAACGATGGGAGTGGTTTGGCTTTGAGAGGACACGTGATGCTCAGCTGATGGATGTTCGTTGGTGTTTGCAGGTAATACGAGCAGCGAGGACCTGGACAGACTCATGGAGCGCTACCTCAATCCAGACGAAACTACGGAGGACACTGGAGGACCAGAGGAGGAAGTGGCTGTAACCATGGTGATTACAAGAAGAACAACAGAGGGGGTCAACGCTCAGAGCACTGCACCGTTTCCTGTATGTTTGGTAAGCGCGAGTATTGAGAGGCGGAGCCTGACTGTGACTGAAAATTGGTGTTTTTTGAAGCAGGTTGGTACAGCTGTTGTTAGAACATCATCTGTGGCAATTAAAGGTCCCACTTTAGCTGTTAAATGGACTGGTTCTTATATGGCGCTTTTTTCTACTCTTCTGAGTACTCAAAGCGCTTTATACAACTTTCACCCATTCACACGTTGTTCTAAGTGCTTTCTAAGTTCACACTCTGATGGATGCATCGGAGAGCAACTTGGGGTTAATATCTTGCACACAGACTGGGGAAGCAGGAATCGAGCCACCAACCTTGCGATCAGTAGATGACCCGCTCTACCGCCTGAGCTACAGCCACCCTTGACCATGAGCTACTGCTTACAGTCATTCACTTTACCTGAATCCTAGACTCTCTCCCCTCCTGATTATGTCGCTCTATCTATTTTCTCACTGCTTTAATTGAACCTTCCTCCCTCTGTCCCTCATCCTGTTGTCCTGCCTGTAAGATGTGAAACAAAGTGACTTTGATAAATATCCTCATTGATCCAGTTTCTCTTCTGAACAGAGCCAGTTCACAACAGCATCTCTTTAAAGTCTTATGTGGTGATACTGAGCCGAAATCACAAGTATAAATGAATTATGTGTTTTAATGTTGGCTTAACAAACAGCTGAATTTTTTCTCATTTCAGTGGCTCTCAAACACCTTCGTAATTTTCAGCTTCAACACTTCTTCCACACTAAAGGTGTGTGAGTGCACAGCGAAGGTGGTGGAGGGTCCTGTTGTGTTTAGACAGTATCAGTGTTGAAAATGAGTGACGGGCTGTGCATCCGACCTTCAATTGACCCAAACGTGCATCTACGTACCGGGAGAAGCCCGGTGTTCAGAGATATCCATCATGTTCAGGGCGATCGTGGTTCAAGAGTTGGGAGTTCGTCTTGTTATTGGAAGGTTGCCGGTTCGAGCCCCGGCTTGGACAGTCTCGGTCGTTGTGTCCTTGGGCAAGACACTTCACCCGTTACCTACTGGTGGTGGTCAGAGGGCCCGGTGGCGCCAGTGTCCGGCAGCCTCGCCTCTGTCAGTGCGCCCCAGGGTGGCTGTGGCTACAATGTAGCTGCCATCACCAGTGTGTGAATGGGTGGATGACTGGTTGTGTAAAGCGCGTTGGGGTCCTTAGGACCAAGTAAATATATATACATACAAATACAGGCCATTTACCATTTTACATGTTCTGAGGAAAACAAACTCTTTAGCTTCTGCTGAGCTCCTTCAGGATTCCTCAGCTCCAGGTTTGGATCGGAGCTGCAGGACCTGCTGATCCACATCCAAGCTGAGCTCTGCTGGTATTTATAGATGTGCTGACTGAGCAGCTGCCTGCAGACTGAGCCCATCTGCTTTGTGTAAAAAAGAATATGTCTGATCTCTGCTGGCACCAACAAGCACAACGTGAATAAAAACAACTCGAGTGCAGTAAAAAAACAGAGAAGAAGAAAAAACAGCAGAAAGAGGACAGCAAAGGTTCATGTTCAAACATCGAGCTGATCTGAGGTCTGCTGTTCTTGGTCTTGTCAAGTTCACTTTGGTTGAGTTCCAGCATTCATTAACTCACAAAAGAACCATAAATCTGCAGCACAGAAGAAGAAACGAGTTCACAAACTGCTGATGATCTCTGTGAGGAAAACATTTCATAATCCTGCCTCTGTGTCCCGTCAGGTTTCTGTGGTCAGGCTGAAAACTCTGCTGAGCCTCCTGGTTCACCAAAACCTGAGTCAAACCTTCAGGTTTAAACTCAGAAAACCACACACGGCTTCACTTAACTCCCAGTTTATGAATTAAAAAATTTTAAAATATGTTTCTCTTCCACTGCATGTCTGTATCCCCCCCCTTCTTCCTGTTAAAAGGGAGTTTTTCCTTCTCACTGTAACCAAAGCGCTTGCTCGTAGGAGGTCATATGATTGTTGGAGTTTTCTCTGTGCCTTCCAGTACAAAGAGCCTCGAGGCGAAACAACTGAGGGGTTGTTTTGTGACGCCAGGCGACGTCTGTTTTGTTTGACGTCCTCTGTCTGCTGCTGTCGGTAGGACCTCTGTGTACGCGCTCCAAATAGTCCAAATTTGGTTGTTGTACAAGTCTTTTAAAAACGGAGACTCCTTTTAGACATCGTTTTCATAACGCTGCCACATGTATGTAATCCCCCGTGATCTGCAGACAGTTTTCCAGATGTGCACAAAGAGCGTCGAGCAGATGGTCCAGCTGATGAACAAACCTCTCATACTTTCTGTCACAACGTCTCTTGGAGCAGGCGACCATCACAGCACCATTCACGCCTCTGACAAGGCTTTTCACAATAAAACAGGATACTTAAAAATGAACCTTTTATAATGCAAATGCTCTTTTAAACTTATGAAACACATATTTTAATAAATGACCATTTTAACCTGGTTACAAACAAATAAGCTGATTAACTAAAATAAATTAAACATTTAAAGAAAATCAGTAAAATGTAAAATAACCAAAAATGATCCACATGAATGAATCAACAGGCTAAGACATAGTTATCCATATTCAATTCAATTTTATTTATATAGCGCCAAATCACAACAAAAGTCGCCTCAAGGCGCTTCATAGATACAGAGAAAAACCCAACAATCATATGACCCCCTATGAGCAGCACTTTGGTGACAGTGGGAAGGAAAAACTCCCTTTTAACAGGAAGAAACCTCCAGCAGAACCAGGCTCAGGGAGGGGCGGGGCCATCTGCTGTGATTGGTTGGGGTGAGAGAAGGAAGACAGGATAAAGACATGCTGTGGAAGAGAGACAGAGGTTAATAACAGATATGATTCAATACAGAGAGGTCTGTTAACACATAGTGAGTGAGTTAGTTATCCATATTCATGTCATGTCGATAATGACAATCTTGACATTTGTAAATTAAAAAATATTGCATTTATTAATCATGTACATTTCCTGCACCTCTCCACAATGTCCAAATACGTGTCCAGGTTGGGTCACTGTTGGACGTCCTATAGATGTCCAGAATTGGTCATGGACCAACAGACCTAATATAGACCTGACGTCCAATGTCCAGTGGGTGAGCTGTGCCCTCTCCCCTCCTACGAGGTCCACAGCCTGTGATTTGTGCTCTGATTTGTCTGGATCAGTAAAAACATTTAAATCAAACGTTATTCATACAGCAGCTTTAACAAAAGTCCTTCAAAGAGCATCACGAGTGACCGCGCAAACGCAAAGAGTAAAACAATTACACACAACAATCAGCAAAGAAGAAATAAACACAACAGTAACACTTCTGATCATTTAAATACAACCTCAAAAACAGCATAGATGTGGAAAACACAACAAACTTCTGTTTATTGGAAACAAACCAAAAGCGACACCTAGTGGTCTTAACGGGATATGACATCAGATCGCTGCAGACCTTCATCTGGAACAATGAGAATAACAACTCTTCATTATTCAGAGCAGAAGCATCACCGTGCGGCACAAACAGAGGAGACGGAGATCTCTGTTCCTGCGTTTCACACACAACCACAGGATGAAGCTTTATTAGCACAACAACACCAAACAGTGACAACATGTCACTAACTGGTGCACTCAGTCCACACTCAGCAGAACAAACGGTTGTGGTTATGTTATGAATGAACATTAAAAACAAGAGATTCAGTTTTAAACCACAACAACAGTCGCCTCGAGGTGCTTTTCACTGTAAGGTCGACCCTGCAGTGATACATATGAAGAGTCATATCAACACTTCACGAGTTCTTTTGATTCCTCAGAGGCATCCGATGGAAGACAGCACACTGCTCAGGAGACCATTTAACACTTTATCACTTCTAGAAGGGAGATGCCTTCACGACACGTTGCCACGGATCTCAAAATGCTGGTGTTCCCCTTTATTACAGAAGCTCTCTCATTCTAGTGTAAACAACAGTGTCTCAGTAAGTTTCCACCACAGATGCTCTTATCTACTTTTTCCCAGGCGAGAGCGAGAGTCTGCAGCTCTCTGCTCCCCAAGGACACATGGTCTCATGCCTTTATTTTCAGGGCTGTGTCCACTACTACACTATATAACTTTATAACACTTATTAATAAAAAAGCATAGATTATTGAGGCACTGAAAAATTATTTATTCCCATCAGTTATTTTACATATAATCACAGTAAACGAGTAATAACAAAACAACTAACAAGCTTCATGGTCAAACTTTCTCACAAAAACAATAAATATGTTGTCAAATGTCACGTATGACCCACTGAAGATGATGATGATGAAGACTATTTAACCATTTAACAAGCTGATGATGTGTTTACTGTCTGCAGGAAATCAGGACGCTGCTCTGGACTCTGATGATCCTGTTGGTCCTGCAGCAGCTGCAACACATACTGTGAGCCAACACACACACACACACACACACACACACACACACACACACACACACACACACACACACACACACACACACATTCAGATCATTTAAACATTAGGAGAATCCAACTCTTCATAACATGCAGCGTTAAAGCTGAAGTCTCCTCAGTAAGAACTGTAAATGCAGCTCAGCTCTGATCCCAGGTCAGTTAAACCTGAAACTTTTTGCTGTTGGAGTCATAAAAACAAAGACTTCATGGAGGCCCAACGAGTTCAGTATTAACAGAGTTTTAGCTTTAATAATGAATCCAAATGTTACAACAACTTGATAAAAAGTTGGAAGTGTGTCTGTGGTGTGTGTGAGTCTGGCATTTCCAATGATTCAATCAGATAAAAGTTGCTGAATGAAAGTTTGTGTGCTGTCAGGAGGAAAGGTTTCCTTCTTCTTCTTCCACGTGGAGTCTTTTGTTCCTTTTAGTTCATGAATAAATGAAAATCATAGAAATGTCAGATTTTCTACTTTTAGTATTTTTCAGCTCCCACTGGAGCGTCTTTGTTTCACGGGCTGACCACAGGAAATATATTTATCCAAAGCTTGTTTCGGTAATTATATGCAAATTATTTAAGTCTCCAGATCTGTTTGGGCTGACTTTGCTCTTTTCGGTCACATGTGTGTAATCTTTAATACAGTTGATTTGTCAAAATATAATATGTGCTTAAACATGGAAATGCACAAATGTCAGTCTAAGTAGATGAAAGCTGCTGACCAATCAGCTTCTGTTGTCACAGCATGAATGGATGGAAACAAACATTCAGGCTGTAACAGTTGCTGTTGTGGCTGTTGTAATACAGTGTATCGCCACATGGTGGCGCCTCTTGTGTCATGGCTGGTAGGTCACCCCCTTTTTCTTCTTCTTCGTTAAACCATCTCTGACATGGATCCTCTGTAGGTGCACTAGTGTGCTCTCGAGTAAGGTGTGGTTTGGCTGTTTTATTTGTAATATTTCAAACAAGCGACTCGTGGAAAGTCGTGGCTCGTTCACTCACCTGCACACCTCCACGCTGGCTTCATCTCCACCACACGTTACAAGGCGTTTGGTTTTCTTTGAATTTGCACAGTTTGATGTTTGATTTGATGTTTTTCATGTTGCAGCTGGTGACAGGTGTGGAGACCCTCAGCGCCGTCCTCACTGAACATGGCTCCTCATGGGAGCAGGTGGACCAATCACAGAGCTTCTTTCCTGAACATTTCAGAGAAAGTTTGCAGACAAACGAAGATTTCACTACGTGGTGACATTTTTATTATTCGTAAAGACGTTTTTTAATGGAACTGCTGATTAAGCCATACTTTAGAAAAGATGTTTATATTTGTAATAAAAAGATGTTTTTAAAGACAATATGAAGTTATTTTGTGTCCTTATTGTGCAAACAAACAACACGAGTGTTTGTAGTTGAGTGCAAACAATCACTGTGTTACAGAATAAACATGTTCATGGGTCAGCGGGGGCCTGGAGCTCGTCCCTGCTTCATTTTTCTCCAATAAGTGATGTTGGCTGAACTGAAATGTCTATTACAACAGAACCGTCAGTGTGCAAATGTTTGCATCTGTTCATGTTCAGGATCCAGGAGCGGATTTGGATCCACAGTTTAATCAGATTTATTTTTTTGATTGTGCTGTTTACAGTTTCCCTCTAAATCCTGTTTGTTTGCATAAAAAGCCACAAAAGCGACAGAATAAAAACATGATTGTATGAATGAACATATTTGCAGATACATTTATATATAAACATATTAAAGATGAAGTATTTAAAGTGGTCCTCCATGGTTACAATCATCCGTTTCTCAGCGACATGTTTGATTGTTTGGATGTTTGATCTTCCTGTTCGAAAAAACAAAACTGCAGTCCCATCGACAACATGCTGGAAATTATTTTTATTAAAAAAATAAACATTTTCCAAAACGTTTCAGATGTAGCAGCAAAATAAGTTTGACAGAAAATCAGCATGAAGAAGAAAACACCTTCTATAGGTTTGTGAATGTGTCAGCTCGCATCCAAAAGGGCTTCCTATGGCAGAGATGAAGAAGACGGCCGTAGTGATCGATGCAGCGGTTCCCAACGACAGCAACATCAGGAAGAAGGAACACGAGAAGCTGGAGAAATACCAAGGACTCAGAGAGTCATATGCAGGCAGGAAAAGGACCCAAAATGCAGACTCACGGAAACCAAAGGTGAACTTAAATACAGCTTTAATGCTGAACTCAAAAAGTAGCAAACTTCCAAATCAACTTACGCAGACAGCCAGAAAACACAGAATGAATGAGGGTAGATCACAACACGGACACAGAGGCTGTGTCCCAATCCAGAGTCTGCAGCCTTAAAGGCCGCATTTTAAGGCCGATTACGTCACCGCGACGCGACGAAGGCTGTCCCAATTCTAAGGCTGCTCGAAATGCGGCCCTCAAACGCGTCCTTCATTTCCCTGAATTTTAAGGACGTGGCGGTGTAGACTTCGTAGCCCAACATATCCCAGAATGCATAGCGCGGCGGTGGTGTGGATAATTTTGCCGAAAAAAAACAGCGGGTGAGGGGCGCCGAAGAGTAAACTTTAAGTAAGTACTGAATATTATGTCACTTATTTATGTGCAAATGTTTAATAACGAAGAACATTAAAACATTCCTGTTGGCCACATGTCGGCAAAGTCATGTGACATTAGTGACGTTTGTACTAACTTGGTTTTACAGCCTTTACTTTAAAATATACGCCGTTCAATAGCTGAGCTTAATCAGAGAATGATCAAAGCTCATGTAGAAACAAACAAATGAACAAAAGATTTTCTCCTTCTGTCAAACAAAGCTGTATGACATCTCTCTTGGCTCTTGGTGAAGGCGGTCACACTTTTCTCCTCTCCCTTATCTTCCCTGCTTAGCCTCTGTGTCCTTGTCTGTCTCATGTGTGTTACTTTCCCTCGAACACTCTCTCACTGTCGTTCTCTAAAACCTAAAAGAGAATTATGGATTTGATCAACTGGTCTCTGAATGCTATTGACACCCTCTTCTCAACGAGAAGTCTGAGCTCGGGAGAGCCGAGTGCCCTGGAGGGACTTTCCCTGCCAGATACACGATGGACGGGTGGCAGAAATGGAGGATCGTGTGTCTGGCAGGACTGTCGATCGAGGACGCTGAAGACGTCATACACAGTATGACATGTGTTGAAATGCTTGTTGCTGTGCAGTGGCAGACATTAAACAACAGTAAAGAATTTACAGATCATGACAGAATTGACAGATTTTAACTTACAGTAAAAAAATGTGCAAATAACAATTGAAGAGAGAAATGATAAGAAGTGTGCAGATAAACAGAGTGTGTCGGTGAACGAGAGTCCAGTCCTGGACAGCAGGTCGGAAAGTTCTGATCAAATGATGCCTTCACCACTCTTTGCACATCTGTCCTGCTTGGTGCTGTTCCCAAACCAGGTGCAGATGTTTCCCGTCAGGACGCTCTCGATGATGCAGGAGTAGAAGTTCTTGAGCACCGTCAACCGCATGATGGACGTCTCTAAGTCTTCTGAGGAAGAAGAGACGCTGGCGGGTTTTCGTAACCAGGGTGTTGATGTTGCAGGACGATGACAGAGTGATGTGGACACCCAGGTACTGGAAGCTGTCCACTCTCTCCACTGACGTGATGATCAGGGGCTCGTAGTAAAAATAAAGAAGAACCATTAAATGAGAAGGTCCAAACTTTTGACACAGACGTGTGTTTGTGTGACAGCTTATAATCAACAGCAGATCTCAGGCCTCCTGTGTATGTGTGTGTAATTTTAATAGTAGATGTTAGGGGGTTGTACGTGTGTACATCTTTAAATTGCAGCATATTAGAGGATCTTCTGTTATCATTTAATGTTCTTTCTTTTATCTGACGACTGACAGAAAAACATGTTACGTTAAACCTTCTCACACAGCAGCTCTTTGCACCTCACACACATCCCTGCCATCCTCCTATTCCTAATACCATTTCACAGTTTGTGTTGTCTTTGTCTCATCCTGCTGCTATCCTGTTGTGTTAAAAGGAAATAAAATACAAACAACCTTTTGTGCAAAACCCAGCCAGAGGCAACGACACTATACAGAATTCCTGCAGAGCTACAAACGTGTGTTGAAGGCTGCTGGTCTGCACATCTTCTGCATGTACATATTTGTTAACTTACATTTTATTTATTTCTACCTGCTGTGTCTTTATCTACAGATCAAGACGTCATTTGTCCTGATAAACGAGCCTCTGACTCTGACAGACTGCGTGTAATAGTGACAATGGCATTACAAACTCAGAGCAACACCCTCTTATTCTCTGCATGAAGCCTTCCAGCTTCACACATTTTGGGTTTATTTCTGGTGTCGGCGACGGCGGATTGATCGTGATCGGAGGTGTCTGCTGACCAGGAAAACGACGTCAGTGTCAGAAGTCACAGTGAGTGTTGATGAAGATGCAGAGGAGGAGAAGCTGATGGATGCCTCAGGCGGAGAAGTTATTTCAGTCCAGGAGGAAGCTGCACGACAACGCGGAGCCCAAACCTGCAAGAAGAGTTTGACTCTGGATTGAACGATTTCATCATGTAAACACAGAAAACAGGAGAAGAAATCAGCTCCAGCTTTTACAACAGCTCAGCTTTATTCTCACAGAGACAAATCACAACAACACTGGAAGGTAAACACCTGAAATATTCACACTACACAAACTACACAAAGAAGAAACTGGTGTCTGCTGTGGTGTGCTCCTCCATGTGTCACAATCAGCCCACAGTTTCCACAGCAACGTCCTTTTAATCTAAACGTCCTCAGTATGAAGGTTAAGGTCTGACACGTGTCCATGCAGAGTCCTGTAGACACACACACACGGACGCACACGCACACGCAAGCGCACACGCACACGCACACGCACACACACATACGCACACAGTGGTGGTCCTAGCCTGTTAGGCGCCCTGGGCGAACACTCCCTCTGGCGCGCCCCCCCCCCCCCCCCCACACACACACACACACAAAATATATTAAGGATTGTACATTAACATAAAACTGTTGTACACACACACACACGAAGAGAGAGAAAGTATGCATAGTATACAAACGGCTACCAAACAGCCATCATAATTCCTCATACAATGAGAACAGGACAAATCAACAATTGACAATGACTAATAAATATTACAATCTGTAACATAATATATTGTTTGGAGTTTAGTCTGTTACTGTTGCTATTTTTACCATTTCTTCTTGGAGCAACTGTAACTCACATAATTTCCTTAGAGATTAATAAAGTATTCTGATTCTGATTGGTTCAGGATGACCTGCCATTATCCAATCACACGTCTGCTTACCTGCATCTGTTGCTCATTTCTCCTCCTCTTCTTTTCTCTTTTTTCTAAACTGAGCACCTGATGACTTTGAACTTTTCTTGTCCATCTTCCATTGGTTTTAATTTTGCACTCCAGTATGAACAGAAATCCCCCAACCCGAGGATCACCACAACATGATCTAACACACCTACACCTTAGTTCACAGATTCACTTTGTCTAAGGTTTATTTCTGGGATTTCACACAACCCAGGATTCAAATCATGAATACATAATGGGCTTGGGCATTATAAATGAAAAGTGCTCTATTTGGAAGCCCCTCCCCTTTCGACGGCTTGTGTGTAAGACATTAAATCATCAGCTGTAAAATATAAATTTTAAATTGTTATTGATCCTTTACCCCGAGTCCTAAAGTGTATATTTATTTTCTTACTCTTCTTATATTTATTGTTTGTTTACTTGCACTGCTGTAACTGGAGCCTCGTCGTCTCTCTATATACTGACTGTATGTACCGGAGATGACAATAAAGTTTACTTTGACTTCAGCAGCGAGCAGGCGCACCGAGGGCTCTCGCGCTCACTTTTCGTGTACAGAATTTCGAAAAAACATCGGTGCAAATTATAAGTCTGTATCATGATGTCTGGTGTTTTCGTGTTTGTTGGTTTGTTTTTATTTTGTTTTATTTTGCGAGTTGGTTATTAGACGCTGCTCCAGCCAGAGACCCCCCCGCCGCCCCGCCCTCTCCTCCCTGTGCCGCAAGCAGCAGGCGCACCTCGCAAACGGAGGGCGCCCTTACTCCCAGCAAATGGGCGATAGAAAACTGATCGGTGCCTGTGACATTCTCAGTATGCGCTGGCTGATGTCGAGACAGCATGAGTACGAGCATTTTTTTTTTTTGCCAATGCCCGTGATGCCGCCCCCCACCACGATGCCGCCCCCACCATGATGCCGCCCCGGGCAACCGCCCGTGTCGCCCGTATCTAAAACCGCTACTGCACGCACACACACACACACACACACACACACACACACACACACAGACACACACATGCGCACACGCACACACACACACACACACTGAAGATGAAAGGTGTGTTTGATCTGTTTAGTTGTGTCGCTGACCTTCATCATCATCATCCTCCTAGCTCCAGCTCTAACATCCTGGTCGCTGTGATGATGATGAAGTCTCCTGATGAAGATAATGAAACATTCCTTGCTCCCGGCCGTTTGCACGTCCGTGTGCAGCTCAGTGAAAGTCTGTTTTATCTGCAGCCTGAAAGTTCAGTCATTATGGACGATAATGAGCTCAAAGACCACCGAGGAGCTGACTGCCAGACCTTCCTCCACGCTCACCTGACCTTATCTGTCCTGATTATTTATGAGGAAAGATAACGCTCTGAAACGTGGCTGAAGTCCTGTATGTGTGTTTGAGGAGGACAAGGACTGCTGCTGCTATTTGTCTGATTTAATCTGCTGCTGCTGCTTCTCATTTCTCCCCCAAGGTCGCTGAAGCTGCAGCCAAACAGGTCGAGCTGTCTTCTTCTTCTTCTTCTGCTCTGCTTTCTGAGTAAACAGCATCTGCGTGACGTCAGCTTCAGCCTCACAAATTTATCTTTGTCTTTACATATAAATAATAAATGTAATAAAAAAATGTTCCTGGGATCTGCTGGAGCCACTCGCCTGGGAGTCACCGCACCGAGCGCTCCGACTGGGACCGCCGTTACCTTCACCATCGGCTCCAGCTCTTCTCTGAGCCCTTGGTACTCCTCCAGTTTCTCGTGTTCTCATTCAGCATCATTACATTTGTCACAACGGCCATCTTCCTCTGCTTGTCCACCACTGATACGTCCAGTATATACACAGTCTCTTGACCTGTGTCCAGTGTAGGGATGGGTATCGTTTAGGTTTTATCCGATACCGGTGCCAAACCAGTACTTTTGAAACGGTGCCGGTGCTTAAACAATGGAAAAAACACAAACTTTGTCCAAAAACCTCTCATGTTTAACTGTTTTCCACTTTTTCTTTGGTCATTTTAGCCTTTTTGTCCAGGGTGAAGGGAGCATCTGCCATCAAACAAGAAGACAGCCGCATGTAGCTATGATGATGTTTGCTAGTTCACCTTACATGCATTAATGTAATAACGTGGTTAGCCTACTCAACGTAAATTACACACGAACAACATTAAGCTACTCACGCAGAGAAGAACGGCTGCTGCTGCATCATCATCCTCATCATTTCTGCTACACTGGCAGGGCTAGGGGCCAGGACTCTCCTCTTCGTGTTTGTGGGGGATGTTGCTAACTCCGGGTCGATAACAGGCACCACACCCGCAGTAGATGTGCTCGGTGTGAGGTCTCGCAGCAAGCTATCAAATACGGCGCATTTCTCGGCTTTAAAAAAAACGCTATGCGTCGCCAGGTGTTTCATCAGATTTGAGGTGTTACCTTCTTTGACAGTATCACAGTATCAGCTTAAAGCACTTGTTGCAGCTGCTGAGTTTGCATCTTTTGCTGTGAAGTACAGCCAGACTTTGACCGCTTCGCCTTGGGCATTTTTAATCTGTAGCTCTGCTCTAAAAGAACGTACGTACCTGGGCCCGCCTACTATCCTCGGAAACGTAAAATGATTGGCTAGAATCTAAAGTGTATCACAGCTCAGGAAAAAAAAAAAAGCACCGAAATGTGCGCTGCTTTTCGGTCTGGTTACTACCGTTTATGTCAGAACCGGTGCCATCATGGCACCGGATACCGGTACCCATCCCATTTTTGTATCTTTTACTTTTGGGTGTTTTTGTCTGAGAAATAAAGCTTTCTCTCTCAGCTCATCCTTTTCTGTTTGAGTCTTGTGTTTGGGTGTCTTACCGGTTAGAATGACTCGGGGGTGTTGATTCATTTAAACTAACACAATCATCCTGCTGCAACCAGGTTTCTGTGAGGCAGAGTAAATCGATTTGTTGATCAATTATTAACTCAGGCAGCAACAGACACCTAATGTTTAATAATTCACATCTCACAGTTTCTCTTTGGTGCTGTTGTGGAGACTGTGTTGTTGTTTTTTCTTGGTGATTTTGTATTTTTTAATTATTTTTTGTCGGACACTAAACGAAACATTTGTGTGACAAATATGCAAAAACCCCCAAAAGTTGATCCTGTTCATCTGGACGTAGCGTTTTCAGCATTTTCAACGGGAGAAAACGCTCATCACACCCGCTGACATCATCCATGATAACACATGGCAACAATTCAAACAACACAAACACAATAACATCAGACAGAATCCCTGAAACCATTAAACACAAAAACATTCATGAATAAAAACAGTTCTTCATACATATTTATGATTCTGTGTGATGATATTAAACATCATTTATATGACGCTGGCCTGATGTTCAGTGATTCCGTTTCTGTACATTTGGAATAAACACGGGGAATGTGAGTCGATGTGGCATTCCTAATGAAGCGGCAGAGCTGGCGTGGTTTTCATCCGTCAGCACGGCTGTGGTGTGACATTTAGTGGTTAATGAGAGTGCAGATGAAAGCGGAGCGTGAACGAGCTGCAGGTCGCAGCGTGATGCAGATCAGACAAAGAAAAGGGCACAAACGGTTTCTTCTGCGTCATCACCAAACTCGGAGCCAAGGGCAGCTAAGGTGCATCACGTACGGCACATCACTAAACAACTCTGAGTGAACAAAACAGCGAGCAACACCTCTGACCTGTGACGAGAAGGTGCGGCCGTTTAATGAGCAGATGGAAACAGAAGCTGCTAAAGAGTCCAGGTATTAGACGTGGCCCCTGGAGAGCAGCGTCTTTTAATAGCAACCGCATGTTTTCACGGTTTCAACTAGCTGATCCCAACAACACGTTTGTTAGCCGTATACAGCCACATGTTATATGATACTCGACTCTTTGATTTGGATGGTGTTGAGCACGAATTAGCAGCTATCTGTGTAAAGTCCTTTAATATCCAGGCTGGAAAACTGTAGCTGATAACTTCACCGTCTCATGCAGATGCAGCGGTGATGTCACATGACCACATCCAGCTGTTATATGCAGTGTTTTGTTCATAGACACATGAAATGTGCTCACGCTGACAGTGAAGAAAACAGCGTTTATTTGTTTAAGTCTGTGATTAAAGCGGCTTTAAGTCAGCGCGAACGCCCGAACTGAGCGTGATCATTAAAACACTTCCACCTGATGAGCAGTCACACGAGTCCTCCTCTTCTTCAGCTGTGCGTCACACGGTGACCTTTTGACCTGTGTGCAGCAGGTAAACATTCATGTAAACACTCAGTATTGACCTGTTTAATATGAACTCACGGACACGCCATCAATCACAGCAGAGCACATCCACACAGTTTATCTCATAAGCTGCATACATGAATAATCTGAGCGACGGAGAGGAGGCAGAGGCGGAGGAGGTGGAGGTATAAATAGAGGAGGCAGACAAACCAACGCTCATGAGGAGGAAGGAGAGGGAGAGGAAAAGCTAAAGAGAAACAACTACCTGACTGAGACCAGACACCACAGAAGAAGAGTTTGTGACACCTTCCTGGAGGACCTTTAATTATTAGTTTAAAGTGAGTTTATTCACCTTCTCGTGACTTTAGTGACAGTTGGCATGAGAAACTCATTCTCTGATTGTTTTATAGGTTTTTAAAGGTGCTTTTGGAGATGGAGAGCAAACGAGCCGTGGTCTATCTGTCCGTCTGTCTGTCTGTGCTGACATCACTCTGTCAAGGCCAAAGGTCAGGCAACAGCCACCTGCTGTCTGCGCCCGATGACCCAACCCTCGGACTCACAACCAGTGAGCTGGTGAGTAATCTGTCTCATACGTGATCTTTGTATGTCTTTTATTTTGAAAAGGTCTGCTTGTGTTTTCTAATCAAATAAGATTCAAATGTTTAATCTGATGACATTTGTGCTTCATTTTAAAGACTGACTAAAGGAAGCAATAAAATACAGTTCAATAGCATGTAATGAGAAACCTGATTCTGACTTTTTAAACTAGTAAAAGAGAAAAAGTGCTACGAAGCACAGTTAAAATAAAGATAATTAACAACAGTTAGACGGTAAAACTGAAACAGACTGAAACCAGAATATACACGAAGTCACAGCCATTACTGAGTCCGCAGACACAAACTGAATGAGATTCATATTTCTGAGGATTTAAGGAGAGAAAACATTCATGTTTTATTTTTTATTAAATATTTGCTGTTTTTATTTTCTGTAAGTTACTTTTTAAAATTTATAAAGTTTCCCCATGAAGTCTCAGAGATGAATCTGTGACACCAGTAATATAAGTGTGTGTGTGTGTGTGTGTGTGTGTGTGCAGGCTGAAGCTCTGCAGGGTCTTCTGGATGAAGCTGACAGCTCAGCCGGGCTCTCTGTGGAGAAAAAAGCCAGCGTGATCCCGCGGGTGAGAACACTTTAACACGATGTTATTTATTTATTTTTTTAAGCATCTTCTGAAAAAACGTTTCCAAAGTGCTTCGACTGAAAGCAGCGAGCACAGATCCAAATAAAAAAAAGTTCTTATATGATTAAGGATCATGACGAGAGACGATCATGAAGATCAAATCTCGCCTCTGAGGGGTCGTGATGAAAAAAGACCACGTAAAGGACTCGAGGCTGAGAACTGACTCGCAGTTCTGAGCTGATGAAGAGCTTCAAAAGTGATCAGTAAAATCTCGCAGGATGGGGCTGATGTGATGATTAAACCCATCAGATGCTGAGAGGCTGGATGGACAAATAATAGACAAACTGGAGCCCAGTCCAGAAGCTGCTCAGCTGTACTCAGGACAGAGAGGCTTTTTACATTTACTTTAGTTAGTTATGTAACTCTTTTTTAAAAATATAGATTGACAAAGATCACAACTCAGAATACAAATTATACAACTACATCATAGTTTTGACTCTACAGCAGAGGAAGTTTAAAAGGCTGTGAGGACAAACGCAGCCGTGAGTGCCTGACTTCACCAACCCTCGACTCATGTTGTGACGGTGAGTCCAGGACCTGTGGGCAGTCAGTGCTTAAGCTTCGTGACCCTCAGATGTCTCTCAGTGTTTCTTTATTTTTCTGAGGAAACGTCTGATTCTGCATCGGTCCATTGTGACACACCCTGAATCCTCTCTCTCTGTCTTCATCAGTGCGATGTGGGTGAGCGGTGTGCGATGAAACACGGACCTCGGATTGGTCGGCTCTGCGACTGTCTGAGAGGAACAGCCTGCAACACCTTCTTCCTGCGCTGCTACTGACCACTCGCACACATTTTCCTCATGAGGACCTAAACTCGGTCTGGGCGCTCACACAGACAGTGCTCAGAAAGACAGAAGTGCACTCTCTCACCAATCGTCTCGCTCCATATTTTAGTCTTTGTTTTAAAGTTTTTGGTGTTTGTCCTTCAGATTAATTTATTTTTGTTAATAAAGATTCTTCATAAAGCTGCACGGCTCCAAAGACTTCATGATTTACAATCTGTTCACGTTTTCAGCCAACACCTGCAGTTCCTCTGACGTCCAGCAGTGAGTCTGTCCCCATAGACTCCCATGTTAAAACAGCAGAAATAAATATTTACAGTCTGATACACAAACGGGTCTTTATAGATAATGTCTACCTTCGTAAACCTGTACAGGGGGACAATGTTGTATAACTCACCTGTGGATTAAGGTTTGCAGTTTGTTAGGGGTGTGGCCTCTTTGACTTGCAGGTGGACGGTGACACAGGTGTCTGTAGCTGCTAGCTGTGTGCGAGGCTTGACCTCAGCTAAGTGGAGTGATTGAACTGGACCTCTGGACCATGTTTGTGCTGTTGGAGCCTTTTGGAGCATTTTAATGGCATTTTCATTGTAATATCATTTTTGTAAATAATGATCTGACAAGTAATTATTGTTTATCAGACCATCATCAGACCATTCAAGAGCTCAGTGCTCCAGTTTGGTGAAGGAAATTCATGGATTTTATAAGTCCAAAGATCGAAAGTTTTGCAAAATTACTGAATATTACCTGTAATATTTAATATAACATTACACCCTTATATGTACTGATGGAGGACTAAACACGATGAAAGTGATGCAGTTTTAGCAATAAAACACAATCGTCTGATGCATCAGACGTAAAGAGCGCAGTGATTAGATTTACAGGAAACCTTGAAGTCACTGGGTTGGTTGAGCTCAGCTGTCAGAGCTGCAGGTGTGTGACGGTGTAGCAGGAATCTGCCATTCAATGAGCTTCAGTTTGAAATAAAAAATCAGGAGCTCAAAGGGGATCTGCCCAGTGAGACCAAACACTTTCCTTCCACATTCATCTGCTGCTCACTGAGAAGTCTCTGCCCCCCGACACAGTTTAGGATCCTTGTTTCGGTCATTCACACCCACTCTGAACCTTAAATCAGATGATAACATGGAACTGAACATTTACAGTTAAGGTTTGCTTGTTTTTCTCCAAAGTTCATGGTTACATTTTTTTCTGCTGTTTTCATTTTCAGCTGCTGTTTCAAGTTTAAATTATAAGCTTATAAATGTATGAACCTCCTGAACATGTGTTCACTTTAAACCGGGACTGTCTGCTTTCTCTGCTGTTGTTATCTGACATCAGACTTCCCCAATCAGTCTTCTCTGATCAGACCTCCGGAGAGGCTGATTGGCCCCGAGGGCTCGTCATAAACTCTGCTAAAAATGACCGACAGCAGCAGCACGCCATTGCCTTCTCATCAAACCTTTATTAACAGTCATGCTGGTGACAGACTTAAACCAACTGTGAGAATTAATCAACCACCTATTAGTCAAAATAAAGACACATGAAAATATTAAACTTAAAGTCAGATTCTTTCATTGATATCAGACTTACACATAAAAAAATCACAAAGAAAGAACAATACAGTATCCTCAACAGCACCAAAGAGTAAAACAGTGAAATGTGGATTATTAAACATTAGGTCTCTCTCTTCCAAATTTCTGTTAGTACATGAATTAATAATTGATCAACGATTAGGTGGTAGAGCAGGTTGGCTGCTGATTGGAAGGTTGGTGGTTCAATCTTCCAATCAGATTGAACCACCAAGTCTGCATGCCAAATATCCTTGGGCAAGTTACTAACCCCCACTTGCTCTTGATACATCCATTGAGTATGAATGCGTATGAATGTTAGTTAGAAAAAAAGCACTGAAAAGTATAGACAGTGCTTGTGTGAATGCGGCGTGTTGTATAGAGCGCTTTGAGTACTCCAGGAGAGTAGAAAAACGGGGTATAAGAATCAGTACATTTACCAGATCGATTTACTCTGCCTTACAGAAACCTGGTTGCAGCAGGATGATTATGTTAGTTTAAATGAATCAACACCCCCGAGTCATTCTAACTACCAGAAACCTCGAAGCACAGGCCGAGGGGGAGGTATGGCAGCAATCTTTCACACCAGCCTATTAATCAACCAAAGACCCAGACAGACTTTTAATTCATTTGAAAGCCTGATGCTTAGCCTCGTCCACCATAGCTGTAAAACTTATTTAAGTAAAGTCAATCTTTATTTGTCACATGCATAGTTATGCAGTACACATACAGTTGCTTTCAGTGAAATTGGACCCCTACCAACCACACATACATAGCACAAACTTTCACATTGTCCTCAGTAAAAAGGACTGTTGTTCCCATCAGCCTTGGCCTTCAGGGATCCAGCTTCCCGTTGCAGAGCTGTGAGGTTCTCCAAGATCTTATCCATATTGCATTCAATAAACACAGTCTCAGTACTCACGGCTTGCCCATCGTCAAACACAGCCTTCCGGGGTTTTCAACAGCTGTAACTGCTTTCTTTGTGCTTTGGCTGGAGCCAGATACCATCAGCCAGAACTCTGTTATCATGGTTCTGAATGGTAGATGTTGTTCAATGTCCTCCATTGAGAGTGTCGCCAGGCACACAATACAACTGACCACCGCGTATCCAGCAGCAAACATCTCTGCAAGACAATCGGACTCTCCCAAACCCAGGCTTCCCATCGAGAATAGGCTGTCAGTTTTGTTGAGGGACCAGTTGATCAAATCCATAATTCTTTAGGTTTTAGAGGACAAGACTGAGAGACTCTATTCGTTATCATCTATCGCCCACCTGGGCTTTACACAGAGTTTCTGTCTGAATTCTCAGACTTTTTATCCGATTTAGTGCTCAGCTCAGATAAAATAATTCTCAAACACGTGACCTAAAGCAGATGACTCGTAAGCTGGACAGGAAATGGCGTGTCACAAATTTACAGGATCATCATTTAGCCTGGAGAAATAGTTTGTTGCTTTATAAGAAAGCCCTCCACAAAGCCAGAACATCTTACTATTCATCACTGAATGAAGAAAATAAGAACAACCCCAGGTTTCTCTTCAGCTCTGTAGCCAGGCTGACAAACAGTCAGAGCTCTGTTGAGCCAACCATCCCTTTAACGTTAACTAGTAATGACTTCATGAACTTCTTAACAAATAACATTTTTATCATTAGAGAAAAAATGACCAATAATCATCCCACAGATGTAATATTATCTACAGCTACTCTTAGTACCATTGATGTTAAGTTAGACTCTTTTTCTCCAATTGATCTTTCTGAGTTAACTTCAATAATTACTTCCTCCAAACCATCAATGTGTCTTTTAGACCCCATTCCTACAAAACTGCTCAAAGAAGTCCTGCCATAAATTAATTCTTTGATCTTAAATATGATCAACCTATCTCTAATAATCGGCTATGTACCACAGGCCTTCAAGGTGGCTGTAGTTAAACCTTTACTCAAAAAGCATCTCTAGACCCAGCAGTCTTAGCTAATTATAGGCCAATCTCCAACCTTCCTTTCATATCAAAAATCCTTGAAAGAGTAGTTGTCAAACAGCTAACAGATCATTTGCAGAGGAATGGTTTATTTGAAGAGTTTCAGTCAGGTTTCAGAGCTCATCACAGCACAGAAACAGCTTTAGTGAAGGTTACAAATGATCTTCTTATGGCCTCTGACAGTGGACTCATCTCTGTGCTTGTCCTGCTAGACCTCAGTGCAGCGTTCAATACTGTCGACCATAATATCCTATTAGAGCGATTAGAACATGCTGTAGGTATTACAGGTACTGCGCTGTAGTGGTTTGTATTAGAGATGGACCGATCCGATATTACGTATCGGTATCGGTCCGATACTAACCTAAATTACTGGATCGGATATCGGAGAGAAATAAAAAATGTAATCCGATCCATTAAATATCAAAAAAGCACCTCACAAAACTTGCGACACGGTGTAACTCGGCTCATAACCGTAGCACGTAGGAGCAGTGTGGTCACGTGATAGAGCTGCTGTGTGTATTTGTAGCCTGCTAGCAAACATTTCATCTCCGAGGAAGTTATCTCAGAGAGAAGTAAAGCAAGTGTGTAAGTTCATCTCTGAATGTTTGTAAAGCATTCCCGCGTTAAGCTTAACAACCGATATATAGAGCAACTGCCTCTCTCTCTCTCTCTCTCTCTCTCTCTCTCTCTCCTGCTGCTACTTCAATCGTGAAACTGCTTAATGATCAGCTGATCGGCTTTTCTGTCGTGAGTCCGTCTCTCTTCTTTGTTTTTGACCCACTTTGCACCAGAAAGAGGAAACCAGCGGCTGAACAACAGCAGCTCTATTAAGCTTGATCAGCTGTTGTTAGAATTTATTTAATATTACTTTCTACACCAGGATCTTTTTCTACGCAGCTGACGGCTGTAACTGTGCAGGGGCGGATCTAGCAAAGTTTAGCCAGGGGGGCCGATAGGGCATTAACAGGGAAAAGGGGGCACAAAGACATACTTTTCTTTCTTATTCTCATTTAAAATGTCTAGCCTTTAATTATTTAATAATTATCTGAATCTTACACCCAAAGTTTTAATCTGATGTAAAATGTATAGAAGTCCATTACTGTATATAGTAACTGTTAAGTCTAATATACCCTAGTAAGCTATAGTACTTTTTCCTTTGGGAACCATCTGTGCAGTCTGCAATTCTGTTGAAGAAAGATGTTGAATCTATTTAATTATTCTTGAAAAATAATTTATTTCTGTGATTTATTTTTCACCCTGCATCAAATTAAAGTTGATTACATTGATTAAGCATCATGAGGTGGAGGGTGGTTCCCTATTTTCTTTTGCTGGGAGTTTGCAACCCTTAGGTTGCTTAATATTTCTGCTAAGTACTCTTTAAAATACCAGAATAGGGAGGATGGGGTAGGTTTAACTTTATTAGATTGATCAGTGTTGCTGATCTATGAAATATTTTGGGTGCAGTGTGTTTTTTTTCATGCAGGTATAACAGAATAGCTTTAGTGTTGTTGTTTTTTTTTAACTTGAGTATGAATTTATACAAAAAGCATCAAGATATAAAAAAAAACAGTTTTATTGATTAAAAAACACTATATCGGATTCATATCGGTATCGGCAGATATCCAAATTTATGATATCGGTATCGGTATCGGACATAAAAGAGTGGTATCGTGCCATCTCTAGTTTGTATCATATCTATCTAATAGACTCCAGTTGTGCATGTAAATGGAGAGTCCTCTTCACACACTGAGGTTAATTATGGAGTTCCACAGGGTTCAGTGCTAGGACCAATTCTGTTTACATTATACATGCTTCCCTTAGGCAGCATCATTAGAAGACATAGCATACATTTACACTGCTATGCAGATGACACCCAGCTCTATCTGTCCATGAAGCCAGATAACACACACCAATGAGTTAAACCAGCGGTCTCCAACCTTTTTTGCGCCACGGACCGGTTTATGCCCTACAATATTTTCATGGACCGGTCTTTAAGGTGTCGCGGATAAATACAACAAAATAAAACTAGTACCGGTACCGAAAAAAAGAAAATTTATTCATAACACACGTGAAAAGACCCAGGAAAACTGAGTAAACGATAAAAACGATAACAAAATAACGCTGAAAACCGATAAAAAACCCTGAAAACCAGACATTTCACACCTGAGCCTCAACTCTCGCGGCCCGGTACCAAACGACTCACGGACCGGTACCGGTCCGAGGCCCGGGGGTTGGGGACTTCTGAGTTAAATTGCAGGAATGTCTTAAAGACATAAAGACCTGGATGGCCGCTAACTTTCTGCTTCTTAATTCAGATCAAACTGAGGTTACTGTACTCGGCCCTGAAAAGCTTAGAAATATGGTATCTAAGCAGATTCTTCCTCTGGATGGCATTACCTTGGCCTCCAGTAACACTGTGAGGAACCTTGGAGTCATTTTTGACCGGGACATGTCCTTCAACGCACATATTAAACAAATATGTAAGACTGCTTTCTTCCATTTGTGCAACATCTCTAAAATTAGAAATATCCTGTCTCAGAGTGACGCTGAAAAACTAGTTCATGCATTTATTACTTCCAGGCTGGACGACTGTAATTCATTATTATCAGGAAGTCCTAAAAACTCCCTGAAAAGCCTTCAGCTAATCCAAAATGCTGCAGCAAGAGTCCTGACAGGGACTAGAAAGAGAGAGCAGATTTCTCCTGTTTTGGCTTCCTGTTAAATCCAGAATTCAAAATCCTGCTCCTCACATACAAGGTCTTAAATAATCAGGCCCCATCTTATCTTAATGACCTTGTAGTACCATATCACCCTATTAGAGCACTTCGCTCTCGCTCTGCAGGCCTACTTGTTGTTCCTGGAGTATTTAAACGTAGAATGGGAGGCAAGAGCCTTCAGTTTTCAGGCTCCTCTTCTTGTGGAACCAGCTTCCAGTTTGGATTCAGGAGACAGACACTATCTCTACTTTCAAGATTAGGCTTCAAAACTTTCCTTTTTGCTAAAGCATATAGTTAGGGCTGGACCAGGTGACCCTGAATCCTCCCTTAGTTACGCTGCAATAGACGTAGGCTGCTGGGGGATTCCCATGATGCACTGGGGTTTTCTTCTTCACTCACTATGTGTTAACAGACCTCTCTGCATTGAATCATACTTGTTATTAATCTCTGTCTCTCTTCCACAGCATGTCTTTATCCTGTCTTCCTTCTCTCACTCCATGTTGTTGTTCATTTCGGTGCTGGATAAACAAAAATTGAATTGAATTGAACTTAGCATTTCACGTCAGTTAGCATTGTTAACATAAAGTACTTTATTATAACTCCGATTTTTGGACTTGTTTGCAGAGAATGTGTGTTTGAATAAACTTCATTCACCCTCCTCTGATCGTGCTGTACCTCCAGCTGTGTTTTCAGTTTGATCGTCCAATCAGAGACAAGCAGCGTCTGCTTTAAAGGACCTTTCCTGCGAGCATAGATCAGACAGACGGAGCTTATCAACCCCCATCACAGACACACTGGCATTTAGCTCCCAGCGTGCACCTTATCCAGAGATAAGATGGGTTAATTATTGCATATTGTGTGAGTGCACACACACACACACACACACACGCACACACACACACACACAGAAGCACATGAATCATTACAGCGAGTAATGAATTATAATATGAATTACTGCAAATATGACAGTGAGACACTTTCAAATAATCACTCTCAATTTTCCTCGTTTAGTCTCTTTCTTCTAGCGTAACACACACACTGACTTCCTCTCAGTAAGTCAGACAGTAAACAGCTGATTCTTTGTGTCACCTGTTCATGTAAGTGACAAACTTATTTACTTTAATTAATCAGAAAATGTCATGTTCAAAAATGTTGTGCACAATTAGAGCACACACGTCCAATTTTTGAAAAAGAAACTTTATTTATAAATCATAAAAGTGCAAAATAAAACCATAAAAACAAAAATAAAACAGTTTTGGCAGGAAGTAAACAGAAATCATTTAGATGCAGGAACAAGAGGAGCTTGGCAGAGCGACATGGAGTGGTGTGAGACAAACTTGAGCGACTTTGTGAAGAGAAATGAGGAGGAAGAGGAGGCTGCAGGAGCAATCAGCTCGGTGAGGAAGAAGGTGCAGGTGAAGCAGTGGCTGTGGGCTGCTAGGAAGTAGGAAGTAGTCCTAAATGAATATGAGGAGGAGAAGTGGCACCTTACATGTCTGAGAAGTGGACGGAGGCTTAATGCTCCTTTCAGACTGGTTTCATTCACAGCTGACCACTGTTATTTCAAAATAAAAGCCTTGGCTGTGTCTGCCAACACACATCGTATCTGTTTCTGCTGCTCTTTATTGTGTTACACAGAAAAGTGTGAAAGCACTTCCAAGTATCCTATTTTAAATCAGTGTTTAAATAAAAAGCTTATTGTGTTATGACCCAAGATCATGTGGATTATATGCAACGTTTCCTCTAATGTTTCATGTTTGTGAGCGAACACACAAACTCCCTGAGCGTCCCTTGGACCACTGGGAGCAACAGCAGACGTGTGCACTGTGGAGCATCCAAGTTACATGGTTTATTAAAATAATCACAGTACAGCATTTATGTTAGACTACTTTTAATTAACTGCTTTAGCCCACTTACAATGAAAATTAAAAACAATCTTGTTCCTGACCTGTGTAGCATGTTTGTCACGGACCCGGCTCTGGGACTCGGGGTCCGTGGGCAGTGGGGACTATGACTGTTGTTGTTGTTATTATTATTATTTATTATTATCGTCATTATTATTATTATTATTTGGTGTGTTGTCTGCACTGCCCCTGTGCACATCTGTATGTAGGCAGGTATGTGTGTGTGTTGCCTTTCTTCTGTGGCCAAGTTACAGGCACCTTCAGCCCTGGGGGCGTGGCCTGACTTGAGGGCTGGCCACACCCGAAGTCCTTGCCACACACCTGCTCCTCATCTGGGCTCGTCGGGGGAGCTATTTAGATGAGCGATGGAGCTTCCACCGACGCGGGATTATTGCGTTTGACTTCACGTCAGTCTTCGAGCACAGTCAAGTGTGAGTGTATACCTGCTGGGATAAAGTGTGTAACGGCTGCCTCTATTGTTTTCCCTCAGGAGGAGTGTGGACGAGAAGGAGCAGTGAGCACGGGGAGTGCAGGGACACTGGGGCAGAGAGCACTACACGGGAGTCTGGGACACTGAGGATTTATTGTTGTTTACTTCACCACCTTGTAAATAAACACTGTTGCACTGAAGAGTCTGACGTTTGGGTCCTATTTCCCTAACTCCCCACGGTCTGCCAGCCAGACCGTGACAATGTTAACACTATTGGAAGTAAAAATAACTTGAACTCCAATTTTGAAAACACAACTTTATTTTTCTTTCTTTATTTTTATAAAGCTCTGACCTGTATTATGAGTCTGTGGTCTGGGAGAGAGTCTGTAACTCTCTGTCTGCAAAATACAGTAAATAATGACCAATGTTGGGCAATTAATTATATAGTTCTTCAAAAAAGTATCTGAGTTTTGCAAACAACTGTCAGGAAGCGCTGTGTGGCAGGTAGGAGTAGGACCCAAAATGCAGGCGCTCAGTCTCAAGAGGTCAACTCAAAACCACAGCTTTATTGGCTGGCAGGGAAAAAGCATACAAACGCAAACTGAACTAAACTAAACTGGAAAAATCACAAACTAAAACTCACAGGGAGATCCACACAGCAAGCGGGACGACACGACACTGACTCAAAAAGACTGGCAGCTGTAACTGCAGCAAAAGCTGGTTCTACAAAGTATTGACTCAGGGGGCTGAATAATTACACACACCCCACTTTGCAGTTATTTATCTGTAAAAAATGTTTGGAATCATGTATGATTTTTGTTCCACTTCTCATGTGTTCACCACTTTGTGTTGGTCTTTCACGTGGAATTACAATAAAACTGATTCATGTTTGTGGCTGTAATGTGACAAAATGTGGGAAAGTTCAAGGGGGCCAAATACTTTTGCAAGCCACTGTATCTCATTCCTTATCGTTGTTATGGCTTTGTCATTCTTTTTTTTTTTTTTTTTTTTTTTTTGTGTCCCGTTTGGATCTTTAGCCATCAGAATTGTTGTCTTAAGGCCAAGAAAGATGCCAAGCGGATTTATTTTACCAAGTGGATCATCATAGCCTTGCCATATTGGTCCATTTGATTGACTTTTATTATAATTATGTATTTATTTTATTTTCGGTTGCTACAAACGGGACAGACATGACTGGGGATAGGACAGGGAGAAAGAATGAAAGAAAGAGAGGGAGAGAAAGAAAACCAGAGGGGAGAAGAGACGGTGAGAAAGGGGGAAAGAAAGAAAGAAAAACAAACAAAACACCTGGATCACCTGTATGGAGAAAAAAAAACAGAAGAGAAAACAAACAAAAAAAGATCAACATAATAAAAACAACACCATCACAATAAACTAGCTAGCAGTAGATAACAGTAGATACTAAATATTAAACAATATTGTGCAGCACGCAAGATAGACAGCGCACAATGTGCTTTGAGGCAGCAGCCAAGAAAGGTGTCGTTTGCGTCTGTAAACATCCGTGTGTACACCTGTGTGCACACCTGTGTGGATCAGCACGCTTGTATTACAAAGGTTTCTTCATGTAACGATCTGCTAGGGAGTGTGGGGAGCCATAGCCCCGTCCCCCAGGGCATGAAGCAGGTATGGAGGAGATCCAGGCCCCAGACATCCAGAGGCCCCAGAGTACGAAGACCCGAGGAGGACCACCAAAAGGGGGGGAACCGTGCCACCCTCCTTGGAAGAGCTGAGGAGAGCCCCAAACGAGAGGTCACCCAGCAGCTATGGAGCGGAGGCCAGAGGGGGTTGCAGTGGCGTGCCCGCGGGCTCTGCCGGCAGCCAGCTGTGCCAGAGAGGACCGAGCTTCAGGCCCAGAGGCCAGAGGCCTGAGGGCACCCCACCCCCCGGAAGGGGCCCAGCCGGGCCACAGGCGCCAGGCCCCGCCAATCGGCCACCAGGAGTGAGCCGGTACATACATGAGGGCCCAGCCCCAGACACCAAGGACCACCAACACACCAACGTCTGAGGGCATCAGCCACCGGCAGGGAGTGTGGTGAGGGGAGATAGGCCTCCGCACTTTGGAGGGCCTGAGATGTACCCAGAGAGGTTGAGTCTAAGACCCAACCTGACATATAGACACAGACGAACAGGCACACGCGGACACAAACGTGCATTCCCACCCCATATACACAACCAAATACTCGGCACTCACCCAACGTGTAGACAGACACAAATAGACGCTGCACAGACAGTCGCACTCCCCAAACATACTCTATATCAGAGGGGCAAGCCGCACCTAGACCCAGGAGATGTTACCCTTCTCTCTGGGGTGGAGGCAAGCGGACCACCTCCTTATCTGCAGTAGCAGGGAGGCCCCGCATCCCAGACCCCAATCTGACGGCCAGCACCTCCTCCCAGCCCCCCAGCCCTGATGGCTAACAGAACCGGGGTGAGTGAAGACCCCAAACCTCCCTACGCCCGCTCATATGTAGTGTTGCTGTGTGCTGTTCTAAAGTGCATTTAAAACACAGGAGAGCATGGTTCCTGCTTCCTATAAGAGAGCAGCACGGCTCCTCCCGAAAACCCTCAGTGTCTATATGCATTTAAAATTGAGGGTAGGGCACCAGCGCCAGAGGTGGGTTGGAATACACCGACCATCCTCTGGATGCTGTAAAACGTGCCCACCCCCAAGGCCCTATATGTATGTGTTATGTGAGAGTGTGATTAATGTGGATGTCTAGGTTGCAGAATAAAATTGAGGCACAGGCGGCCAGAAGGGGACAGAGGGGGAGTGCCTCCCCTGCACCTTGGTGACATACCTGCACCCCAAGCCCTGCGTGTGTGGGTGGGTGTGGTAGAGCGGGAATAGGGAGGCAGCTGAGGATGGGGAGGGAAGAAAGGGAAGGGCAAGTGGCCCCCCCTTGGGGCCAACTCCCCCGCTGACCCCAGTAGGCACCCCCACACTCTGGAACCCACCAGGGCAAGGGGGCCCAGGCCCATCCGGACCGGGGCCTGCAGCAGCAGCACCGCCCAGCCCCACAGAGTCTGGGGCAGCCCGCCCGACTCCACCCCAGAGAAAACTGCACCCACCCCATCATCCAATCATCTCCCAAACTACACAAGACAATAGACACCCAGGTTGAGTTCATTCTCTACCTCTCCTATATATCTCCCCCACCTGCAGAGTGAGCTCCTGTAGAGAGTAGACCACCTGCAAAGATATAACAACCTCCCCACCAGTTAGAGTTGGGCCGATGCACCAGAGGTCCCCTGCACTGGGGCTGAGCCCCCCTGCACCCACCCGCCCACAGCTCCGGTGACACAACAGCCAGGACCCAAGCCCCCAAGGCCCAGCCAGCACCCCAGACCGGGGGCGGAGCACCCCCAGACCCCCGTCCCGGACCCACCCAGGGGCAGCCAGGCTACCAGGCCAGTAACCAACGTCCGCCAGCACAGACCCTCCCCCATCCGCTGTACGCAGCCACAAGGAAAACACCATCTAAGAGCCACCAGAGCCCCTAACCAGGTCATGGCCACATCCCCCGGGTTAGGCCCTCCAGGGAAAACGTCCCTAGGGACTCCCCAGACGCCCTAAGGCCGTCCCTACCCCCATATTAACCACAATAGCGAAGGCAGGACCAAACCATGACCCCCCACCCCCACTAGGTGATGAAGCCGATCAAAGGAGCCCAAAGGGATTGATCAAATGTGGTGGCAGAGGCTGTATCAAGACTAATGTGATCTATTAGATGGTTTTTATATTGGTTAGAATTAAGATTATTTTTATTTTTCCAGTTAATGAGGACCATTTTCTTGGCAATGCATAGGGCCGTAAAAACAACGTGGGCTGTGTTTATTTCTGCAGTGACCTCATCCAAGTTGCCCAGCAAGCATACTAAAGGGGAGGCTGGAATGTTACATTTCAGACACTTTGATAAGTCTTCACATATCTCACGCCAAAACTTCCAAACTGGTGGACAGAACCAAAGAGCGTGGATGTAATTGTCCGGTGTATTTGCTGTGCAGTGTGAGCAGTTGTTGGAAGGCGTATAGCCCATCTTGAACATCCTATGACCAGTATAGTGCACTCTGTGTAATATTTTGTATTGTATTAATTGCAAACTGGGATTTATGATCCATTGAAAGGTTTTTAAGCAAATCTGAGACCAAAGGTTTGGGTCTAAGCTGATCGATAAATCTGCTTCCCATTTTGCAATAGGAAGGGATATTGATTCATCTATTTTAGAAAGTGTTCTGTATATTTTAGACAATAATTTGTGGGGTTTTAGACTAAAAAATTGTACCACACTTGGTGGTGTTTGTAATTCAGCTTCACTGGGATTAAATGTTCAATGTTTTTACTGCATGAGTAGCCTATCAAATTAAGTAATCTACGTGTATTTGTTGATGAGTGCCGACCTTTTATGAAACCAGTTTGGTCAGGATGAATTAAGAGGCGGGTTATTTTCTCTAATCTTTTTGAGAGAGCTTTGCAGATTATTTTAAGGTCTACATTTATAAGGGATATTGGACGATAGCTTGAGGGATATACAGGGTCTTTGCCTGGTTTTAGTAAGAGACTGATATTTGCAGAGTTCATATTTGGTGGTAGTCTACCATTTCCTTTGATTTCCTGCAACATCCTGTGAAAAACTGGTGCCAGAATCGTCCAGAATTCTTTGTAAAAATCTGTTGGAAAACCGTCTGTACCTGGAGCCTTATTATTGGGCATACTTATCAGAGCTTCCTGGAGTTCACCTGGCGTCTGTGGCGAATCCAGTGCCATTGCTTGGGTGTCTAATAATTTTGGAAGAGTTATGTTGTCGATAAATTGATCAATTTCATGTTTAGATGGGTTTATTTGTGGTGTATATAAAGTTTCATAGAAATCCCTAAAAAATTTGTTTATTTTTTTAAGGTCATATATTGTATTCCCAGATAAATCTTTAACAGCACATATAGTTGTTTGTTCTTTATTGATTTTTAACTGGTTAGCAAGAAATTATCCAGATTTGTTACCGTGTTCATAATTTTGCAGGCAAAGTCTTTGTACTAAGAATTTAGTCTTTTTATTAATAATTTCATTTAATTCTAGTTTTGTTTTGCATATTTTGTTATGCTGATGTTCCAGGAATGTCATTAAAGCCTAAATATAGAGTCCATTCTTTTTTTAAAGTATTTGATAAACTCTTCGTCTTTGAGTAGTGATGTATTAAATCTCCAGTTTTTACTTGGCGTCGTATTATTCTTGTGTATTAGTATATGTCAAATATTATATCTCAAACAGTCCCTTAGAACTGCTGGATAATCTTTAAGGGAAAAATAAAACTGATAATATGCAATTTCCAACCGGCCAAAAAGTGATTGCTGCCTATAACTTGTCACTGAAACAATATTTCTGCATCAAACTTGTTGGGTATCATTCAGAAGGATCATATGTGACACATTATATCCCAAACAGTCTCTAAGAAATGCTGAATAACTGTTAAAGGAACATTAATACCCATAATATGCCATTTTTGACCTGCCAAAAAGTGATTGTGGACTATATCTTGTCACTGAAAACAATTTCTATTTCAACCTTGCAGGATTTCATTCAGAAGTGTTAAATGTGACACATTATATCCCAAACAGTCTCTAAGAAATGCTGAATAACTTTTAAAGGAACATTAATACCCATAATATGCCATTTTCAACCTGCCAAAAAGTGATTTTGGACTATATCTTGTCACTGAAATACTATTTCTGCTTCAAACTTGCTGCATGTCGTTCTGAAGGCTCATATGTGACATATTATATCTCCATCAGCCCCCTAGAACTGCTGAATAACCATTAAGGGAACAATAAAACTCATAATATGCCATTTACAACCTGCCAAAAAGTGATTGTGGCCTATAACTTAAGCGCTTTGGGGTCCTTAGGGACTAGTAAAGCGCTATACAAATACAGACCATTACCATAACTTGTCACTGAAACAATATTTCTGCTTCAAACTTGTTGGGTATCATCAAGAAGGGTTAAATGTGACACACAGGAGCCCAAACATTCCCTTAGAACTGCTGAATAACTTTTAAAAGAACATTAATACCGATAATATGTCATTTTCAACCTGTGCATAAAACGTCAAATTTTCAAAAATGTTGTAATTAAAAATAATACAAAAAAAGGATAATGGCCAAATGGAAACAGGTGGGGGGAGATCTGCTTAAACACATTAGGAACACTAAGTAATTGGAAAGAGAAAACAAAAGGTAATAAAAATGTCATGAAAGAATAAAGTTACGTTGAAACCAAGCACACCATTGTTTTTCTTGTGACATTACCAATAAGTTTGATGTGTCACATGACCCTCTTCCTATTGAAAAAACAAAAGTTGTATCCAAGATTGCCGACTTCTAAATGGCCACCATGGTCACCGCCCATCTTGAGGAGTTTGCCCCCTCACATATACTAATGTGCCACAAACAGGACTTTAATATCACCAACCATTCCCATGTTATTACGCTGTATCCATAGAAATGGCCCACCCTGTAGATTTCACGCTGATCCTCCAACATGCTTTTATTAGAAATGACAAAGCAACTGATTCCTTTAGCTTAAAGTTTGATGATATTTCTGAAAGTTGTCGTAAAGAATTCTGCTTTTGTTGCATCACCTGAAAACCAACTGTAATGCAGTCATCTGCACAGCAGAGGGCGCGCAGAGGTGATTTAATTATGGGCTTCTCTTCATCAAACTGCCATCAGTCAGCAGAACGTCCCACGTTAGGTAATAATCAGACTAATGAGTCTTTGTGCACGGACAGCTCAACGTTGTTTTTAAGATCTTAAACAATCATAAAACACACTTTGCATGAAAAGAAAGGAAAAAGTGATTGAGTCAGTATTATATTAAAAATATTGAATTAACATTACAGTTGGATAGGCTCCAGCCCCCCCACAACCCTGAAAAGGATAAGGGGAAGAGGATGGATGGATGCTTAAGCATACAAGAGAAGCAAAAAAAAAAAAGAAATAAAACTCTTTCATGCTAACAGTAATGAAGCAGGTCACATCCTCCTCTGTTATTCTGGACCAGTTGTTGGAGTGCTTTGTGCCTGAGGTCACGCCCTGAGTTTCCACTAAGTGTTTCCAGCAGTGCTGACTGACTTGTTTTGCCTGCAGACGGTGGAGAATGAAGAAGGCCTGGGTAAGGTCCTGGAGCAGATGGACGTGAGAGTGGCCAGAACATCTCCTTCGAAAACTTCTGGAAGCTGATCAACAACCAGGCCCTTCAGCTGTTCGGCACCATGCACAAAGAGAAAGGCACCAAGTGCACCTGCCTGCTGCAGTGAGCCCTGAAGCCAAAACGCCACCACACCTGAGCCCAGAAACACCACACCTGAGCCCAGAAACACCACACCTGCAGGTTTCTCTGTGCAGACCTGGGCGCTGCAGGGTAACAGTGGGACATGAAGACAAGAAGAGTTTTATTGGTGATATTCAAACTTTGTTTGCATTAAAGACGAGTTACATCCTGCAGTCTGTTTCAAACCCACTGAATATACGGAGGACCAAAGGTGACTTGTTGAAAAACAAACAGGCTAAATGAATAAACACATTTGTAAATGACAACATATGTTTAGAAATAAATATAATTTAAACTTTCATAAATGAAAAGGATTTACAGAGCTAAGACGTTCTTGACCAAATACATCGCAAAATATATGTAACACTGAAAGTAACAAGAGTAATAATATGTCCACAAAATACTCAATAGTAATTATAAATAATAATAATAAAATAATACAACATTAAATGGGAAAATGGATAAAGGAGAATTATAGTCACTGTTCTGCTTGTATGGAAGTTGAAGTCTGACTCATTCAAACTGATCTCGAATCATAAAAACTGAAATAATATTTTCAAGGTTCTCTAAAGTTAATACATGAATTTAAAATGATGAACAAAGACCATGAAAAAGTGTTTAAAAGGAATTAAATTGTGTATTTTCGTTTGTATTTCAAAGTGTTTAAATGAGTTGTTTTATCAGCTGTATTACTTTATTTTCATGAAGTCAGCTTTGGTCCTCCGTAGCTGACTGTCAAGTCGAGCAGAGGGAAAGGTCACCGACATGACGCACTCTAACAAAAACACAAACATAACAATGTTTTTCTAATCAATGTTTTAATGTAATCCTGGAGTTAACACAGTCTTATAAATTACTTCTCATTTAGACTTCATCTCTTAGCTGAAACTGTGATGTTTTGTTTTTAACATCATTTATATTCACTCTGAATGTTACTAACATGTTTTTATTGACTGTAAACATCTGATCATCTCAATGTTAATAAACCTGTGACTGCTTTTAGTATAACAAACCTACTGCGGTGTGCCGACTGAATTATTATTTTTATTAGAATAATTATTTGTGAGAAAATCAACGTTGGTGTGTATCGGCTCACTGAGTGTACAGGAAGGATGGGCCTACATCCTCAGTGGTGGAGGGGTTGGAGTTTGCTGAGCCCTCACACTTTTATAGGTGGACACGTCCTCTGTGGACACAGTGGGCATACATATTTATTTGTATTTATTTGTAGTCCACATGCATTGGCCAATCACGTCTTTGGTTGCATGTAGTTACCGTCCTGTTCTTCTTTTTGTTCACATGTAAACAAAAC
>NC_140459.1:35110001-35177501 GCF_963576455.1 Neolamprologus multifasciatus | reverse complement strand
CAGTAGTAGTCGGAAAAACAGGAACTGATCTGCTCCGGCGTAGACCCGGGACACTCTGGAGAGATTACGTCTGTCGGCTGTCCTGGGAAAGGTTCGATGTTTGTCCAGATAAGTTTGAGGAGGCGGTGAGAGGGGGGTCGGGTCGTCCCTGCTGTCGGCTCCATAATCCGACTTCAGATAAGCAGAAGAAAATGCACGGATGCTTTATTTTTACATTTCAACTTTACTAAAGTGGTTGCAATGTATGTTGAATCATTGCATCGTGGATAATGCACGGCACAGTGAGCCACACATTTCAGTTTGTTTTTTGTCTTATTTTAGTATTACATGAACTCTGTTTGTAGTAACATGTTTTCATGTTTAATGTCGGTTTAGTTTCAGTGTTTTTTGTCTTCGTTGTCTGTTTGCAGTATAAACGCGTCACGTTGAGGTGCTGCACAGTATGATTCATTATTGACCAATTGTGACTAAAGGTTTTAAAATGCCTTTGTGATTCGTTTTTGACATTTTCCATTTAACGCTTCTCAAATGTAACTTATGTAATCCTCACATGAGGACAAAGCCAAAGGCACTCCAACACCCCAACAAAGCAACAAAAGGAGTGAACCTTGTAAAAAACAAAGCTGGAGGGTTCAGTCCTGCTGCTTAAGTCATAAATACACAGTGAGCGAGCAGCAAGAACAACAGGATGAGAGGGACAAGAAGAGTCAAGAACAGAAAGACCACGATGAACTAAATTCTGCAGCAATGCCAGATGACCCTTTAAGTATAAGACTTGTTTGTGTTTGTGCTGTTAGACCAGAATGGAAACTGTAAAATATGACCTGGTGTGACCCACAGAGCAGAAAAGAGCAGTCAGAAGAAAGAACACAAATTTAACCCTGTATCAGAGCCAGGCCGCTGAAAAACACAACAAGCAAGAAAAAGACAGCAACAGCCAAAGTGCAGAAGCTGCCGTCCATGAACGTGGGCGACCTCACGGTGCCTCTGTTCTTTATATACAGTCTTTTCTATCACATGTAGCAGGAAGGAGGAGCAGAGGTGTTTGAACGAGAAGGTCCAACAAGCACAGTAACAAACTGTTCACACCAAAGTAAATGTTCACTTACAGAAACTACAGCGCTCGTGCTCACTCCTGTGTCACTGCTCAAATTTTAAAGACTCAGTCTCACTAAAAGCTGCAAACCAAACAGCTGAGACACTCTTCACTTGACAGCCTTCAGGTGCTCACATATCGGTTTCCTCAGACTCTGACGCTAAAGGAAATCTTCACCATAGTTAATGCAGCTGAGTATCAGCTGCCACCAGTGTTGGTCAAATTACTTGAAAAAAAGTAATCAGTAACTAATTACTGATTACTTCCCCAAAAAGTAATCCTGTTACTTTACTGATTACTTATTTTCAAAAGTAATTAATTACTTATTAATTGGTTACTTTTTAAAAACATGATTTACAACCTGAATAGGTGATAAAGTGATAGATCTTTCAGCCCAATTCTACTTTTCTGCATATCATCATACAAAATGTATCAAATGGAAAAGTCCTCTTTTTAAAACTTGTTTATTAGTTTTAATCTTTTAACTTTATGCATGAAGCAAAAATTTAATTATCTGCAACATTCTCTGACTGGAAGAAATTAGTTTAACATTTAAACCTATTTTCTGCACATTCCAGCACATGAAATAATTTTTTTTTTTTGTGTTTACACTCAGTCTTTCAAATAGATGCAAGTAAAACACAGCAGAAAATAAATAAAGTCAAAGACTAGCGGTCCTGTTGCTCTATTTTCACCTGTAAAGCAGGAGTGGGGTAGGCGGAGGGTTACCCTGGTGCAGGTGTGCAGCGGTCAGTGGAAGAATCCGCGAGTTTCTCTGAGTTTCCCATTACGTCGTAGCTACTCGGTGCTTGTTTGGAAGTTTAGGGGTTTTTTTGCTGTAAAAAGAAGTTTTCTTCCCACGCACAACGGACACTAATGTTTTTGTCACTTTTTATGGAATCAAACTCAAAGTAAGGTCAGTACTTCCACGCTTTAACGCTGCACGCTCATACTCTCTCTGCACTCGATATATGATCCATTGTTGATCTGCACACAGCTGTTGTCACCAACGTCACACTCGGTTACGTCACTGTCATGAGACATTCTCGCAAAAAAATCACGGTTTTAGTAACGCAGTAACGCAGCGTTCCTACGGAAAGTAACGGTAATCTAATTACTGTTTTTGCAATAGTAATCCCTTACTTTACTCGTTACTTGAAAAAGTAATCGCATTACAGTAACGCATTACAACTAACGCGTTACTGCCCATCTCTGGCTGCCCACATATATTTTATATGTGACAGTTACTTTGTTAATAATTATACTACTACTCCCACTACTCCCACTACTACTACTAATAAAAAAACCTAAGAATGAAATGTGGTAAATGGTAAATGAGTTTACATCCTCTCATTTACTTGAACCTAAAGTGAAAAAATGATCATTCAAAAAAAAAAAAAAAACCTTGAAAGATTATTTTACTGTGAAAGTCGCGCCCGGAAGTAGTTTTCTAACACTAGCCCGTTTTATCGATGCTGCAGCAGAGCAAACCGCGGTCCTCCCAAACAACAAATAAACAGCCGCTGGGTGTTCTGCGGTTCGGTGAGCGGAGCAGACATGGACCGCTACCGTGAAGTCCCGGATGTGGTTCCGGACGCTGAACCGAAGCTGCAGGGCGAAGGTTTGCTCGGTTTTATCTACCGGAACCGCGGTGCTAAGCTATTGCCCAGTAAGCTAAGACAACGGTGGTCAAAAAGTCCGACAAGAAAACATGTCTTTGTCCGACTGTCCGCCTTCAGAGGCTTTTGTTACTGGATGAGAGGCTGTTTAGTGAGTCAGTGAGACGCTGACGATCTCCGTGAGGGAGCAAAGAGGCGCTGCAGGGAAAAGTGAAAGTCCGTGGAGCAGGCTAACCCCTCAGAGCTGGGGATGGGAAGCTGCACACACTGCTCTGTAGCGTGGCTTAAGAAAGCGAGTGACTCAGGTGTGCCAGGTGGTCAAGTGTGTTTCTGAGTTTTGACCCGAGTTGGCTTTAAAACTTAAACTTTCTAAGTTAACAGTATTCGTGATTTAATTTCCAAAAATTGCATATGGTCCTTATTTTGTAGCTGGATCAGACAGTAGCTGGAGTCTCAGATGGAGTGCAGTCCACGTACCTGTGGCCAAGTGCCATAGCCTGCAGCCAGATGAGCACACATCTGCACCTGCCTCTATCACCACGTCCAGTAGAGAAATTGTATCTTGCCACAGTCACTCATCCAAAGTCAGGTTGTAGAATGAAGCAACTGAACAACAAGTTACTGCAGATTACTGTGTCAACTAGCGCTGCCACAAACAATTATCTGATAGTCGACTACATCAAGAATCATCATCCATTGGACGTAAAACGTACAGCTTATTTGCTCTTATATAACTATCATTAGCTTACAGCTTTAAGTGTTTAAGGTATGTGCTAACTAAAAATAAAGACAAGATGATAGTTTATTAATTTTACGAAAGTTGCAGATTGTTTCGGGTGAAGTTTAATAAACTCCTTGCTATCTAAATATAACAGGACACAGAGTAAATTCTCCAGCATCTCACACTTCTGATAATCAGCTGTCTGCTTGATGTTTATTCAGCTGTGTAAAAACTATAACTTTAATCTCAGCCAAACCGATTTACTCAGGAACAAATAAAATACTGAAAAAAGCCAAACAATAACATTTTAAGTTATCTAAGTGACTTATATATATTTAACCTGAGTAGCTGAGTAACGTTTCCAGAGAAAAGACAGGCAGAATATGCTAACACGATGTGATGTTACAACACTAGTCAAATATTAATGTGTAATATTTGTTTAAGACATATTTCTTTGTTTTGGAAAACAAATTCAAATCATCATAAACAAACTATATACACAAAGTTTTAGACCTAATTAGGCATTTCTTACTGATGTAGGTAGGCTGACAGTAAGTACACAACACCATTTCATTTGGTTTAAGGTTTATGTGCAAGACACAAGAACAGAAAACACTGAAAGTTACAAATGTATTGTCCATGAAACAGGAATAAAATGTGGTACAGATGCTTGTCACAAGTTAATGTGGCTGTAGGCTATGGAAGGCCAGGAACGCCATAATGAATTAATTAAATACACCATTAAATAATTAATTAAAATGGACACATTTAATTAATGAATTAATGGTGTATTTAATTAATTCATTTTGGCACAGTTGACTCCTTCAGGTCTCACCATGAATTAATTTTATCTGTCAGCCTCACCCATCAAACTCAGGGGGCGGGGTTAACGCTGATCGAGTGAAAACCATTGCTTTGGCCTGGTGGCCATTGTTTTTAGCACACAACAACCAGCATGTGGAAACTAACAGAACCTGTTTGTGTGTCACCAAATACAGTTTTAATGTTTTTTTAGCTGAGAATGTAGCGGTTTAATCTTCATGTGTCTGGTCGGTTTGTCAAGATACAGCCTCTTTGCAAAAAGTGCTTCGATGATTTCGGCGATGTCTGCCCAGTCTCACGGCAAAGCGTGTGGGTAAACTGAGGGCCTGTTGAGCTGATCGCTGGTGTCGTGAGAAACACGTCCAGCTTTTCTTTATGTTACAGAAGCACAGAGACAAGAGCATGCGGAAAGAGAATCTGCGAATGCAACATGTGAACACAGAGAGTGAGAATTCGAAACAAACCGGTTAACGTAGCCCCCACCCCTCCAAACAAACAATACACACAAAATAAAACAGTTGAAGCTGGAAACCCCGGGGCCGTGAGCTCGGTGCTCTCTGTCAGCTGACTGTTAGCAGAGCGACATCTCTGAAAACATCTGAGCACAAACATGTTCTATGTTGACAACCTGACCAGACGTGAAGATTACGGCGCGACATTCGCGGCTAAAACACTGTTAAACGTGTAGCTGGTGACAGAAAAACAGGTTATTTTAAAACCATTGCTGCCTGTGATTTGAAATGCATTCTGGGATACCTGGCTGCCCCAAGTCCACACAAGCAATCGATTATCTAGGATTGACCTGTCTTGACTTGCTTCGCACGGCAACCAATCAAATGTTAGAGAAGCTGCAGTGGCAGCATTAACCCCGCCCCCTTCGTTTGATGGGTCAGGCTGACAGATGAAATGATTTCAAGGTGAGACAAGAAGGGGACAAAAGTGCCAAAATGAATTAAATGCATCATCACAGGTAGCACTCGTTGACTCGACTCCATTTGCATGCACACAAAGTAACCTGCACACTTTAGCTGTGAGGCGAAAACACTGAAATGAAAAAACTGTACGAGGGGAACGATAACGATTGGTCGACTCTTTCTGTGAACAACATTCGTTTATTTGCCGTTTTTGCAGTTGCCTCGTGCGTGAGAATATCACCAGGTGAACTCACGACAGGTAATAAATAAAATTATTATAGAATAAAATAATATTTTATATGTTCAAGAGAAAAAAGACTGTTTAAGGTCACAAATGTCACAGATGAAATATTCAGTGTTGCATTGCCAGGAGCAAACATTCAGAACCGTTTGGACTTCTGAATTAATTAATTCATATTTTTTTATACAACTTCAATTAATTATACGTGCATGTGTAAAACAAAATAATCCCCTCTCTCTTATTATTATTTTTCCTGTGGAAGACTAGACTATCTAGAACATTATATCGATATGTAATTCATATAATATATAAATATCTTATTTGAATGATTACTAGCTTATAGGTTAGAGAAAGACAGACTGGGTGAGCTCCAGCAGACAGAGAGAGGCACGCCTCTGCTTTCAGTGAGAAAATACAGCAGCTTTGTCTTCGTCTCTTCCCAAATTGTTTCTACTTTCAACAGAAAATGTAATTTGCAGCATTAAGTGACTTCATCCTCAGTATGTTTTTTCCTTCTTTATTCCCACTGATGCTTTTATCGGGAATAACGCAAAAACTATGGGATCAGAACGACGCCACCTTGAAATGAAACTGAAAAAAATATTGAAACTGAAAAAAACCCTGAAATAAATGTACTGAAAAATCTTGTATTGAAAGTAAAAATAAAATTGAAAGTAAAAAACAATTAATTGAAACTGTAATTTTTTTTTCAGCTTCAATCTGCTGGCACTGTTGTGGCGTCCGGGGGCGCGCTTGAGGGGCGGGGATTCTGACCCGCATGTATTTGCATACATTATAGAGGCCACTAGTGCTGAGTCTGACCAAGCTGCCATCTTTTCTCTCTTCCCGTGTTTTCAATGGCTGCTTCAATTTCAGCTTGACCCTCCAAACCGCAGGTAAGTAACCATGTTTGTCATCTTTCCTTGCTGTCCCACTGGACTGGACATTAGTTTAGTTTTTTTAGCTACATCTGGTGAAGTTGTGGTAAAATGCTGGTATTAGCCCATTCGTCGTAGCAAGCTAGCCTGAAGCTAATATTTGCTAAATTTAGGGACACCCGTGTCTCTTTAGGAGTTGGAGGCCGGTGTTTTAGGAACGGCACAAGATCTCATCAACAGGCAGTGTTGTACACGTAATGCATGCACCGGCGTTACGTATTTAAAATACAAAATATGAGTAAATGTATCCGTTACAGTTACCGTTTAACCGTGGTATTTAGAATACAGTTACTTTGTTGAAATAAATGGATTACATGGTGGTATTTTCCTGTTTCATATGTTCGGCTGTCCCCTCTCTATTTCTGGTTCCATGCCGGTGGAAACCCAAACAAAACACACAATAAGAAGCTCTAATGCTCTCTCTATCTCGCGGCCCATGTCACCCCTACATAAGTGAGGAAATATTTTTAAAAATTATTCACAAAAATGATTTAATATGAAGGCAATAGAGTGTTACAGGTATAGCCCTAAAGCATGTAGCATCATGGGCAGTGTAGTCCGTGCTGCAGGGAGAATGGACTGCCATACACGTTATGTGTCTGTGAGCGAGGGAGGGAGAAAAAGGAAAAGTACGAGCTGTCATCGAGCAGAAACGGGAGCTGGAAGCATGTAAATATAATAATAACCACTGCAGCCAAGAAGAGAGCCTGACGAGCCCAGCTGTAAGTAAGCTATTAAGACTCGACTGTACACCGTGTTCGTGTTTTCCTCTGAAACAATAAGTTCTGTTGGAGCAGCCTTTCAACGCCTCTCTCTGTCTCTGCTAGCAAAGTTGACCCAGACAACAAAGTAAAGCTAGTTTTCAGCTACGAGCCCGACATGAACCCACCGTATTAGCCAGAGGTCCCTTTACTACGGTTCGGAGCCGCTGACCTGTTTTATATACGAATAGTTTTCTACTCGAGATCGCTGCAAAAAGTGCAGCCTTACCTAATGTCCACCTACTGTTACTCATTTATATTAAGGTTTAAACATCTGGTTGGTGTTGGTGTGGAGAGTAACCTTCAGTAATAGTAATAAATCACACAGCAATGGTACATTCATGTAGCTGTAAAGTATTCAGAATACGTTACTTCTGTAATGTGTAGTGAAATACATTTTAAAATTAACCTTCCCAACACTCAACAGGTTAGCACCTCATACCACAGAGCAGCAAAGCAGTCTCATGAGCGCTGGGAGGGACGAGCCCAGAGCCCAGAACAGACAGATGACAAGGTTAGTAACTGTATGGTGAAAATTATACTTTAGTTATCTTGACTGGCAAAAAAAAAAGTAAATAAAAAAATCTGCATTTTAAAAAGTTATTTCTGCTTCTCACATATAGAGCATTTCCAAGATTTTTTTTCCTTCCTTCCTGTCCTGTGCCAGATGTTCTGTTGACCCGCAGTGAGAGGCATCATCTCAGAAACACCAGGAAGACTGAAACTCGTCGCCGGGATCAAGCAGGGCTCGTGATCTTCACCAGCAGCTCCCTCACACGAAGGATAAACCCAGCATTTCATGAACACTGATGGAGACCTTTGCTTTGTGTAATGTTAGAAGTACTCAGATAATCCTCAGAGGGTCTGGACTTTTACATAATATCATATCTTTAAGTCCTGTAGAAAGTTAAATATATGTTGAGCTCTCTGGTTACTCTGGTATGAATGACTCTGAATTACTTTATGGTAAATAACACACTATTGTCAAAAAACAGTGAAATTCCAGATCACAAGTTTTTAGTTCAAATACAACTAACAACCTTTATTGTGTCAGAGGAAACATCGTGTGCTCTTCATGTAGCTGAGTACATTCAGTGTTTAAAACAGAAGCTGTGTATGCCGTTATTTTTGTGCCACTCTTCTGAGCGCACGTAAAAAAAGTTTGCAGGTGTTGTATTTTGAGGAGAAATTTATTTTGAGCGAAGAAAAGCTGAATTTGAGTGAACAAACTTCATTGCTGCGTGTTTGAAATATTACTCTTTCTGGGTCACAAAATAAACTTTTCAGATATTTTCATGCGAGAATGTTTCTGTGTAAACTTCAAATATCTGCTCGATTCATCAGGACATCACATATTTGCATAACTGCTCTAACGTTTTCAGAGGTGCCTGTTACCCACCAGCTGACCGGGTCACTCGGGTTCAACATAATATAAAAGGCTGAACTGACAAAATCACCACCAGGTATTACAGGAAAAACCATAAAGCCTTTGAATAAAACAAAGCTGCTGTGACAGTGACGTACACTGTTGTTGGTATATATGTATGATTTTTATCACCTTCATGTTTCCAAACCGACATCATGAGCAGCAGCTTTACAGCTGTGGCTCCAGCAAACATCAGCTGATACTAGAAATTAATATTAAATAATTTCTAACAGCTGATCAAGCTTAAACGTGCTGCTGTTGTTGTTTAGCGCGACATCCGCTGGTTTCCTCTTTCTGGCGCAAAGTGGGAGATAATCAAACGAAAGAGACGATCAGCTGATCATTGATCAGTTTCATGATTGAAGTAGCAACAAGAGAGGGAGGGGAGAGGATGAGGGGAGAAGAGGCAGCTGTGCAGTAAAGACAGAATAACTCCAGCTTTGTGTCTTTTTCATTGTAGCTGAAGTCCAGGACGAATCGCGTTCCTTTTCGCCTCAATATGGATGTACTGTAATTGGTCCAGCCCAGAGATGATCATGACCAATTGGCTAATCCACCACCTTTCATTGTTTATACCGTTACAAAAACAAACAAACATAAAAATGAAAAATCACCATCGGCCCAACGGGCAAATGTCCAAGATGCCCAACGGCCAGTCCAGCTGTGCGGTCAGCTGGTGGGTAACAGACGTCTCTGAAAACGTTAGAGCACAGATGCAAATATGTGATGTCCTGATGAATCGAGCAGATATTTGAAGTTTACACAGAAACATTCTCACATGAAAATATCTGAAAAGTTTATTTTGTGACCCAAAAAGAATAATATTTCAAACTCCGCCACTGCCTCGTTTGAGTTTTGGACGAAATGCATTCTGGGATATTGCATTTCGTCATTTCGAGCTGATTGGAGACCAGAACAGCCAATCAGATTTTTTTGCATCCCAGTCTGTGATTGGCTGGTTTTGTGGCACAAATATAACGGTGTAGAGAAAGAGTTGAGCGCGCACGGGCAGAAATGTTGAGAGCGCGAGCAACACGTTGCGAGCGATCGCAAATACAAAACCTGAGCGAGAGGGGCTGTTGTGTGTGCGTGCGTAATAGCAAACACTGAAATACAGTTTTTTCATGCAGGAACGAATTTTCTTCACTCAAAATAAATTTCTCCTCAAAATACAACACTTACACCTGTATAGTGACACAGTTACAGGGGTGATTAATCCTTTTTGTCTTTAAATGTATCAATAAAACAGCTGCAGCTTTCACTGACAGCACATGTGGTACTTTAACCTTTGTACTGTTTTCATCAGTTCATTTTGGAGTTACTACAAAGAGTGAAGATATAAGATGATCTGTCTGCTGTCACTGGGTGGTGCTGAGGTCTGAATCTGAGGGCAGCTCCTGTAATCACAAACAGAATCATCACAAACTGAAATATAAAGTTTATCTCAAATCTGAAATAGAGCTGATCCTTCTGTCCTCACACACTCGGGATCTGAAGTTGTCCAGTCCTACAGTTCCGCCGACAGCTGTTTATTTTTTATTTGTTTTAAAGGTCTTATATACTAACACATTTTCTAATATCATGTTTACCTTTGAGTTGTTGATGCTTTATAAATGGACATCTGCAAAGATGAGATGATGGAGCAGGTTTCAGTCGAGGTTCAGTCTGCTGCTGCATCCTGGTCACAACATACAGCTCAGTATTGAACAAGAAATATTAATGCTTCAAATTATTTGTCCTAAAGGATGCAAGCTGTACAGAGTACTGCACATGTGACTTTGTAAACATAACTAATTAAATATAATTCAGACAGTTTTTTAACCTGAATGCTTGCAACAAACTCAGTTTAAAAACATACAGAGTCCGTGCTAAAAAATAATCAGAGGAAAAATTAAACATTTTAACTTAAGCTGACAAGCGGAAGTAGTTGGTTTCAGTACATAAGTATCGGGCTTTGCTATTTAATCCGTAGCTATTGACTAATGAGGGGTTACTGAAGTGCCAGGTTTTTAAAATTGGCGCTAATGTCGTTCCACATGTGGAAAGCGACAGAAAACATGCTGCTGTTTGCACATATTTAATAATCAGCTCTGCACAGGAGCAGAAGCAGAGTCCAGCCTGTTGCTCTTACAGTATAATACTCATAATAAAAGTACAGTAACCGTGGTTAGTCACTGAGCATTGCGTTGCTCTTGATTTCTTTAGTCAGGGTAAATTCATTCACCTGCACGGGTTAGCTAAACTTTACAAAACAAGTTTCCCCGACAGCCGAGTGCTCATCTCAGCTAGCTAGGGACCTTAGCTAGCTAGGTAGCTAGCTAAGTAGCTAGTAGCTAGGTAGCTAGCTAAGGACCTAAATTACAGATTAGCTTAGAAGCACATTTAATTTACCAAAAATAATGCGGTGGGGCCTCAGGTCCTCCTGTCCGGTAGTCCAATTTACTGAAGAACACCTCAGGCTGTCACTTTGAAATAGTCGGTAATGTAAACGCTGGACCTCTCAGCATCTGCCATTCCCGAACAGACACGTGCAAGTTTGTCCGTGACCGCAGCCGCATCGTCCGTGTTTTCTACAGTCATTGGTCAGCATTATAATATATGCAAATACATGCGGGTTGGAATCCCCGCCCCCCAGCGCGCTCCCAGACGCCAAAACAGTGCCAGCAGAGTGAAACTGAAAAAAGTGGATTGAAGCTGAAAAAAAAAATTGTAAGTGAAAACAAAAAAATGACGGTTTCAATTAATTGTATTTCACTATCAATTTTTCAGTACATTTATTTCAGTTTCAATATTTTTTTCATATTCATTTCAAGGTGGCATCGTTCCCATAAAAAACAACCAGAGTTGTGCAGGTTCACTACGACCAAAGCGGCACACTCACACTGACTACAACATCATGCAAGTGTTACATGTTGGAAAATCCAGAGCAGTTGAAAGTTCAGGAAAGTTTCTTCATGGTTAGAGGTTGAAGTTGCTGATTTAAAGATGTGTGTTAAATAGTCTTTTATGATTGGTCAATCAAACATGTTAAGTTAGATGTTAACTCCCAGAAAACTTGAAAGTCAAGCAAATACATCCAGAGTCTCTGAGACAACTGAGCCTAAAAGCAAACGTAACCCTGTGATTATCACAGTAAACATAGTCGTCTCTTCTCTGTGTGTTTTACTTTATAAAGACATCGATGGTGAGAAACACAAATGTTAACAGAGAATTTTGCTGAAGCACACTCATCCTCAGTCACAGATTGCTGTCTTTATTTTTTGTCCTTGTTTGTACTGATGGTCACAGTTATCCAGTGCATCACTGTTTCACAGAAAAGTATTGTTAAGATGTAGCGATGGCCAAATTGGCCAACAGATGTCACTCTGTGGCTCGATTGAATTCCAGCCCAAGTGTTTCAGTGTTTCACGAAGCCTCGCTTCATCCATCACTACTCAGAGCCGCGCACTACCTCCTGTGCCTCTCCTGCTCAGGCTCCAGATGTTCTCAGAGTCCTCAAACCTCAGAGAACAACTGGGCTGGAACAATCTAAGGGAAAGAGTAAGATTTGGACTGTCAGTCAGTATTATTGGTCGCTTCTTTAATCACTCACACCAAAACTGACATGATCTCAGCCTGAGACCGCCTCACTTTCAGTCACTAAGCATTATTTTGTTTCCCTGGTCACTTTCTCTGGTCACTTCCTGTGCGGATGCCTTCAGATCCCTCTAAGCATTTTGCCTACTTTCACATAACTTCTGACTAATAACCTATAAAATAGCTCTGTCTTTTTTGCAGATATCTTCCTTTTAAAAACAAATACGTGTATATGACAACTGTTCTTAAAAGAACAAAAACATCAATAATCAGCAGATTTAAAATCTGTTCTTGAGAAAAGCCTGTAGTATCCAAGAAACAGTTTGACTCCTTATTCATCTGCGACAGTTGTCTACTGAGTATTATTGCATTGTACCTTACAGTATTAAGCACCTTGAGGCAACTGTTGTTGTAATTTGGCACTATATAGAAAAGAATTAATCGGAGTTTCTAACCACACCAATGTATAGTTTAATAGTTTAATATTATATACCTGACATTTCCAGGACACCTCTTCTTCCTGTTATACAGGAACAGTTTAGCAGGTTGTTGTACAGATCCTCGCTGCTATAGGCCTGCAAAGATTAACTTAAAACATCATGTTAGAACTCAGTTAACAAGCTGTTAGCATCTGTCTTATCTGTGTTTCAGTTTTACCGTCAGATGTCCGCAAAGTGATTGTTGGTGAAGAAGAGCAGCAACAGTGGAGCCCCCTCCTGGACTCAGAGCACACACACATCAAAGAGGAGCAGGAGGAAGCCTGGAGCAGCCAGGACGCAGATCAGCTTCGACGTCCGCAGAAGGCCTGTGTCACCATATTAACATTCAGTCCCGTGAAAAATGAAGAAGATGCTGAGGAGAAACCAGAGTCCTCTCAGCGCCATCAGACTGGAACGAAAAAAGAAGCCAGGAACTCAGACCCAGAAAGCCATTCAGAGCCAGGAACTGACAAAGCTTCAGACTCTTCTGAGACCGAGGTGAGTGACGGTGACTGGGAGCAGAACAAGGAACCTCAGTCAGGTCAAAAATGCCTGAAAAACCACAACTTCACTCTTATCGACATTAACTGTAACACTGAGCGATTGTTCAGCTGTTCCGAATGTGGTCAGAGGTTCGGCAGAAAGCCACACCTCAAAGCACACATGAGAATTCACACGGGAGAGAAACCCTTTAGTTGCTCTTTTTGTGGCAAAACATTTTCTCAGAAAGGAAACTCCATCAGCCACATGAGACTTCACACAGGAGAGAAACCTTTCAGCTGCTCCATCTGTAAGAAAAGTTTCAGGTACAGTGGTGACGTGAGCAGGCACATGAAAATCCACACAGGACTGAAAAAAGGCCGCAGCAAGGTTAGCGACATGGTCAGCAGTGGCATTCATGTGAGGTCAAGACCTGGCGGGAGCTTACATCCAGACGCATCCTTACAACCAGGAAGTGATGTTAAAGCCCCAGAACCTGAGACTGAAGCCAACCACGAAACTTTGAAGGAACCCGGAGAATCTCTGCCCCATTTAAATTCTCTGAGGAGTGACGCTGTCTCTCTGAGTGAGATAAGAAGTACTGATAAGGAGGCGTTTAGCTGCTCTGAGTGTGGACGGACATTCTGCCGTAGAGACCACCTGATCAGCCACATGAGAACGCACACTGGAGAGAAACCATTCAGCTGCTCAGTCTGTGAGAAACGTTTCAGCTGTAGCGGGAATATCTTGGCACACATGAGAATCCACACGGGAGAGAAACCGTTTGAATGTTCGTTCTGCGGGAAGAGTTTTAGCCAGAAAGGAACACTGCAGCTTCACGTAAGAATTCACACGGGAGAGAAACCCTTCACCTGCCCTTTTTGTGATAAAAGATTTGCGCACAAAAGACGCATGACGCTGCACATGTCTGTCCACACAGAGGAGAAACGGTTCAGCTGCAGCGCTTGTGACAAAAGGTTCACCTGGTATACGCAGCTCAAAACGCACAGGTGTGTTGGCGAGCCATCACAGCTCCGCCAGAACCAAAGTGAGAAGACAGTTCCTCCGAAGGAGTCCTTCAGCTGCACTGAGTGCGGTAAAATATTCAGCCTCAAGGGCAATTTGAAGACACACATGAGAATTCACACAGGAGAGAAACCATTTGGTTGTTCAGTTTGTGGAAAGAGTTTTAAACAAAACGTGCATCTGACTGAACACATGACAATTCACACAGGGGAGAAACTCTATAAGTGCAGCATCTGCGGGAAAGGATTCAATAAGAAGTTACTTATTAAAAACCACACCTGTGTTTAAGCTTGGATGCTGTATCAGCTCTGATCACAGATTTATATTCATAAGTCACTTAATATTAAAGCTGTAGTGATTCATGGTATGTTTCTGAGTGTTGCATACATTTTTGTCATTTATATTGAAAATATAGAACATTGAGCCTAAATCTTCCTGCATAAGGTTTAAGTGCTGCATCCTGACAGCAACAAAAAGACTCTGGGATGTGCAATACAGTGGAACCCCGACTTACGAAGACCCCATTTAACGAAAAATTCAAGTTACGAAGGCACTTAACGGCAATATTGCTGCCTGTGTTACGGCAAAATGTCCGCGTAACGAAATGGCTCTGATTGGCTGAGCCCAGAATGCCTACAATACCCACAATGCCTTCCGAATCATGTGACAACCCCCTTGGCTTTCGTACTTGCGCTTTGCTGTTCCACTTGAACGACGTATTGTTGTTGCAGTTAGCAATTAGCCTATCGTTCACTCAAAAGGCGCGATGGGTGCTTCGACTTACAAAAAGTTTCGACTTACGAAAGACCCTCGGGAACGAATTAATTTCATAAGTCGGGGTTCCACTGTATTTTCATAATGAACTCGTAGAATAGATTTGTCCAAAGAAGCGAGTATGTTGATTTAAATGTTTGTGGCTGAGCATACATGAAAACAATCCGCCTCACTTTTTAAATCCCTTTGTTTTATCAAATATTGCATCAAAATTATATCATTGTCTGAATACAAGAAAAACACACCTGTTTAAAATGCTGCAGTTTGGATGAGTTACACCTGACCCCCTCGGAATCAGCTCATCTTTCTTCTGCAGGAGTTTAGCATATTTAATCACACTATGTTAAATTACGTTACTTTCATACTATGAGTATTTTCACTTGCAGAATCTCAAAGTATTTGGTCTTCACTTTGTGACACTGCAGGAAACACCAACTATAGACCAAATCTGTTTCTGTTTGTCAGCATGAGCCATCACACAGTTCAGCATCAGTGTGATGAATCAGTCCTCTTTTCATACCAGGGTGGTCTTAGTTCCTTCTGTGTCAAAATAATCTTCTGATATAGGAAGTTTTTAACCCTATGAAGCTGACTCGTGCCTGTGAAATCACGTTCTGTGTAACAGCATTAGGTCCTGAATAAGGTTTTGTGACTGTTTGAAGGTTCTGAATCCCAGAGAACTCGGGCTTAATGTTGAGCTTCTGCTCGGCTGCTGCTGCTGCTCGTTCATGTTGATCCATCCATGTAGAAGAAAGTCTGCTGGTGCTAAAGGAAGTCGACCACTGACAGATTTTTCATGGAATGATGCTGCTGTTGAAATATTTACTCTTGAAACTTCCTGACTCCTAAATTTCCTTCCTTGCAGAAACATTTTCAGTTTGTGAATATGTGTATTTATAAATGTAAAATTCAGAGTCTAAAAGCTTTACTGTCTGCACACTTCTTGATTGTGAGGCTCACATGAAGCCAACATCCCTTTAATGGCTGATATATATATATATGTATATATGTATATATATATATATATATATATATATATATATATACACACACACATATATATATATATACACATATATATATATAATATATATGTGTGTGTGTGTATGTATATATATATATATATATATATATATATATATACACAAATATATATATATAATATATATATGTGTATATATATATATTATATATATATATGGGGTGCAACGATACTCGTATCGATATTGAACTGTTCGATACAGTGCTTTCGGTTCAGTACGCATATGTATCAAACAATACAACATTTTTAATTTATTTTATCAACTTTTCTTTTTTTTTTTTCTCTGTCCCATTTGGTTCTTTAGCCGTCAGAATTGTTGTCTGAAGACCAACAAGGATACCCAATGGATTTATTTTGCCAAATGGATCATCATGGCATTGCCGTATTGGTCCATTTGATCGACCTTTGTTTTTATTATTTATTTTATTTTATTTTCAGTTGTTACAGACGGGACAGACATGAGTGAGGGATAGGAAAGGGAGAAAGAAAGAGGAAGGAAAAGAAAAACAGAAGGGGAGAGGATGAGAAAGGGGGGAAAAAAAATCTCCTGGATCACCTGTTGAGAGAAAAAGAATAGAAAACAAGCAAAAAAAAAACAAAGCAACATACTAAACACAACACCATCGCATTAATCTAGCTAAGTGTAAACAGCAGTAAATACTAAATATTGAATGTTGTTGTGCAGCACACAGGACAGACAGCGCACAATGTGCTTTGAAATAGCAGCCAAGAAAGGTGTGATTTAAGTCTACGAACAGTGAACACCCGTGTGCACACCTGTGTGGATCGGCGCGCTTGTATTCAAATGGTTTCCCCATGTAATGGTCTGCAAGAGGATGTAGAGAGCCATAGCCCCGCCCCCAGGGCATGAAGCAGGCATGGAGGAGATCCAGGCCCCAGACATCCAGAGGCCCCAGAGTGCAAGAGCCCAAGGAGGACCACCAGAGGGGCATCCGTGCCATCTTCATGGGAAGGGCTGTGGATCCCCAGACGAGGGGTCACCCAGTAGCCACTGGGCAGAAGCTAGAGGGGGCTGCACCGGCGTGCCCGCCGGCTCCGCCGGCAGCCAGTTGTGCCAGGGTGAACCGAGCCGCAGGCACAGAGGCCGGAGGCCCGAGGGCCCCCCGCGCCCCGGAAGAGGTCTGACCGAGCAGCAGGCACCAGGCCAACTTTTCAACTTTTCTTCTGACGATGCTGTTTGTGTTGAGTGCTCAGTGGATCTGCGCTCGACTACTCCGCCTAGGCTGCACTGTCGAGCGCAGATCCACTGAGCGCAGCACAAGCTAGCAAGACAGAAGCTAAGCTCGTTGCAAGATGGCAAATTGAACCTCCCCCACCCTCATTCAGATCTGGCGTTTGGAACTATTTTGGTTTTCATGTGACGTATGACCCTGAAGGTAAGCGCGTCATGGACTAAAGTAAAACAGTATGTCGGATGTGCCAGCAATGCTCAATTACATTGGTGGGAACTAGTGTGTTAGCACAGTTAGCTCGTTAACGTGTTGGCCGTCCAGCCCAACGCACGGGGCGATCCGCGGTAGCTCGTTAACGGAGATTTGCCGTGTTGTGGCGTTAACGTCATTTCAGATTAACGCTGACAGCACTAGTGGGAACACAACGAATATGACTGCACATTTACTCCGACATCATCCTCGTGCAAAGACAAGTGGAAGCAGACAAAAACAACAAGCACGCATGCTACAAACTTTACCCGAGTCATTTAGACAGCCGTTAGCACATGATTCTCCTTATGGGGACCTGATATGTTTAATATGCTGCTGAGAATATAGCCCAGAAGAAGCGTATAGTAGAGCTTTTATTTTGGAAAGAGACATTTCTCTGTAATAAACTCTCTTTTCCAAAGATGAGGGATTTCTCCATCAGATACATTTATTTTATTACTTTGTTGTTTCAGCAACATTAAATTTAAAAACTGTACTTTTGAGTTAAAATATATATTTATAATTTTAATAAATGACAAATTAAAAAGGCATAAACATTTTTTTTTGTATCGAAAAAATATCGAACCGTGAATTTTGTGTATCGTTGCACCCGTAGTATATATACTATATATATACGTAGTATATATAGACCCTTTTCTCTGCCGGAAAAGGGTGGAATGCCCACTCCGGGTAGGGGATGAGTTCCTGCCCCAAGTGGAGGAGTTGAAGTATCTCGGGGTCTTGTTCGCGAGTGATGGGAGAAGGGAGCCGGAGATCAACAGACGGATTGGGTTCGACTACTCCGCCTAGGCTGCACTGTCGAGCGCAGATCCACTGAGCGCAGCGCAAGCTAGCAAGACAGAAGCTAAGCTCCTTGAAATTGAACCTCCCCCACCCTCATTCAGATCTGGCCTTTGGAACTATTTTGGTCTTCATGTGAAGTATGACCCTGAAGGTAAGCGCGTCATGGACTAAAGTAAAACAGTATGTTGGATGTGCCAGCAATGCTCAATTACATTGGTGGGCACTACTGCCTTAGCGCAGTTAGCTGTTAACGTGTTGACACGATCAACACGTTAACATCCGTAGGTCATTAACGGAGATTTGCCGTGTTGTGGCGTTAACGTCATTTCAGATTAACGCTGACAGCGCTAGTGGGAACACAACGAATATGACTGCACATTTACTCCGACATCATCCTAGTGCAAAGACAAGTGGAAGCAGACAAAAACAACAAGCACACATGCTACAAACTTTACCCGAGTCATTTAGACAGCCGTTAGCACATGATTCTCCTTATGGGGACCTGATATGTTTAATATGCTGCTGAGAATATAGCCCAGAAGAAGCGTATAGTAGAGCTTTTATTTTGGAAAGAGACATTTCTCTAAACTCTCTTTTCCAAAGATGAGAGATTTCTCCATCAGATAGATTTATTTTTTATTACTTTGTTGTTTCAGCAACATTAAATTTAAAAACTGTACTTTTGAGTTAAAATATATATTTATAATTTTAATAAATGACAAATTAAAAAAGCATGAACATTTTTTTGTATCGAAAAAATATCGAACCGTGACACCAAAGTATCGAACCAAACCGTGAATTTTGTGTATCGTTGCACCCCTATTATTTACCCATGCTTATTAGCACAGAGGAGCATAGCTGATGCTATAGCAGTGGGACGGAAAATAGTTGGGCATTTTAAACATTCCACCTTAGCCTACTCCCGCCTCGAGGACATTCAGGGACAGCTCAACCAGCCAATAAAGAGACTGCAGCAGGACGTACAGACGCGCTAGAACAGCACGTATTACATGCTCCAGTCCCTCATTGAGCAAAAGCGAGTGCTGGGCGTGTCCGAGCACGAACTCCCTGACTATCTCACCAATGGGCTCTTATGGAGACGACTGTTGCCATCCTCGCCCCCTTTGAGGAACTAACTAAAAAAGTGAGCAGCTACGACGCACTAGCCTGATGTCATCCCAGCTGTGACTGTGCTAGTGAGACTTCTAAACAGAGAACCAGACGAACAAATTTAAAATTAAATTTTGTTTTTTTATAATTATTTATTCTGTAATATGTTGCATACAACATGCTTTTCATTTTAAATAAATGTTCTTAATTCCAAACCAGTCCTTTGTTTGTTTTTTGTTAAATTATAGGACTAAAGCTGTTACCTGTAAATTTAAGTCATGTTTTTACTACTCGGTATCGGCGAGTACTGAAATGCAAGTACTCGTACTCGTTTATAAAAAAGTGGTATTGGTGCATCCCTACTCTATGGTGTTGAGCTTCTGATGTCTTGTCTACTTTCTGAGTGGTTGCATTGTAAATGTACTAATAATGAACTGGAATCTGAAGACTGGTCTTAATGGTCTTGTGTCTTCAACTGTCTGGACAGCTGATAATGTCATAACCATTTCTCCTGTGTGTCCTAAATCTATAATTTATCCTTTTCCTACTAACCTCTGGTAGCTACTCCGACTCTATTAAATATGTTCTTAGATGTATGTGTTTCTGTACTGTATGTGAATTTAAAGTAAACTCCTCATCCACATTTCTCCTTTCCAAGTGAAGTCTACTGTAACATCTGGAGGTATCCACAGCTGTATTACTGTAATGGTGCTGTCTGACTTATATTGACCTGGTCTATTCTGTCAGATAACCACAAACAGAGACAGAGACGGCTCAAACGTTTTGCAGTGTTTATTATTTAGTCAACCAGTGAATTTGTGACAAGGAGTTGCTAACGAAGTAGGCGTGAGTCATTTGGGGGGGGGGGGGGGGTGTGAACAGGGATTTAGCAGGTTGCGACGGGAACGGAGCGGTTGCGTCTGGGAAACAAAAAGAGAACAGGGTTAGGAAGGCGGCAGGTGCGGGGTATGCTAGCAGATGTGGAACTGACTGATAGCGCTTACTGGTGATCGGCGTGAATCTCGCTTTGAGGGAGAGGCGGTGGTAGTCCAGGGGAGTAATTCAATTCAATTCAATTTAATTTATATAGCGCCAAATCACAACAAATGTCGCCTCAAGGCGCTTCATAGATACAGAGAAAAGCCCAACAATCATATGACCCCCTATGAGCAAGCACTTTGGCGACAGTGGGAAGGAAAAACTCCCTTTTAACAGGAAGAAACCTCCGGCAGAACCAGGCTCAGGGAGGGGCGGCCATCTGCTGCGACCGGTTGGGGTGAGAGAAGGAAGACAGGATAAAAGACATGCTGTGGAAGAGAGACAGAGGTTAATAACAGATATGATTCAATACAGAGAGGTCTGTTAACACATAGTGAGTGAGAAAGGTGACTGGAAAGGAAAAACTCAATGCATCATGGGTATCCCCCGGCAGCCTACATCTATTGCAGCATAACTAAGGGAGGATTCAGGGTCACCTGGTCCAGCCCTAACTATATGCTTTAGCAAAAAGGAAAGTTTGAAGCCTAATCTTAAAAGTAGAGATAGTGTCTGTCTCCTGAATCCAAACTGGAAGCTGGTTCCACAGAAGAGGGGCCTGAAAACTGAAGGCTCTCCCTCCCATTCTACTTTTAAATACTCTAGGAACAACAAGTAGGCCTGCAGAGCGGGAGCGAAGTGCTCTAATAGGGTAATATGGTACTACAAGGTCATTAAGATAAGATGGGGCCTGATTATTTAAGACCTTGTATGTGAGGAGCAGGATTTTGAATTCAATTCTGGATTTAACAGGAAGCCAAAACAGGAGAAATATGCTCTCGCTTTCTAGTCCCTGTCAGCACTCTTGCTGCAGCATTTTGGATTAACTGAAGGCTTTTCAGTGAGTTTTTTGGACATCCTGATAATAATGAATTGCAGTAGTCCAGCCTGGAAGTAATAAATGCATGAACTAGTTTTTCAGCATCACTCTGAGACAGGATATTTCTAATTTTAGAGATGTTGCGCAAATGGAAGAACGCAGTCTTACATATTTGTTTAATATGTGCGTTGAAGGACATATCCTGGTCAAAAATGACTCCAAGGTTCCTCACAGCGTTACTGGAGGCCAAGGTAATGCCATCCAGAGTAAGAATCTGCTTAGATACCATATTTCTAAGATTTTCAGCGCCGAGTACAATGACCTCAGTTTTATCTGAGTTAAGAAGCAGACCTGAGTACCGCTGTGTCCAAGGTGGTGAGTGAGGCTGGAGGGCAGGCAGGTGAGGGTCCTCGTATTCCTTATAAATATGAAGATAATCCAAGGCAAGCTGGGGTTGAGGGTGATGACAACGAAGGTCCAGGAAATCTGAAGCACATGAAACCAAGGATAACAATGAAAAGCTGGCAAGAGCGTAAAAAGCCGCAGAGTCAATACCAACGTGAGGTCGTTGACGAACTGGCGGTGAAGGAGAGTCTGAGGGGGCCTTAAATCCTCAACCTGATTGCCCTGAATCAGTCTCAGGTGTGCAGGACTGCAGCAGGGAGACGGCTCCACCCCGGGGTGGAGACCAAGGAACTCAGGTGCCTGATAGCACTTTCCAGTCGAGTCTCCAGATCCTGACATATTCTCAGTTTTCCGAGTCACAATCCAACCAAAACTCCTCACATCCTTTGCTTCCTTCTGCCAGCTCGGTCGAACTGTTTCCTAAGTTGGATGATCCGTCACTGATGTAAATTTGCCCAGTAGGTTAGCTGTTACAACAACAACAACAAACTTTATTTATAGAACAACAAACCAGCGGTATACCAAAGTGCTTAACATAAGAGACAGAGAAGTAACACGAGTATTATAAGGCCTTAGCAAAGTATTAAATATACTCACAGGTCAATGCCACTAATACACAGGGGTAATATAAAATGCATATCAAAATAAAAACATAATAAAAGCACAAGCCATAAAAAAAAATATGTATAAGGAAAAATAGAGTAAGTCTAAAAGTCAGGTGCGAGCATTAACAAGCAGGAAAGGCGAGATTAAACAAATAGGTTTTTAACCGTGATTTAAAAGATTGGATGGAATCAGACGCCCGGATCACAATCGGAAGGTTATTCCACAACTCTGGTGCAGCCAGGGCAAACGCCCGGTCACCTCTAGACTTCAGCCGAGATCTAGGCTGCACCAAGAGTAACTGAGTAGATGATCTTAATGCTCTGGCAGGAACATACGATTTAAGGAGTGCCTTAAGGTAGCTCGGTGCTGTGTTGTTGGTAATTTTAAAAGTAAGCAGCAGTATTTTAAATTGGATGCGGTATTTTATGGGTAGCCAATGCAGGTCAGCTAGAAGAGGAGTAATACAGAATGAAGACCAAAATAAAGTTAGTTGCAGTAATCCAGCCTTGAGGTCACAAAGGCGTGGATGAGCTTTTCCAGGTCCTTATGCAGAACATACTGCCTAGCCTTAGAGATGAGACGGAGTTGGTAGAAACTAGATCTAACTACAGCAGACACTTGTTTATCGAGTTTGAATGAGCTGTCAAGCAACACGCCCAGATTGCTAACAGTGTCAGAAAGGGAGCTGGTAAGGGAACTAAAGGCATCACGAAGTTGGCCACGAGGAACGTTGCTGCTAAATACCACAATTTCAGTTTTCTTATCATTTAGGATAAGAGAGTTTGCTAGGAGCCATTCTTTGACCTCGCGCATGCACTCTTGGAAACAGTGCAAGGACAAAGCAATATCATCATTTAGTTCAAAGTAGATCTGTATATCGTCAGCATAGCAGTGGAAAGCGGTGCGGTATTTCTCAAAGATTGCACTTAGAGGGAGCATATACAGTGAGAAAAGAATAGGGCCTAACACAGATCCTTGAGGCACGCCGCAGCAGACAGGTGCAGCGGAGGAAGAGCAAGTGCCCAGGGTAACAGAGAAGGACCTATTGGAGAGGTATGATTTAAACCAATCAAGGGCAACACCTTTAATGCCTACAGTATGCTCAAGCCTCGCTAATAAGATGTTGTGATCTACCATATCGAAGGCCGAGGATAAATCCAATAAAACTAGGACCGCAGAGCGTCCATTATCAGCAATTAGAAGAAGATCGTTGAGGACTCTAAGCAACGCTGTTTCGGTGCTATGATGTGGTTTGAAGGCAGACTGGAATTTATCATTAATGTCGTTCTCATCCAGGTACGACTGGAGTTGTAGAAGAACTGTCTTCTCGAGGATTTTGGACAGGAACGGGAGCTTAGAGATCGGCCTGTAATTCACATAATCATTATAATCAAGGTTCCTATTTTAAGAACAGGCTGAACTATAGCATGTTTAAAAGCTGACGGGACGCAGCCAGAGAGTAAGGAAGAATTCAATAGCGATAAGATACTGGGTCCAATTACATCGAAGCAGTCCATAACTATACGAGATGGGAGGGTATCATGTATAGGATTAGTATTGTTCAGTTGTTCAACTAAACGCTTAAGAGTAAGAAGTGACATGGGCTCAAACTGATGGAAAGTAGACGAACAGTCAGGGGTAAAAACAGGGAAGGGAAACAGGGAAACAGGGAACAAACATTAAAGGAAGTGAAGACTTAAAAGATGAAACTTTATCTAAAAAGTGATTTAAAAATTGTTCACAAAGAGCCGGAGAGCACACCAGCGGCATAACAGGGCAGGGATTGACCACAGAATTAAAATTTTTAAATAGTGTTTGGGGGTTGTGACCATTGGCTAGGATAATTTTTGATAGAAAAGCTGCTTTGGCCATTTTGGCAGCAGTTTGGAATTTCGAGCGGCTGGTACGTAGGATTTCATAAGATACCTGGAGTTTATCTTTTCTCCACCTCCTCTCATCGCGTCGACACATGTCGTAAGGCACGTGTAGAGTCGTTTAACCAACACTGAGAATAAGTTCTAGGGCGCTTCATTTTAATAGGTGCAACAGTGTCAAGGATAGAGGAGCATATGGTTAACAAGGTGTTGGCAAAGTCCTCAACCATATGAGAGGTAAAACAATCAAACGTAGTGGGTGCAGAATTCAAAAAAGAAGCAGAACAGTTTCAGCATTAACTGTACGCATAGGGCGAAGGAGGGCCTTAAGGTGCAATTCAGTATTACCTAAGTCAACATCAAAGATGACCGGGGAGTGGTCAGAGAACCCAGCATTGTTTATATCCTTGATGCAGATGTCCAAGCCATATGAGAAGACCAGGTCAAGGGTATGGCCTTTAGCATGGGTTGGTTCATTTACCCACTGAGTGAGGTTAAAAGTGTCTGTTAATGCAAGAAAGTCTTTAGCTAATGGGTCGTTCTTACAGCAGACATGTATATTAAAATCGCCAGTAATAAGAACACAGCCATATTTAAAAAGAACAGATCCTAAAAAGTCAGCGAATTCAGAGATGAAAGTCTTGTTGTATTTAGGCAGATGATAGACCACAACACACAGAGTAGTCAAAGAGCCAGTCATCTCCAGTAGCTGTGCTTCAAAGCTAGGGTAGGTAGGGGAGGGTAGCTGCCGAACTTTATGTTTGCTTTTAAAAACCGAAGCTAAGCCACCACCTCTGCCAGTGAGCCTCGGCGAGCTAAAAAAGACACAGTCTGGAGGGAGAAGCTCAGAGAAGGGGATGAACTCACTGGGAGAAATCCACGTCTCCGTCAGGAGTAAAACGTCCAGTCCTGCGGCAAGGAAAAAGTCATTTAAAAGAAAAGCCTTGTTCGCCAGCGACCTGACATTAAATAAAGCCATCTGTGTCCGAGGAGGTAGGTCACCAGCAGTGGCACGTCGCAGGACGCTGAGGTTGTTGTGATGGACGCCACGACCGGAGGACCTTATCCAGGACCGAACAGGGAGTCACTGGAAGGGCTGGGTAGGTTTGAAAACCAGCGGGGCAGATCCACCGATGACTCAGCAGTTTAGCATCAGGGCGGCCTCTGAAGGAGTGGATGAAGCGTAGAATATCTCGGCTTGCAAATGGATAATCCGTAACCTTGGCTTTGAGGTAGGCCTTAAAACGGACGCGGAAACCACTCCTTTTACCCCGTTTCCTGTAACGTTTCCTGTGCAAGTTGGAGAGAGGTAGGCAGGATATACTGGTGAGGGAGTCTGGCCATAGAGGGGTCACCCAGGGTCCAACATGGATCCGGACGGTGGGAGTAAGAGAATCGGAGATTCAAAAGCATATGTCTGTCATAGGTTATTAGTGCACAGCCACCTAGTGAGCATAAAACCAAAAACAAAACAATAAGGAGTACTAAGCCAAGGCGCAGACGAGGACGAGGACGGCCTGCCATACACACCGGCGCCATCTTGTCCCCCCCCCCCAAAAAAAAGAAAAAAAAGTGCCATTTTTCAATGTAATGATGCTCTCTGTTGATAATGTTCTAACTGCACCTGTACAAAGTCTCGACACTCGGTACTGAGTATGATCAAACCTCTGTAAAGTATCTGCTGCTGAACTATCGTCCTGACTGAAAACTGCAAATAAACAAAAAAGTGTTGCAGCAGTGTTATTCAAAAAAGCAATGTGATATCACGTAGTCACTTCCAGTTAAAACCCTTGTGATGTTGAACACTTTCTCACATTTTTTCTGAATTTGTCCGTGTAAGCCTCTCATCAAACCAAATAATATGGTTTGTATGACTTTAGCTTAATGACCTTACCGGTTCTTTTTCTTGTGAAAAACATTGCCTTGGTCTTATCCACTGAAAATGTAAAGACCCACTCATGACTTGCTTCCTGCACCTTTCCAGTAATAAACTCTAGGTTCCTTCCTCTCGTCCACATGATGCCGTCATCTGCATAAAGAGAAACTCCCATTCCACTGTCTGTATTATGAAACACAACATTTATCATCGACTCCCTTGTGATGTTCCATTTTCTATCCTTACTATTTGCCTTCTGAAGAGGAAATCCTTCATCCACCTGTACATTCGGCCCGTGATACTCATCGTCCTCATTTTAATTAATAAGCCTTCTCTCTACATAGTATCATGTTGCTTTGTTGAACAACACTGCTGCAACACTGTTGTTTATTTGGGGTTTTCTAATTTCAAATTCCAAAACTGCATCCATAGAGTTTCTACCTCTCCTAAACCCATTTGATATTACAGTATATACCTCTTTTTTCTCCAGAGGGCCCCAGACCACAAGAGCCCAAAGAGGGCCACCGGAGGGGCAGCTGTGCCACCCTCCTTGAAAGAGCCGAGGAGAGCCCCAGACGAGGGGTCCCCAGCAGCCACAGTGCAGAAGCCACAGGAGGCTGCGGTGACGTGTGGAGTGTGGTGAGGGGAGATGGGCCCCACACCTGGGGGGGCCTGAGATGTTCCCAGAGAGTCTAAGACCCAACCTGACACATAGACACAAACGTCCCACCCTCATGCACACATATACAAATGCTCAGCACTCACCCGATGAACACTCACACTCCCCAAACATACTCTATACCCCCAGGTACAGGTACCATCGTGCCCCGAGGGGCATCCGCCCCTAGACCCAGGAGATGTTACCCTTTGCCAAGGGGTGGAGACAAGAAGACCGTCCCCGGTCCCACAGCAGCATCCCAGACCCTGACCAGATGGCCAACTCCTCCTCTCAACCTCCTGCCCCCAACAGCGAACAGAGAACGGGGGTGAGATGGTTGCTATACCTGTTTGGACTACAGTGATCCCTTCATGTGAACTGTTGAGTTCTTCTACTCTTCTCCCAAACAAACTTTCATCTTCTTACCTGTTACTGCTTCTTTCCCAACCTCCCCCATCAACAACTTCAGTCCATTCATCCAATTCCCTGTCATCATCTTCCTCTACCTCAGTGGCCATTCCACCCACGGCCCACGCTCCCTTTTTCCAGCGAGAAACTGGCTGACAACGTGTCACCTATGGCTGCTCCAAGGAAGATGTCCACATTTCAGCAGCTTATCCCTTCCACCAGTGAAGAGCTGCATGTGCGTTTCAGGTCCATATCCAGATATGACTAGGTGATGGAGCTCCAGAGGAAGCTGTTGGATCTGATATCAAAGCTGAGGAGCAGCAGGTAACAGACGAGTTCGTACTCCTGTCAAAGATAAAGCTGAAGCCTTGCCACACAGGCTGCTCAGAGGAGGCGCCCCACTGAGTCCACAGGTCTGAACTTCCAGACTTCTCTCAAGTCTCTGTGCATCTCTGCCCTCTGACCTGCTCCTCAAACATCTGTGCTGCTTTTCGAGCTCTAATAAGGTAAATGTCCAAAATAAAGTAACAGGAAACACTAGTTTGGACTGAAACTGAAGATTTATCAGGGTAAGTAATCCTGCCTCAATGAGGGACAGCTTTAGAAAGCAAGAAGCTGAAATCACAAAAGTATACTGATCAGCAGGTAAGTGCTGACAAGGTGCTAATTAGTAAACACAGTTTCTTTACTCATTCAGTGCTTCAAAGAGCCAGAACAAGGAGCTCTGTGTGGTGTCGGCATCTGAGTGCAATCCCAAAAACATTACATTAGAGGGTCACACAGCAGATGACCTGGTGAGGGAGCATGTTGTTAACTAACAAAACCCACCTAACAAGTCTGGATGCATGCTCACTCATCCAGGTAAGTTCAATTCAATTCAATTCAATTTTATTTATATAGCGCCAAAACACAACAAAAGTCGCCTCAAGGCGCTTCATAGATACAGAGAAAAACCCAACAATCATATGACCCCCTATGAGCAGCACTTTGGCGACAGTGGGAAGGAAAAACTCCCTTTTAACAGGAAGAAACCTCCAGCAGAACCAGGCTCAGGGAGGGGCGGGGCCATCTGCTCTGATTGGTTGGGGCGAGAGAAGGAAGACAGGATAAAGACATGCTGTGGAAGAGAGACAGAGATTAATAACAGATATGATTCAATGCAGAGAGGTCAGTTAACACATAGTGAGTGAAGAAGGTGACTGGAAAGGAAAAACTCAATGCATGCAGGTAAGTAAATCCCAGAGGTTGATCCTGTTCATCTGGACGTCTTCAGTGGGAGAAACGTTTCATCATCAGGTGACTTCTTCAGTCTCAGCTGACTGCAGGTTTCCAATTAAATAAACACAATGACTGAAACCAGCAGCACTGACTAACAATGGGCTGTGAGGTCAGTTTATGATCATTAATATGCAAATTGTCGCGACCATTGATCAACCACCATGAGTCCCATTCACAGAGAGTCGGGGAATGGCTGTAATCACAGCATGTAAGGAATTAAATTGCAGAAATGTAAAAAGGAACAACAGAAAGACTCATTTTGAGAACTATAATTCAGATACAACAGCATGACAACAGCACACTAACAACATCTATTCCCACAGCAGGACAGGATGTCTGCAGGTAAACCAGGACTTCTCATCTCTGGACAGTCTTCGTTCCACGTTCACGTGAATAACCTCATTGTCCTGTAGCGTCCTATGGGACTGCACTCAGACTGCTCTCAGTCCTTTTCCACTGTTTCCTGTTTTGTATACATTCTTCTAAACTGCACTCTTCTTCTGTCTATTTATTCCTGATGTCTTTAGTATTTATATATATTTTTACTCTGCACAGTTGGTGTGGAGCACCTATAATGTCACTGTGCATGTACAATGAGAATGACAATAAATTCTATTATTATTCATTTCATTTTCTGTGCCATTTACTGACTAAATAGAGCATATGAGCCCTGAGAAAGTGAGAGAGTCATTAGAAAGTGGATTTAAAGTGCCAAACAACTACTATAATCAGCCCATAATAACAAAAGCAGCCTCTAAGTGCTGCAGCAGAGCTTTAATGAGATGTTGTAAAACAGCCACTTGAGGTCAGTGTTGTTCTAAGTTGAGTTTTCTCTCATGTGGTCGTGTCCTGAAACTGAGGTCAACGCGTGCCAGTCCTCGGTGACCTCAGTGAGGAGGTGCCATATGCTGCTTCGGCTCCACAGGAGCCTGGAGCAAGATTGTAACATGATCCAAAGCTGTGACGCTCATGAAGGATGTCTCCCTGCAGCCGGGAGCAACATCAGTGTTTCTCTGTAAGAAACAGAGTAATACGAAACTTTAACATAAAAGAAGAATCCAGAAAGCTGCTGGGTAAAAACACCAAACGGTTCCAATCCAATCCAATTTTATTTATAAAGCACTTTAAAATACCCAGCACAGGAACAAAGTGCTGTACAGAAAATAAGTTAAAACAATAGAATAACAGAAAACAGCAAAATAAATAAATAAAACACATAAAACATAAAATTAAAACAGCCCTATATTAAAACAAAAACAAGATAAAACAGCATCGAATCACCTAAAAACAACTAAAATAAAAAATAAAAATAAAAAACCAACATCTCACATGGTGTCAAAGGCCTGGGTAAAGAGGTGGGTTTTCAAGATTCATCATCAAGGTTCAGGTTGATGTTAGAAAGAAGATTTCCAGTCAAATCTCTGACACTTGTCTTTGTTTGCATAACTCTGAGTGTGATGAGAATGACTCTGGCACCTGATTACAGGTATGTTGCGTTGCTTTGTTTATATCCAAAGCACCTCACAAAGCTTCATTAATTTCATTGTTGAAATGTAATTTCATTTCTATTTAATGATCCTACTCTCTGCTTCATCGAGGCTGGCAGAATCATCTCATTTTAAGTCAGACAGCTGTTTGTTTTTTGTCCAGAACGACGCATCTACAGGATGTAAGGCCGAGAACTTCAGAGACTCGAACCAACAAAATTTAAAATGCTTTGCATCCTTTTCTTTTCCTGACAAAATAGTTTAAATTGTCACTTAGTTGTCAATACTTCACATAAATTGTCATAATTTAAACAAGGTTTGCTTACATGTTTCTCAATAAAACATCTTTATTATTCCATAGGCAGTTTTTCCTTTAGCTGCTACCTGATAGTAGCAGAAATCATTTCTACTTTGCTGAAATCAGAACCTCAGGTCTCGCTGTCTCATTTCTGCTGAAGCTGAAGGATTCACACTGTGTCCTGCGTTTGTTTTCTGGCATCGCTGCTGAATGACAAATCTAAAATACTCTTAAAGCGTACAGAAACGTACGTGACTACTTCAGACTCAGGTGGGTGTGTTGATCTAATATTTTGTCAGGGACATTTTTTCTCCTCCCACATGGAAAATTGGTTAGAGTAGATACAAAGTGTCACAGAAGCTGGAAACATGCACACACTCACCATGGGCATGAATGTCGAGGACATTTTTAATATTTTCTTTGTTCTTGTTCTGGTGGAATCACAGACCTCTGATGACTTTAAGAAACAATCACTGAATGCACGAGTTTATTTTGGATTTTCTCTCATTCACACAGGCTCAAACATGTACATATACTCACTTAAATCTTTAATAAGTGATGCTGAAGGTTCTACAATATTCACTTCTTGGTGATGATCATGATTGAGTGCAGCTGGTAGCTTCTCTTTGTCTGACCAACACTCAGAGCACATCTCTTTCTGCACCATCAGCATCAAACACTACAGTGGAGCCAGTTTACACTGAAACACGAAGCACCTGCTCCAACTTTGGCACCTCAAGCTCAACGAAAACTTGCAGCTGCCCGACAGGCCGAACGCCCCGTGGAGGAGACAAACACTGAGCCAGTTCACAGAAAACTTTCTTCCAGTTGTCATAACGGACGCAGCTGGTTGATCCAACACGACAAGTGTCCAAAACACACATCACACATGCCAACACGTTCTCACTCCCAAAGCGTAACATTTTACGCTAGGCAAGGCAAGGCAAGTTTATTTGTATAGCACAATTCAACAACAAGGTGATTCAAAGTGCTTTACAGAGACATTAGAAACAAAAACAAATAAAAAGCATGATTTAAAATTGATTAAAACAAGCAAACTAACTAACTAATTAACAAACAAACAAACAAACAAACAAAACAGTATATAAAATCAAAACAGATAAAATCAGAACAGTAGATAAAATCAGTAGTTAAAATGTAAGTTTTGAGTGTGGATTTGGTGTTTTATTCAAATGCAGCTGAGAACAGGTGAGTCTTCAACCTGGATTTAAATAAACTGAGTGTTTCAGCTGATCTGAGGCTTTCTGGGAGTTTGTTCCAGATATAAGGAGCATAAAAGCTGAATGCGGCTTCTCCGTGTCTGGTTCTGACTCTGGGAACTGATAAAAGACCGGATCCAGATGACCTGAGGGATCTGGAAGGTTCATACTGGGTCAGGAGGTCACTGATGTATTTTGGTCCTAAACCATTCAGAGCTTTATAGACCAGCATCAGAACTTTAAAGTCTATCCTCTGACGGACAGGCAGCCAGTGTGAAGACCTCAGAGCTGGACTGATGTGGTTGTTTGGTCTTAGTGAGGACTCGAGCAGCAGAGCTCTGAATGAGCTGTAGTTGTCTGACTGATTTTTTAGGTAGACCTGTAAAGATGCTGTTACAGTAATCAAGCCTACTAAAGATGAATGCATGGACTAGTTTTTCCAGGTCCTGTTGAGACATCAGATCTTTTATCCTTGAAATATTCTTGAGGTGATAGTAAGCTGATTTTGTTATTGTCTTAATGTGTTTTTCTAAGTTTAGGTCTGCATCCATCACTACACCCAAATTTCTCACCTGGTTTGTGGTTTTTAGGTGTATAGACTGAAGTTCTCTGGTGACCTGTAATCGTTTTTCTTTGGCACCAAAGACTATTACCTCAGTTTTGTTTTTGTTTAGCTGGAGAAAATTGTGGCACAACCAGTCATTAATTTCCTCAATGCATTTACCAAGAGCCTGTACAGGGCCTCGGTCTCCTGGTGACATTGTGATATATATTTGTGTGTCATCTGCATAGCTGTGGTAGTTTATTTTGTTGTTCTTTATAATCTGTGCCAGTGGGAGCATGTAAATGTTAAACAGAAGGGGTCCCAGGATGGAACCTTGGGGAACTCCACATGTGATACTTGTCTGCTCAGATGTGAAGTTACCTGTTGATACAAAGTATTTCCTGTTTTCTAAGTATGTTTTGAACCAGTTTAGTACAGTTCCTGAAAGACCTGCCCAGTTCTCCAGTCGTTTGAGTAATATGTTGTGGTCGACTGTATCAAATGCTGCACTGATATCCAGTAAAACTAAGACTGACATTTTTCCACTGTCTGTATTCAGACATATGTCATTGAACACTTTGGTCAGAGCAGTTTCAGTGCTGTGGTTCTGTCTAAAACCTGACTGGAAGGCATCATAGCAGTTATTCTGTTTTAAGAAGTAATCGAGCTGTTGAGAAACTGCTTTTTCAATGATCTTACTTAAAAATGGGAGATTTGAGATCGGCCTGTAGTTGTTCATTTGCTACCGCTAGGTGACAAATCGTCAACATATTACGTTTTCGGCTACCCACCACGTTCCTAAATGACGACCTCGGAAAAATGAGGAAATATGAGAACCATATGGACTCAATCTACACATGTTCGCTCTTTTTCTTCAAATCGCTTAGAAACACGCTATTTAACATCATTAAAGTCCTGGTTAAGATCAGGAAAAAGGTTATGGTTAGGGCTAGGGATAAGGTTAGGTTTAGGGCTGGAATACAGGACTGGAACGTCTATTACCACGGGAGCGTCATTGCACTGGATTTCAGCCATAACCCGCCACGTACCATAAGAACGCAGAAGGCCTCCTTTTGCGTTCCCCAGGAACGCAGCGGGACGTGACAAAACGTCGGCATGTTACGCCTCAGGAGTGAGAACGCAGACTTCAACGGCACTGAAAACTTGCGTTCTGCATCTGGCTACGAATCGAATATTAGCAGGCGTGCATGTTTATATCTGAGCCCGTGTGCATATTTTTGATTGTTAAAATCCAAATTGAAAACAGGTCAAAGAGAGGATCAAAGGCACAACATGACCATGATGACTGTATGTAACCATAACTGTGCTGCATTATTTACAGCAGAGGGTGAGTACAACAGGTTTGTGGTTGTGGTAAAGCACGTCCAGCTGTAAATTCCTGTGGTGCTCAGAGACTTGTGTAATATTTTGGGATGTTTTTGTGGCGCTGCACCACAGACTTTGTGGTACTGTTACCAAATATTCGGCAACTGTAGCTCAAAGCAGGTCAAATCCTACAATCAGCATAACAAAGCAGATCCATTGAAGGGGGCGTGTGTGTAGACCGAGCACCTAAAGTGCTTTAAAGCTTGTAACAAGATTAGGAAACTGCTTCGAAATAAAGAATAACTTTCAAAATGCTGTAAATCGATTGCTTATTTCATGCCTGTGTGTTACATACAAGCCTATAGCTATGGATCATAATCACTGTCCTGAGAAGACTGAGAGCTCTTCAGCGTGGTGAGGTAGCTGACTGGCTGTGCCCCGGGGACAGAGGAATCACTGACCCGTGGCCAGTTTTCCTCCAGCATCAGTGAACGCCACATATTATCATCCAAGTGAGTCATCAGTGGCACTTCAGCACGGCCGAGGTTCTTCGTGCCAATCGTCTTATTTTTAATCCCCCGGTGAGCCTCGTTTGAGCTGTTGCCCCCCCCCCTTTCTTCTAACTCTCTTGCGTTACATCCTCCCGTGTGTGCTTCCATCACGTTCTGGTGGAATATTTGGAGGTCTGCCAGCAGCGTTACTCTGCCGCCGCGTGCAAATGTGGCGAGTGCACGTGGGCGCAGATTCAAAGGTGTGCGTGTTTGCAGCATTTTTCTTTTCTCACACATGTGAATTCAATCGATGGCTTAAGGCTGGGATCACGGAGAAGTGTGCCTTTGTATGTATCTGTGTGTCTGGACAAATGCATGAATGGACAGCTGGGTTCACTGCTTTTAGGGCCTTGTTTGTGTGCCCATGTGTGAACAAGCAGGAGTGTTGAAAAGAGTGAATGAAGAAAAGCAGAGAAGCAGAGGTACTGGATGGGTGTTGTCTTACAAGCAACAACAGCACATTGCAGAAAGAGGCATTTTCAACCAATTTATTAATCCTTTTAGGCGATGTTCCCTGTTCAGAAATGCAAATTGAATCAATCTGAGTCTGACTTTTAAGACTTTCAAGTGGGATTTAATTAGAAGCCGAGGCGCACAGTTTTAATGAGAGAGGGGGTGGAGAGAAAGATAGACAGAGAGGGAGAGAAAGGGGAGAAGGAAGTGAGGGGGGGAGGGGGAGTTTTAATGCTCGTCCTGTGGGATTGGGGTGAAGGACACAAAAAGCTGACGGCTTTCTTAAAAAGAGGAATTCTGTCCGGCCTTCCGTCCGTCAGCCTTCGTCGTCCTTCACCTTCGACTCGGCTGTTTACGCCCAGGGAGGGGTCCGTACTTTGGGGTCTGTGGTGACAGTAAACAACCCCAAATCCAGAAAAACCCACACAAAGCCCTCAGCAGGCGAACAAATCACCCACTTCAGCTGTGGTTCTGCCATCTCTGAATTCTTTGTCTTTTGGTGCTGCTGTTATTTACTCCAATGCTATTTCTCTTTCCTCCTCCTTCTCCGATTCCCCCTCATCATCCTCCCATCATTTTCCAAGCCCTAAGCTGACTGAGCCTCCCAAAGCCATCAGGTCTGATTGTCTGATCTCGAGGCGTCGAGTCCGCTGGCTGAAATGAAAAATGAGGATCCCGCTCAGCCTCTCGTTTTATTTTGTTTTCTTTCCCTCTTTCATTCATTTTTCCTCGCTCCCCCTTTTTCTTTTCCCACCTCTCTTTCACACTCCATCTCCTCCTTCTCACACAAACCCACATAGCTCTATGTCGGCTCTTTCACTCGTGTTTCGTCACCTTTTGTGGCCTTCCCCACACCTGCCAATCTCACCCCTCCTCTCCTTCCTGTTCGTGTGCTCCTCCTAAATGCTGACTGTTAGCTACACTGTTACAGGAATGTGTGAAGGAGAACAAGCAGAAGGAAATATTATTGGGTGAAGCTTTACATTACAGCCTGTGAGACACAGCGGTGATCTATAAAATGTTTTATACCAAATGATGCATTGAGTTTTTCCTTTCCAGTCACCTTTCTCACTCACTATGTGTTAACAGACCTCTCTGTATTGAATCATATCTGTTATTAACCTCTGTCTCTCTTCCACAGCATGTCTTTATCCTGTCTTCCTTCTCTCACCCCAACCGGTCGCAGCAGATGGCCCCGCCCCTCCCTGAGCCTGGTTCTGCTGGAGGTTTCTTCCTGTTAAAAGGGAGTTTTTCCTTCCCACTGTCACCAAAGTGCTGCTCATAGGGGGTCATATGATTGTTGGGTTTTTCTCTGTATCTATGAAGCGCCTTGAGGCGACATTTGTTGTGATTTGGCGCTATATAAATAAAATTGAATTGAATTGAATTCAAACTTCAAGATTTAAGTGGAGAAATACGGGAGTGCAACAAATTTGTGTTGATGACAAACTGTGAGCACAACTACACTGAGAGTTAGTAAAGTGTGTTACGTTGCTGTCGTTCATTTCAAAATAATGTTTTTATGAAATAAAACGTGTCACTTTAAACATTTGATATTTTCCTGTGTTTTATGAATAATGAATTCTGAGCATTATCTTATTATCGTTTTATGATCTTCAAATCGTCTTGTTCTTCTTGTGCATTTCACACAGTATTCAAACCATCACAACTTTTTGGAAATTGAGGTTGTATTTTGTTTTCCCCTCTAAATATCAGCTGAATTATATCCTGACTAGATCCAAACCTAATCTCCCTTCTAGTTTCCTCTCATGTCGAGCTGTAAATAGCAGTAATGTGACTCACTGTGGAAGTTACTCTGCTGCTTTGATGTCACCGGCTAAGACTTGGTGAGGATGGTGATCCATCACCGGAGAGACAGCTGGTTCATAACTATTTGTTGAGGGGAGCAGAGGACGTGGTGACTGTCCTGGATAAACCTGCAGTGCTGAGTCGCATGTCTGTTGGGGTATATTTAAATTATAAAACCAAATATTTATTCAGCATTTTTCTGCACTCTTTGGAAATTGTAACAAAAATGTCCAAAACATTCACTATACAACTATTATATATACAACTATTCAGTTTTTTTACATAGACATGGAATCACTGTTCAATCACCACGGCTCTCTAATGTTAGAGACACTAATACAGGTGTTAGTGGTTGTCCCTGATAATGGTGCATATATAAACAGGATGGACAGACTGGCAGCTGAGTAGGAGGCGGCTGACAGCGCTGTCTGAGCCTGCAGAAAGCATCGGTCCTGGGTTGGTAGTGAGGTGACCCAGGCCGGTGAAGCTGCCAGGTGTCAGTGTGGTAGATGGGTTGTGGTGTGTAAGGCGCAAGCTGATAGAGTGTGTGAGGTCCAGTCTATTGCTGCCATTAATAACCCAGATAGGCCTGCCAGCACCTTGGAGCCCCACTCCCATACATAACCCTCAGAGCAGCCAGAAGAGCCCCCACAACGGCCTCCAAGGAGGCGAGTACACGCACGTCGACAAACTCCTCTGACTGCTGACGTTAACGCGACAGAGAGGAAGAGTTGGACACCTGGTTTAAAAAATGTCTCAACAGCAATTCAAGAGGTTATGGTCTCAGAAATGACATTTTTACAAAGTTTTCCTTCCCGTCACTGAGCCCATCCACCCGAGACGGACAAAAGAAGGAAAAAGAAGATATTTCAGTGTCATAAAGAAATGCTTTGTTCAGTGTGGGCACACCTGACTCTCACTGCAACATGGTGTGTCATTTCTGAGTGTCTTGACAGTTAGATCCCATCGTACACATCGAGGCTGAGTGTGGGCATCCTTGTTGAATGAGTCAAACTTTGATGGACATCCAGAGGAAGGTGCACGGACAAAGAGCTTCTTCATCGTGCCACGATACCTACTGATTGTACAAAACAGACTCTTGTCTCAGTTTTTTTTGTCTCAGTTTTTTTTGTAGCTTTGTTTTATTTCACGATCAGAAGTCATGTTGGGATGGTAAAATGGGAGGTGCCTAGTTTATGGCAAACGTGAGGACAATGAGCAAGAGTGAAAGGGACAGGAGGGCAGCAACATGCACTCGTGGGTCCACTCAGACAGTGATGGAGGGATAAAGGTAAAGATGGATGGAAGAGGCGAGAGGCTTTAATGAATTAATGACTGTTCTCACAACTAGATGCCTCCTAGCCGCAGCCGATGAAATAATAAATAAACGCATGAATAAGTGAAGAGGCCGGGATGAGACAGCACTCTGGAGGGGTAGGAGGATAGGAGTGGGTGAGCTGGGGGGGCTGGTAAGGCAGATAGGCACACTGTGAGCTTCTCTGGTGATTCGCTACAACATCAAGCAGCTGGAGGTTACTGAAAAATTTAGCAAAGAGCGGGGAGCCAGTGAATGCTAATAGAGCAATTCCCCCACCCCACCAACTCGCTCCAGCACACTCAGACCACCTTCAGTCTCCGGTGACCTTGCTCGATGGCGAGATGGAGCAGCCACTGTGCATGCTAATGAGGCGGCGGCTACAGGCTTTGCAGGGTTGCCAGACGCTACAGGGCACCAAAAGGGCAAGTAGGGGCATCCAAATGACATGTTAGCATGCTCGCAGCCTGGACAGAGATGGGCAGGGTGCCACTCACTCAGGCCACAGAGGTCCATCAGATTATATCAGGGAGAAAAACTTTAACAGGAAGCATGTTAATGAGCGGTGCTGGACTTGAATACAAGTTCCAAAAGTGGCTCAAATAATAATGATCATTGCTTTTATAGATAATGATACAAACAATGTAGAGAATTATGAGACAGCTACATGCTATATGTGCGAGTGTTTTGTGACTGTCTGTGAGTGAAACTGTAATACTAATGTATCTAACTGTGAAGATCAAATAAAACCACACAGTTACAGCTCTAAGAGTGTGAAGGTGAGCTTTGATCTGACCTGTTTATCTTCTGTGCAATACAGTCGTTTAACCATAAACTTGTGTTTGAGTCCCAGATGAGCCTTAACAGAACTTAACAATAAGTAAGACCACCAGGCAAATGTTACACCCCTGAAAACAGGGGAAATAATCAGAGAGTGATCATGCGTCTCTCATGCAGTAGTTTATTGCAGTGAAAATGAGCAGAAACGTTTCACATTCTGTACTGCTAAATGTCACATGGTGGAAGAAACACACTAAATAATAAACCGAAATACTAAAGTGCTTACTATACATTAGAGGTGGGAATCACCATACATCCCACGATACGATATTATCACAATACTTAACGCACGATACGATATTATTGCAATTTTTAAAAATATTTTGCGATATTCAGATTCTGTACATAAAGGTAAACTTTATCAATATTCATTTTCTCTAATATCAAAGTCTCACACTCAGTCTTTCTCTCATTTCAGTTTGATTGTTGACAAACTGAACGGTTTGTATTACAGTCTAGTCCAACTTAACTGAATCAACCATCTGGTACAATTATAGCTATTCTGAACTATGCAGTTTATGAAAACTATGCAGCCCCTTCAGCAACTGAAGAATTTGAAAGTAAATTAAAACAAAATATAATTTTACATTAAATAAAAAAGTTTTAAACTTAATTAAAATAAAACATGTCTTAAATTAAAATAAGTAAACTGTCATGTTTATTAAACACATTTGGACAGTGAAGGAATGTCAGGATTCTTGCTCAGAAAAAGGATCAACATGCTCTGAAGTCAGAGCACAAAAACCTTTTTGTAACAAAATATCGATTTCTGCTGTCCCTGTATCCATACATTATTAGCAAACAAACTATCACGATGCTACACAGTATCCATTTTTCCCCCACCCCTACTATACATATACTTGAGCAGGTTTCCTGACAATAGCGGCGTTTTTAGCTCCTGCAGTTATCATAATGGCCATTACACAGTACAAAACTGAGGCTCAAAACCGCCATGTACATGTGCACAAAACTGTAATATAATGCTTCTAACGCTTACAAAACAATGAAGGATTACCTCTTAAATATCTTAACAGTGTACACATTGGAAATATATCAACTTTTAAACACTTTTACCTGAAAACAGGGGGAAAGAATCACGAGAGTGATTATGACTTGCGTCTCTCATGCAGTAGTTTATTGCAGTGAGGAGAACACGTGAAAGCCCCCTAGTGGAGAATAGAGACACTACTAATCGATCCCAGAAAAGGCTTACTAGCCGATCACTGATGTATAGATTGTAGTTCTCTTAAGTAACATGAAAGCCATTAATATAACATGAAAAATAATAAACTCTTAACCATTTTCTTACCATATTTACATTATTTTCGTCCTTATATCAACTGATATGAATTAGTATTAACTGAACAGTTTTATATGCAGTAGTCCTTCAACCTGTCACACAAATACACCAGTTATTTAAAGCATTATCTGACAAAAACAATTGTTTAAAATTAATTTTAGTTTTATTAAAGATTTTGATGATTTCAGCACAGACTGTAAACTTCAAATGCATATAAAGTAATAAACAAGGCTACAGGAAAATAAATAAATGAACAATATAATTATTACAGAAAACGAATGTTAAAAGTAAAAAATTTATTTTGGATACTGTTTGGTATTAGTTGGGTTAAAATACTGAAGAGATAAAAACAATTACTGTGTCTGAATATTAGCACTGACCTTACAGCTACAAGAGTTTATCGTCCACGTCTGTCCAAATCAAACCTGCAGGACGCTCAGCCACCATTCTCCACTTCAGTCTACACCCTTCACCCCCCGGCCGTCCTGTGCAGGCCTTAAACACATTTGTTCTCTGGATTTCACTCTTTATTTACTCACATTAGTTCACCGCTCAAACAGCAACCCGCCCAGTTCTCCAGGCGTTTGTTCACACATTCCCAGCTCCGGCTAAAAATCCCATCCCAGCAGAAACTATTAATCTTTTATCCAACTACAGTCTCTATGTATTTATTCATCAATTACAGCTAACTACCGTGTGTCATCACAGCCTTCGGGTTGCAAATGTGTGTAAACAATTGTGTTGCTAGGCAGCATGCCAGAGGAGTGGTTTTACATTCAAAGTGACACCCTCTGCCTGTACCCTGCAAATATGGCCGTTTGGTCCAGTATCTAGAAGTTGTCCACAGAGGTTGTCAGCTTAGCTACGATCCTCTCTTTCAGGTCAGCTGCTCGTGTATTCAACACCTTCATTCAACATCCTGTAAGCCAGCATTTTCTAGTCGATGGTAGGAATTGTTTGTCAGTTGCTTCTCTGTCAGAGGTACATCCCATTCAGGGTGTTGGTCATCCTGTTCCACATCACCATCTGTTGTCAGGTGCCTGAGGCATTCTTGGAGAAGCTCACTTCCATCTTCCTCATGTATTCACTGATGCTTCATGTTTCATCCTGGATTGCAGCTCTAACCCTCACGTGTCTGTGAAGGTTCTCAGTCATCCAGGTCGTCGTAGTCAAAGGAGCTTGCAAAGAAAAGCGTCTGGACTTCTTTAAGTTACTTGAAGACGTTTCACCTCTCATCCGAGAAGCTTCTTCAGTTCTAAGGTCAAATGGTGGAGAGTCCCAGATATAAACCTAGTGGGAGTTTCCCCCCACAGAGGGACAAAAGGACCCCCTGATGATCCTCTAATCGCCTGAGCCAAGGTGTGAAACTGGGTGTGGGTCCCAATCAGCCAGAGTTTCAGGTGAGCTCATTGTGAAACCTGGCCCCACCTTATCATGTGATTTCCTGAGGTCAGATGGCCCAGGATGTGAGTGGGCGTTAAGGCGTCTGGGAAGGGAACTCACCCCCCACCTTCCTTCTTTCCATTGCTCATAAACCCTCCAGCTGTTGGACTTTGGATGGAGACCTCGAAGCATTGTGAGGAGTTTTGACATACGTGGACTCAATCTCCTCCTGCAGCCAGCTTATTATTTTGGCTGGTTATCTGGTTATCTGGTAACTGGTACAGCATATATATGGTGTGAAGGTTCGGATGTTATTCTTACAATTCATTGGGTGTTCTAGCCTCTGTCTTACTCTCTGGAAGTATTTGGCTGTGGCTGACCTTCATGCATCTTTATTGTGGTTGGCCTGTGGGATACCCAGGTAATCGTAGCTGGCCTGTATATCTGCTGTTATGCCCTCTGGTACCTTCAGTCTGGATCAACTTCAATCTCTTTGCAAGCAGCCATACATACTAATATCTACAGTACATTCTGTGAGGTGGATCAGTAACTCTTTACTGTAAGTGACATTTGTTTGAATATATCATCAAACACACACACACACACACACACATATATATACATATATAATAAAAATATGGTACCAGTCAAAGGTTTGCACACACCTTTTCATTTAATGTTTTTTCTTTATTTTTACTATTTTCCACATTATGGACACAAACAGAAGACATCAAATCCATGGAAATATGTACGGATCTGGTGTCAAGCCGGCACTGCTGGCTGACTTGGTAAGCTGTTTGTCATCCAGTTATGGGCCAGGCCTGGTGTAGATGACACTATTTATGTGATGGCATGCCACATCTGGCCCGATTATGGTTTGGTATGTGGCCCAGGCTCATAGAAAACAGGTCTGGCCCGGATCCGGCATCAAGCTGACACTTCTGACTGACTGGTGTCTGTCAACCAGATGTGGGCCAGGTCTGGCAATGATGGCACTATTTATGTTCCTATTTTCCTATTTTAGTTAGAAAACCCAAATGCCATGTTGCAATACTGCTATGGTGGCCAACATTTCAAATGCAGGTTTGCAGGTTTGTGAGTGTACACTTTATCCAAAACCTAGTGAGGGTTTACTCATGTTTACCACCGGGTGGCTGAAGCTCAGGAGGTAGAGCAGGTCACCTACTGATCAGTAGGTTGGTGGTTCGATCCCTGGCCCCTCCAGGCTGCATGTCGAGAGTGTGAATGTAGTTAGGAGGCACTCAGTTTAGAGACAGTGTGTGAATGTTGTATAGAGCACTTTTAGTAATCTGGGAGAGCAGAAAAACACTAAATAAGAATCAGTCCATTCACTGTCCGAACAGAGTTTCGTCGTGTTACTTTTGCACTGTTATGTTCTGTTATTACATGGCTTGATTAAGGTACACATTACGCTGACATCTGGGGCCAGAGCTGAAACTGTTCTGGGCCAGCACAGGGCCAGCAGTGTGTCTGCAACTGGCCTTGTGCTGGCCCATGTGTGGGCCACCTCTGGCAAACCAGGCCTGGGCCACCAAAGGGCCGGCGTTCTTTGCGGTATGTGGGCCCTGTGTAAGCACATTGTGTGGGCCAGATCCGGACCATACCAATTTGCTATGTGGGTAGAATTCATATTATGGCAAGAACCAGTGAGCTAAATAAAGAGAAACAGCAGTCCATCATTACTTTAAGAACTGAAGGTCAGTCAGTCCCAAAACCATCAAGACTACGATGAAACTGTCTGACATGAGGACGCCCCAGGAAAGAAAGGCCAAGAGTCCCTCTGCTGCTGAGGACACATTCATCACAAACTTTCATTTGATATTTTGATAAAACAAATAAAACAACTCGTTTTGATAAAATTGTTCTGTTTAACTATTTTAAGGAAGAGCTTTTTTAAAAACTTCACTCATCAGTTCCTCCACTGTGTCAAGAAACATATACTCTGTTATATAGTAGAAGGCCTTTAATTGTAGGAGACAAAATGATTTTACCTTTTAAATTTAAAAGATTTAAAATCTTTCCATCACAGAAAACACCAAATTTAGCAAAGACAAAGAGTTAAGAGCGACATGACCTCGGGGGCAGGTGAAGCATTTCTTTAGGTGGCTCTGACCCACATAATCTCGGCTCCAGCTCTCTTTAGTCAGACCTTCAGGCCTAGACTGTCCCTTGGTTTCTGTCCCCAGCTGGGATGCTGACAGGCTGGATAAGAGGCTCGGGGGCGCCGCCGAGGAGACCCGGTGACATGATTTACAGGCAGAGCTGCTGGTGTTGCTGGGCGACGTCTCACTGCGGTCCCCCGCCACTATAATCGGAGCTCCATGTCCGGCTCCGAGGAGTCTGCCCAGGCTCGCATCTCATCCTCCCCTCTTACTCCTCCTCACCCCCTCCCCTGCCGGCTCGACTCAACAGTGCACTCCCTCTCGCCTCCCCCTTCATTCTCCCGCTCTACCAGTGAGCCTTTGTGAAGTGCAGGGAGGGAGGGGATGCAGAGGGGATAGCAACAATAATAGCTGTGTTATGAGGGCCGCTCCTTTGAGGTGAGATCCACACACAGAAGCACTCAGACACACAGATACATGCATGCAGACACACAATCGTGGAAACGTAACACAAAGACCAACAGCAACACAATGGCCCTGCGCTGTCTTGCTTTCCATTGCGGTGGAGATTTATTGGCTACTATGTGGCGTGCCGATCCATCCCTGTTATAAAAGTATATTGTCTGGGCTCTACAGAGCACCACTGCAGTGTCTGTCAGAGCCTCAGCACCTCCACAGCTTTCTTCTCCACCCTCTATAATCAGTGGAGAGCAGTGGGAGTGACTGGGAGTCTGGCTCGCTGCAGAGTGCTGGCTGTGAGCGAGGTCATCTGTCCGAGGCACTGCGAGTTTCCAGGGAGGGAAAGTGAGAGGGATGCAGGGAGCTAATTATGGGAAAATAGAGGACAATTAGGACTGGGCAAGGTTTCCCTGTAAAAACTTCTTTAACTTTCCCTTGATTTGTCAGTTTTTTGCATCATTAGACTCCCTTGGACTAATAAATTATTTGGATTTTTTTCTTTTTTGCTGATTATCTTCAGTAGCTTCTCCACAGACGCCACACTGGCACTGAGTAAAAATGCTCTAACTGTAAAACACTAATCCAAATATGTGGTTTGGAACTGTTACTGACTGACACCCAGAAACTGGAACAAGTTTTCTATTTAACATAAGGATGAATAAACGTTTGTCTTATTGTACACTTGTTTTCTCACCATCTTTGGATTTGGGAAACCTTTATGCTGTTTGTTAGCACGTCAGTTACCAATGAATGCTTGAACAGCTCAACTAATAACACAACTGTAGACGTTAAACTAATTTTCTTCATTGTTGATTCATTAGTTATTGTTGCAAATTCTCAAATACAATTAATTTAATTCAATTCAATTCAGTTTTATTTATATAGCGCCAAATCACAACAAAAGTTGCCTCAAGGTGCTTCGAGCCCGTTCTCACTCCCGAGGCGTAACATCCCGACGTTTTGTCACGTCCCGCGGCGTTCCTGATGAACACAAAAGGAGACCTTCGGCGTTCTTATGGTACGCGGTGGGTTATGGCTGAAATCCAGTGCAATGACGCTCCCGCGGTAATAGACGTTCCAGCCCTGTATTCCAGCCCTAACCATAACCTTTTTCCTGATCTTAACCAGGACTTTAATTATGTTAAATAGCGTGTTTGTAAGAGATTTGAAGGAAAAGAGCGAAGATGTGTAGATTGAGTCCATACGGTTCTCATATTTCCTCATTTTTCCGAGGTCGTCATTTAGGAACGTGGTGGGTAGCCGAAAACGTAATATGTTGACGATTTGTCACCTAGCGTAAAATGTTACGCTTTGGGAGTGAAAACGTGTTGCCACCAACAGCATCGTCATGCTGAGTCAGACGTTTCTGCTCCTAGTGGAAATACTTAAGCACATTTAAAAACAACACAGTTCAATTCAATTTTATTTATATAGCGCCAAATCACAACAAATGTCGCCTCAAGGCGCTTCATAGATACAGAGAAAAACCCAACAATCATATGACCCCCTATGAGCAGCACTTTGGAGACAGTGGGAAGGAAAACTCCCTTTTAACAGGAAGAAACCTCCAGCAGAACCAGGCTCAGGGAGGGGCGGGGCCATCTGCTGTGATTGGTTGGGGTGAGAGAAGGAAGACAGGATAAAGACATGCTGTGGAAGAGAGACAGAGATTAATAACAGATATGATTCAATGCCTAATGTCAATGTCTAATAAAACCTGAAAGTGACGGTGAAGTAAAAAAACACTGATCATTGCTTTACAATGTTCGGCTGGGAACTTTTGTCATTTACATGCATTGTTCTAACATTTTCATCGTCTTTAAAATGCAGTAAAACAAACCCTTTCAATACTGTACCTGCTCCATACAGCTGCACTTCAAAGTTGTTCAAACTAGGATCCTGAAAACTTTGAATTCACAACTGGTGGGTTTGTTTTTTTTAAATGCCAGAGCATAAAAAGGCCATAATGCACTTAATGGAAATTCTTATAGGGATGGCTCAAAATACACTGAGGTGGACACGAGTAAAAGTATTCAGGTAAAGCCTATGAAAATGCCACTGTCAATAACATAATATCTCAGTCTGTATTTTATATTCAACCCCAGTCAGCAGCGACTGGCAGGTTCATCCATATTTTAATGAGATCGGGGCCTGTATCGACTAACCCATATATTCTAACCCCTGTTATGGCATCTTTTCATCAGATGCATTTTCTGCAGCTGAGCCTGTGAAGCAGCTCAGAGTCTGGGAGGACTGTGATCTGCGATGCACAAAAACGCCAGATGCAGGATTGGGAATGCAAGGGGGAGAGGAAAAGAGAGGAGGCCTGTCAGAGCGGTCGGCGCTGAGGCCTTTAAGACTGTCAGCAGCACGGCTCTGTGATAGAACCAGGCCGACTGCCGCTGTTGACAGAGTGTGTGTGTTTTCATGAGAAAGCAATGGAAGTAAAGGCATGTGTTTTTTTGTTTTTGTTTTTTAAAGATGTGATAGAAGGTTTGTCACTATAGAGCCTCTCATCACTTTTCAAAGGCGAGCTGACACCTCTGAGAATATAAACCTACTTTCTGAGTGCATGTTTGGAGCTTTATCGAACGAAAGAAACCCAACAATCCCCTTTTACTCCGATTCTCTTTATCATCAATCATCCCTTTCTTACACTTTACATACTTAAACTGTGCTGGGAGGCCAAAGTGTTGAGGTAATGACTTACACATGTCCCTATTAATGAACTGGCACATGGTGGAGAACCTTCCCACCCGTCCATAATTGATATTAATCCCTGCTCTTTGGAGTGGCTCAGGGGAGTGGTTGGAGGAGATGTTAATGCACATACGATACCTCAGGCTAACTCTTTAAACGAGAGACTGAAAAGAAAGAAAGGATATTAAAACTTGCCAGAAAAAATGTTATCATGTAGGACTCTTGGCCAAAAGCAGAATAGCAAACCTTAATCAGCCAGAACATCAGAGAAACAATTAAAAACAGCTTAGAATACAGCGAGGCCAGCCTACAACGGCAGACTCAAATATGTGTTCGAGAACTAAATATTAGTGAGGAACAGGAAAATAAAATGTATTCTATATAAATTAAAATATGGCATTTTTCAGGTCTATAGACAACAAGGTGAAGCAGCTGGAAGGAACCTGGAAAGGTCAAGATGTACCCTGGAGGCAAGAACAATGAAAGTGAGTAGAAACACAGTAGAATAAGGGAGAGGTGAACATGCACAGGGCAGAGATAGTGAAGGTGAATGGGTTTAGATACATGGAGTCAAATATTAGAAGCACTGGACGGTGCACAGGAGACGAGAAGGATCCAATTCAGGGTCACGGGGGGCCAAGAGCTGCTACAGCTGCCCCAGGATGAGAGGCATAAATACAGACCACCATTCACACTTATAGGCAATTCACCAGGTAACCTTACCACACTAACCGCATGTCTGTGGACTGTGGGAGGAAGCTGGAGAGGACCCACGCATGCAAACTCCACACAGGAAGGTGGAGACTGTCTGCTGCGAGGCAACGCTCCTGACCACCACTGTGCTGCCATAACAACAACGGCTGATCTCTGGCTGATTCTACAGCAGGTCCTGTTCAATGTCCTTTAATAACAGGGAGATTTAACCTCACACGTTTGAACCAGTAAATAAATCCATAATTACTGGGAGTCAAACTCACAACAGTTTTATATGCACTTTCTTACTTACTGTATTAATGTGTTGTGTTCATTCTGAAAATTTAAACCCCAAACAAGTGAAACTCCCGTCGAATGACGTGGTAGAAAGTGTTGTTTTCTTCTTCTCTGTAATAATGACTTCCTCTAGGATTTTGCTAGCTGTATCATAAAGTTATTTTTAAACACTTTAAACTATATTTGGGGGGGTAGGTTAGTTAGTTTAGTTAGGTTTAGGTGCAAAAACCTTTTTTTAAATAATTAGAAATATAGCTTTTAGGGATCAAATAAGCACTGGTTAGACTGCTCTCCATCACTGCCATGCTTGAGGTAAGGTATCAAACCTTACCAAAAATACTATCACAGTGTCAGCAAAGGTGCTGGAACCAGAATGATGTCCACTCTGTTCCAGGTTGGTCTCAGGATCCTCGGATATCCTTGGGTTTGTGGAAAGTCGTTTTTAGAAACTGAAGCATCTTTTTAAAACCTGGATTTTTACCCGTCACAGAGAGTTTAACAAAAAACACACAAAGCTACAGCCCAAGACCCTTTCTTTCAGAAAATACTTTTTGAACAATGTTCCCTCTAAGCTGCGCGCGTGCACAATTGCGTACAGAAAATCTGCGTTGCGCACAAAAAAATCGAACATGAATTAAAATTAAAATAAAACTTTAACAATTCTGTTCTGCAGTGTTAGTCAGTGACTGGCTGCTCCCGTATGGGATCAGAACGATGCCACCTTATCCCAAAGTCCAGCCAATGATGCGATTCACATTCGTATATACGCAGCTAATCAACGTCGCTGACAGGCTATGACAGCGTCCTCATGTGCGACACCGGTGTTTTAGCAAAGCGGCTGATGTGGAGTGAAGTTAATGACAACGTGTTCAACCATTGGAGATGTGAGCAGGACAGACGAACAACTGACGGAGAAAGTGTGGACTTTATACCAGTTTTTAAATTGTGTTGATCGGCCACGTAAAACCAGAGTTATGATAAAATATCTGCAATGTTTGTTTTTCTTCCTGAATACTGTCGTTGTTTATATTTACTGCAGGAAGAAACGGTGAAAACAGCGTTTTATAAGGAAAACGCTTGAAAGCCTGTGAACAAAAACAACCCCCACCCCCCCCCTCTCTCTCTTTCCTATTCGTCCCAAAAATGTACCATGTGGACCAATCAAAGAATGATATGGCAACATGGCATTTAGTTGTTTAGGAAGGAGGAAGTTTTAGGAGTGACGGCGTGTTTGAGATGTGAGAGATTTGCGACGTTTAGCACAAATCTTGTGTTTTTAGTTCTGTGTGATTTTTGTGTTTTATCGAGTACTCGTGTGATTTATTCTATGGTTTCTAGTTTTGATCCCTTGCCCCTCATGTTTCTCTGTGCCCCCTCTGTTCTGTGTAAAGTCCGTGTTTCTTGGTCTGTGTCTTTAATAATAGATTGCATTTATATTATACCGCTTTTCAAGGCACCCAAAGCGCTTTACAATGCCACTATTCATTCAGTCTCACATTCACACACTGGTGGAGGCAGCTACAGTCGTAGCCACAGCTGCCCTGGGGCAGACTGACAGAAGTGAGGCTGTCATATCGCGCCATCGGCTCCTCTGGCCAACACCAGTAGGCGGTAGGTGAAGCGTCTTGCTCAAGGACACAACGACCGAGACTGTCCGAGCCGGGGCTCGAACCGGCAACCTTCCGATTACAAGACAAACTGCCAACTCTTTGAGCCACGATCGCCCTTTGCATGTTTGAGTTTCTTGTGTTTTCTGTCACTCTGCATTGTGACTTATGTTCTCATGGTTGGTCTTTTGTTTCTCCCTCGAGTCTAGTTTCTTTCCATGCTGAGTATTTCCCTCTGTGTATCTCGGTTCTTAGAGTCCTCTGCCTTATGGTTTATGTCTCTGTGTTTCTTAGTTGCTGTCTCCACCGTGTCAAGTTTGCGTCTCTGTGTTATACTTCCTGTTTTACTTTGAAGGTCCGTGTCTAATGTGAATGCGTCCTGCTTTGCTTGTCTCGTCAGTTCTGATGTCTCCCAGCTGTGCCCTCCTCCTGTCTCTCATTCCCCTCGTTACTTCCCAGTGTATTTAAACCCTGTTTCTCTGAGTCAGTGTTGCGTTGTCCCTCTTGCTGTGTGTGTCTCCCCGTGAATTTTAGTTTGTGATTTTTAGTTTGTGATTTTTCCAGTTCAGTTTGCGTTTGTATGCTTTTTCCCTGCCAGCCAATAAAGCTGTAACTTTGAGTTGATCCCTTGAGTCTGAGCGTCTGCATTTTGGGTCCTACTCCTGCCTGCCACACAGCGCTTCCTGACAGTTGTTTGCATAACTCTATAACTGTAACTATATAATTAATTTCCCAACATTGGTCATTATTTACTGTATTTGCAGACAGAGTTACAGACTCTCTCCCAGACCACAGACTCATAATACAAGTCAGAGCTTTATAAAAAAAAAGAAAAAATAAAGTTGTGTTTTCAAAATTGGAGTTGAAGTTATTTTTACTTCCAATAGTGTTAACATGCTGCAGGTCAGGAACAAGATTTTTTTTTATTTTCATTGTAAGTGGGCTAAAGCAGTTAATTAAAAGTAGTCTAACATAAATGCTGTAATTTGATTACTTTAATAAACATGTAACTTGGATGATTCGATGCCGGCGTGACCACAGTGCACACGTCTGCTGTTGCTCACAGTGGTCCAAGCTCAGGGAGTTTGTGTGTTCAGACACATGAAACATTAGAGAGAACTTTGTTTTTGAACTTTATGGATTTCCTAATTTTGATAAATTATGTGGTCAGGATTTCATAGAAAATCTCATAAATTATATTTTGCATTTTAAATCTTACAAATCTCCTCTCAATAGCACCTGAAGCACTTTTCTCATTAAACTGCAAAGAGCTCTTCAGTCTCCGTGTCCAAAATCTGAAGGACTGTTAAAACAAATGGACAAGAGGCAATCACTGGTTTATATTCTGAACAGGTTTCATATTTAGAAAAATTCTCTTAAAGAAAATCCAAATCAGGGCAACAACCTCTTTCTTTGGCTTTTACTGTCGTGTAGAGTACAGTGTGTATTACAGAAATATTTACTTTATTCTCTGACTGTGAGTTTGAGATTCTTCGACTGAGGAGGACGAGTGTAAGACACCGACAGAACAAAGTCAGGAAGTACATGAAAAAGATTTCAAAATAAAACAATAAGTGACTAAACAAAACCAACATCGTAGACGGAGTTAAGTTAATGCAGCACTTCAAAGGAGTTTGTTTCACAAACACTAAGACTTTAAGTTCAGGCAGACATGTTATTTTATCTACAGCTTGACAGTCCCCAGTGGGAACGTTCTCCAGTGAAACATGCTATAATGCACACAGAAACCTGAAGCAGCCCCATGAATGAATATGACTCAGTTTGGTCCACAGTTGCTTTCTTCTTTCCTTCCCACTGAGGACGTTCATTGTGTCTATTCAGTCTTTCACAATATGACGGCTTTGGCAGCTTTCTTCACAGTTCTCTTAGCAACTACAGCTGGTGCTATCACACAGGCCCGTTGGAGATCTGACAGCATTCAAATAAAAGCTAAAGACAAACAAAGATGTCAAGCACAGTACATGCTGAGGACCAACTGTCCAGACAGGGACACGCTGCAAGTCTAGCTGCTAAAGTTCAGATAAGTTTCTGCTGACATGTAAGTCGATAATGACCAGAGTTTTGTACGAGGCTGAACGTTCCCTCAGACTTTGACTTTTTCATCATTTTCATTCAGTCTTCGGCCTTAAAGCCAGACAGACTGCTGGGAGCCCCGCTGCTTTGCAAACGCACTGATTGGACTTGAGCAAAGACACCATGACTGCACAGTGGCCCACTGGCTTCCCACAAGGTTGTCTCAAACACGCACACGCACGCACGCATGCACGCACGCACACACGCACGCACACACGCCTTTACTTTTTATAACCAAGACAAACACAAATACACACTCTCACAATAACATGAACAGACTGCATTCCTTAAAATATGCCCCTCATTTAGATACGTTTGTGCTCTTCAGGATGGTCAAAGCCTGTGTGTGTGTGTGTTTGTGTGTGTGTTTGTGTTCGTGCGTGTGTGTGTGTGTGTGTGTGTGTGCGTGGGCGTGTTCTTGTCTAACTATCTTTGTGAGGACCGAAACCTGCATTCTGCTCATTTTTAATGGTTAGGGTCAGGGGCTAGGGAAAGCATTATGTCAATGAAGGTCCTCACTAAGATAGCTGAACGGGGTTGTGTGTGTGTGTGTGTGTGTGTGTGCGTGCGTGTGTGTGTGTGCGTGTTCTTGTCTAACTATCTTTGTGAGGACCGAAATCTGCATTCTGCTAACCAACAGTCACTTGTGAGTCACACACTCACTGGTCCTCACAAGTTTGAAGCCTTTTTGAGGCTCAAAATGTGGTTTTAGTGTCAGAGTTACAGTTAGGTCAGTGTCAGGGGCTAGGGAAAGCATTATGTCAATGAAGGTCCTCACTAAGATAGCTGAACGGGTTTGTGTGTGTGTGTGTGTGTGTGTGTGTGTGTGCGTGTGTGTGTGTGTGTGTGTGTGTGTGTGTGTGTGTGTGTGTGTGTGCTACATGTACTACATTTGAAGCTGTACAATTAGATTACATATAAAAAAGGGAAAATAATGAATCTCATAATCATGTGGCTCCTGTTACTAAAAATTATTGGAGGGTTGCCTTATATTGCCTCACGATATCGAGTGCCTCAAGACATCTGTTGTTGTGATTCCAAGCTATATTTATATATACATTATAATTCTAAATGACATCATACTAAATACCTGAAATGCAGGACTCCACCAGGTTGTTCAGTCCTGGCTTTAACAGGACCTTAAATGTTCACTCATGCTCAGGTGAGGTGACAAACTTCTCCACAAACCACATGCATCTGATGATCCGAGTGTTTCTTCTCCTTGGTGGAATGCAGGTATCCCAATCCGGAGAGGAAAATCATTCCCAGACTTAAATATTCCCCAAACCGTGTTTCACTGAGGGTTTGAGACAGCGGGACATTATTTCCTCTCCCATAGTGATGCATGTTCTTCTTATTTCATGCATATTTTTTACACTTGAATATTTCATATCATTAAACAAGTTTTGACATTAGAGAAAACCTGAGCCAGTGTTTGTTGTTCTGCTTGTGTCTCTACAGCCGCTCCAGGTCCTCCCACAGTCCAAATGTAAGTGGGGTTGGGTAAATGGGTGATTCCAACATGTGTGAATGTGGGTACAGATTTTTATCTGTCTCTGTGTTAGCCGTGTGTCAGACTGGCGACCCCTCCAGATGTGTCCCACCTATATGTTAGTGTGTATGTAATATGAATTTATTGTTCACACACAAAAACTCTAAAAAAATATGAAACGATTGGCTCACACGCACCAACACACGCACCAACACATGCACCAACACATGCACCAACACACGCACCAACACATGCACCATCACATGCACCAACACATGCACCGAGGGACATTTGGCACCATCCCAGCTCTCCTGCACAAAGAGCCATTGTAGTTAACTATGATAATGAGCTCAATATGCCCTCCTCAGGAATGTGTGAAACAGGGCTGTTTCAGAGCAGAAACGCCCTCTTTCCCACAGTCTTAAAGAGCCAGTGGCCCCTCTGAAACATGACTGGCATACAAATGCCTTTGTGCCTTTGAACAGGGCCAATGTTTGGCAGCGGGGCAGGAGTGGAGGCGGGTGCAAGAGGGCACTCTGGCTGCTGCCCAAAATCTACAACAGCCATATGCAGAAGAGGTGGAGGAGCATCTCCCAAGTGCCTAGAGGTTAACTGTAGACCAGCAGGGCTGTGAGCTCTGATTAGCAATTACTTAATGAATTAATGGAGGAGCAGGCGTGCTCAGACATGCAAGCCAAGACGGTTACGGAGAAGAAGGTGCCAAATGAAAACGCTGTAGGTGGTGGAGAACTGAGAGAAGCCACTACGGGCAAATATCAGTATATCAAATGTTTAGATAAAATAATGACTTCTTTTTGGTATCCCAAAAAACAAATATACTTCAGATCAAAAGGTTTTCCACAGGGCATAGGTCTCAAGTTTTAACAGAACATCTACTGCAGACTATTTTTTTTGTAAAACATTTCTAAACAAGTCTTAGCTGACGCGGTCAGTTTCACATGTTAATGTTTAGAAAAGACGACAGAGAGGAATCTGCTTACCACCTTACTGTTTCCTGTGGTGGTAGCTTAGCATTGGGCTAGCTTAGCATTAGCATTTTTGCTAACTTTTCTAAGGTGCTTCCTGAAGTAAAGGGAAGTGAGTCCCTACTGTTTCCTGTGGTGGTAGCTTAGCATTGGGCTAGCTTAACATTAGCATTTTTGCTAATTTTTCTGACATGTTTTGTGAAGTCAAAGGAAGTGACTTCCACTTGTTTTCCCTAGTGTTTCCCACTTGTTTTCCCTAGTGTTTGGTGATGTTTCTTAGGTTTTCCCACTGGTTTCCCCTAGTGTTAGGGTCAGGGTTTGCCACTGGTTTCCCCTAGTGTTAGGGTCAGGGTTTGCCACTTGTTTCCCCTAGTGTTTCCCACTTGACTCCCTACTGTTTCCTGTGGTGGTAGCTTAGCATTGGGCTAGCTTAGCATTAGCATTTTTGCGAACTTTTCTGAGGTGCTTCCTGAAGTAAAGGGAAGTGAGTCCCTACTGTTTCCTGTGGTGGTAGCTTAGCATTGGGCTAGCTTAGCATTAGCATTTTTGCTAATTTTTCTGACATGTTTTGTGAAGTCAAATGAAGTGACTTCCACTTGTTTTCCCTAGTGTTTCCCACTTGTTTCCCCTAGTGTTTGGTGGTGGTCCTGACCAAGTGAGCCTGCTGCTGAGAGAACTTCAGCTGGAGATGGAGTAAAAGGCAGGGCTGGGAACTGGCTGAAAGTCTGCAGTTGTTCCAAAATTCTAAGATATAAGTGACTGTTCACATCAAAATTCTTAAAAAACGAAAGCAAAGTGTTTTCATACAACGTTATGCCTGTAAAACATAAACTTCTGTGGAACCATCTCCAGCTTTGGATTCAGCAGACACACAGACACACCAAATTACACACAGTAATTTGGTGTTTTTTAAATACAATTTAACTGAATTGAATTAAAGTACAACACAGAGTTCTTAAGTTCTCCATAAGCATCCACTCACACAATAACGCCAAATCACCTGCCTGCAGCTGATCAAAGAGGTCCATATATTTTTCTAAGACTTCTCCAAAGGGTGAAATGGTCAGACTTTGCAGCAAGCTGCAGTCCCAGGAGAGGGAGATATTTAATTTCAAGCCAAAATAAAAAAATAATCACAGCAAAGCATTTAAACTCTAACACATTTACATGTAAATATGTATTAGCCACCAAGTTTAATGGTTTCTGGCATAGAAGGACCCTGGTATACACTTCATACCCTTCTTGTCAGTAGCAACTTCTTGGCTTTAAGTATATCATCTCCCCCTGCTGGTACTGCAACTTCTGCATGTGTGCCTGTTTCAGGCTTTGGAGAGGCAAAGCTGACTGACATGTCTATTACACACGTAAACACTGGGTCATTATATTGGGTTGCACCACTGTACACACCAGCTAACTCAAACGTAGGCTAGCAACAACTACACAGCTTAATTAAGTTAAACACATTCTACTACAGAAGTATGCTCTTACTTACTACTCATGTCCTGGTAATCCAAAGCACTCAACCATCATTCGTTGTGTTTTGGCAGGTTGCTTATGCCACAATCTTTGAATTCAACCCGAGGTCAGCTCCAGCGAGGCTCAACAAACTGTAAAACATCCAAGCACTACACGTCAGAGTTCACAGCCCTCAGTCAGCATGCTACATGTTAAAGTTCATCACAGCAGGAAGAGACTGAATATGTTTGGAAGGAGAAACTGTTTCTGTATGAAAGAACAGCAGCACTGCAAAGGTTTGCAAAGTGGGTCTGAAACACTGAACATTAATGACATTAACCCAATGACTCCATAAACCTCACAGAAAGCATAAAAGACACAATTTGTGTAGCTTTAACTGACATAACTACACAAACATATGAGAGAGGTTGTTAAAAGATCGCACTTGCTCAGGTAAAAGTTTCTTCCAGCTTCTTCTGCTTTTCCAAGTGTTTGTTTTTCCCTCTTAATATAACTCAGGCCTTATTTTCTTCTGTTGAAGCTGAAAGGACGTGATCCTAACAGAGGAGTTCTGAGACCACTTCAACTTCAACATGGATGTTCTTTTGTTCACTGTTCCTAAAGATATGGCTCTGCTTTGCTAGAAACACATTTATGAGCTTGAATAAAGTTGGTGGGAAATATTTAACTTCAGTAGAGGTGCAAGATATTTAGAGCAGCGGTCTCCAACCCAGGCACAACAACAACAACAGGCAGCACGGTGGCACGGTGGTTAGCGCTGTTGCCGCACAGCAAGAAGGTCCTGAGTTCAATTCCACCATCAGGCCGGGGTCTTTCTGTGTGGAGTTTGCATGTTCTCCCCGTGTTTGCGTGGGTTCCCTCCGGGTACTCCGGCTTCCTCCCACCGTCCAAAGACATGCAGCTTGTGGGGATAGGTTCATTGGATAATCCAAATTGCCACTAGGTGTGAATGTGAGTGCGAATGGTTGTCTGTCCCTGTGTGTTAGCCCTGCGACAGACTGGCGACCTGTCCAGGGTGTACCCCGCCTCTCGCCCTATGACAGCTGGGATAGGCTCCAGCGCCCCCCGCGACCCTGAAAAGGATAAGCGGAAGCGAATGGATGGATGGGTCTCCAACCCCCGGGCCACGGACCAGCACCGGGCTGTGAGTCGTTTGGTACCGGGCCGTGAGAGTTGAGGCTCGGGTGTGAAATTGATGGTTTTCAGGGTTTTTATCGTTAACTGGGTTCCCCTGGGTCTTTCCCGTGTTGTAGTTGTGTCTTATTTTGAAAGAAGTGTGTTACCATAGCGACCAGAGAGCATTGAGGGGCAGAGAGGAGGATGTTGCTCTCAATGTTGTTTCAGGAGGACGCTGCTAATAAAGTTACACAATTACACACTGAATTCACGTTTATTATTATATTTACTAAATACCAGTTTTTGTCTCGTCGTGTCTTTAATTTTGTTGAATTTATCCGCCGCACCTTAAAGGCCGGTCCGTGAAAACGGGTCTGTGGAGCTACACAGGTTGGGGGCCGCTGCTGTAGAGATCATTGTAATCCACTTCACGGTGTTTGTGTTCTTGGTTTAAGTTATATTCTTTGAATTATGATTTTCTGCTTGTATTATATTTTTAGTTTCTCTCTGTTCTGTTTCTGTGTTCTTGGTGTTTAATTCTGTTCTCCGTGTGTCGTATGTTTAGTCTCAATCTTCTGTCTTGATGTCTTCCCGGCGTCCCTCGTCTTGTTGTCCAGAGTCCGTCATGTTTTCCATGTCTCTGTGTCTTTGGGAATGCCTCGTGCTTCCTGTTTTACTTTGACAGTCTGCGTCCTATGGCAGCGTATCCTGCTTTGTTTCCTGTGTGTCATTATTATTCCCAGCTGTGCTTCCCTTCAGTTTTCCATTCCCTTGTTACTCTCTGGTGTATTTAACTGTATTTAACGGGGTTTTCCTCTGTCTCTGCTGTGTTGTACCCTTACTGTGCTGTGTTTTTTCTTCTGGTAATATTCTGGTTCTGTTTCCTAGTTTGAACTTCGTGTTTTGAGTTTCTAGTTTAGTTTTCTTGTTCAGGTTTTCACCAGTGTTCTGCTGCCTTTAGTTAATCATCCTGTCTCTGAGTCCTGCGTTTGGGTCCTACTGTCATGTTTCACTGTGTGGCTGGCAGGAAATAGAACCCAAACGCAGGACTCTTTCACGGGGAGGGATGAACTCAAAACGGCAGCTTTATTGCTGGAAAACACACAGGAACTAAACTAAACACAAGGAGCCATAAACAAGAAACTCAAATCAAAAACCAGAGACATGAGGGAGCTACACGGGGAACTAGGAGCACGGAGGAAACGCAGTGTGAGGGGACCATGCCACAACGAACGGAGGTGAGCACAAACAATAAATACACAAGGAGAACAGCTGAGGGCAAACATGTGACAAAATGGGAGACAGAGGCAGAGAGGGTGAGAGAGAGGGTGAGGGAGAGGGTGAGGGAGAGAGAGGGTTCAGAGGGCACGAGAGGAAGCACAGACATGCCGGGATGAAGGAAACACAGAACGTAAGGAGTCGACACAAGAACTCACATCACTGTATATACTTACACACACAGGGGTCAGCTATACAGAGGGAAATTATTAAACCACCGGGGAACTAAACCGGAACCACAAGAAACTGGACCTGTAGAAATAAACTATAGAGTAACAAAGAGAATCACAGGAACTTAAAACACTCAGGCTACGTCCACACTCGCCCGGATAGATTTGAAAACGGCGTTTTCATCTGCAAACGCTCCACGTCCACACTAGTGTTTTCAGTTTTCAGAGTTGTGCGTCCACATTGAAATGGATGAAAACGCTGACGTTCCAGTCCTGCACAAAAGCGAGTGAGGATTAAAGAATTTGAAGAAAAGCTATCCTGAGCACGTACAAACTGATATTCATCTTTTTTAGGGCTGTCAAAATTGAGAGCAATCAAAACAACCGCTGTATAATGCACTCCGCTGTCTTTGTTTCTTTGGTCACATGACTGCATCACGTGACTAAAATACGTCATCGTTTTAGAAAGTCTGCGTTTTTGTGTGTCCACACTGCGACGGGACAGCTGCGTTTTGAAATGTGTGCGTTTTCGAGAGCGTTTTCAAAACGCTGCGTTTTTCCTTGAGGAAAACGCCGTCTCAGAGTGGACGGGGGGGAAAACGACACGTTTTCAAACAAAAACGCATTAATGTGGACGTAGCCTCAATCAAAATCCCAGACCCTGACACCTACATCCTGCACACATCCACACCTTGACAGCTGCTTTTTATTGTGCCGTGGAAATAATGGTCTAAATCTGATCTAACACAGCATTTCAGAGTTAAAATAGCATGAACATTTTTGGGACATGGTTAAAAACATTTTGTGCAAAATACTGTCGGGAATATCAAACTGTAACACCTCACGAATATTTGTCACTTTGATAAACGACTGTTGGTTTTCACTGAAATGTTTCAATAGTATGGAAAACAACAATGCACTTTATGGAAATCAAGACGTGCCGATGTTTGCATGTCAGAATTGTTAGCACTGTCTGTATCTGCAATCCTGCTGCTATCATAATATAACAGGTATGTTTGAGTTACAGTGTGCTGTAGGAGCTGTGGTGATGGGGGGGTAGTTATTGTTACAGAGCAGCCAGCCATCCTCAAAGTGGCACAATCACTTCCTGCTAGGATGCTCGCAGCAGCCACCCCGATCGAAGCCGACATCAACAGATGTCTGCCAGCTTCCTGCACTCAACACGTTTCCTATTAAACGTGGCAGCAGCAGAATCAGGGGAATCGTCCTTGTTCGGGGGCAGCAGTGAGACACGGACATGCTGAAGAAGTTTCTGCTGCAGAGATGTGTTCCTGCTCCAGCTGGAAAGAAACAACCTCCACCTCAAATATCAAATATACACACCATCATCGGGACCCCCCGCTCCAGCTCTGGCACTGCATGTGCATCCCAGGAAAGAGGTTTTAAAGGGCTGTCTTTACTCCGCTCATCAGCCTGGTTCACCCTGCATAATTTATAGGCTTGTTACTGTAATCAAAAATTATTTCTTATTTATTTATTTATTTATAGAGATTATATGTTGGGGGTGGGAGGAGCATGGCGGCAGCAGAGTTTCCTGCGATCCCGGGCCTTTTCATGTAAAATGAGATATTGCTGTAGTGTCCCTCGGGTAAGGAGATGCATGCACACACACACACAGTTGTGAAGAAAAACTCTGCACACATGCAGCACATCTCCGACTTCCCTCTATCCTGCTCATGAATGTTAATGATGGCAGCATGGAGCGACAGATTCACCCGCAGTGAACCACCCAGCTCTGCCACTTTGCTCGTGTACCGTCTATTGTTGGGCAGGCTAATAATCATCACGAGGTCAGGTCACAGTTTTGGCCTCTGTTATCTCCTAACAGCTGTATAGTTGCATTTATGAATCTCCTAGCAATAGAAAAATATATATTAAATATATACTGAAGCTAAATACGTCTTTTTGAAGGTTTGATGAGACAGTATTAACATAAATACTGAGTTTGTACCCTGAATTCATCAGTTAAAGTTTAAATATCATATGTTATCTGAAAATGTTTAAGGGGTCTGTTTGACACAGTTAACTGCTGAGCGTTAGCACAACATGGGAAAAACCTCCTGATTTGGATGACGAGTGAAGGAGTCCTGCTTCAGTTAGTACTTCAATTCATGATTTTTAGTTTTCACTGGGAGTTTAACATAGAAGACATTGTTTTATAAGCAACCTGGCAGTGTAGCACAATTCTGCCACTTTTAAGAAATAATTTGTTTTAAAATCATTTAAAATATATTGAGTGGATGACGGGGTGGGTGCAGTTTTCTGTGGTGGGGTCGGGTGGGGCCAGGCGGTGCTGCTGAACTCGGTCGGTTATCTTTGGGGTCATCTGAAGGCAATTGTCTATGGTGTGAAGATACGAGATGTGCAGCACCTGAAACTACGGATACTGGATGCCTGTGCTGGCATTTCTCCTGCGGTGTTGCTATCAGTGTGTGAAGAGTGGAGAAGAGGGTTGCATTGACAATCCAACACAATGGGCAGCACATTGAACACATTTTATAAGTGGTCAGAAACTTGTAAATAACTCATGAAAGAATAAAGTTACGTTGAAACCAAGCACACCATTGTTTTTCTTGTGACATTACCAATAAGTTTGATGTGTCACATGACCCTCTTCCTATTGAAAAAACAAAACAAGATGGCCGACTTCTACATGGCCACCATGGTCACCACCCATCTTGAGGAGTTTGCCCCCTCACATATACTAATGTGCCACAAACAGGATTTTAATATCACCAACCATTCCCATGTTGTTACGCTGTATCCATAGAAACGACCCACCCTGTAGATTACTCTTGAGATGCACGAATTTAATGACTGTGAACAATAAATGTTACAGTGAAATTACAGACATATAATCAGTATTATTTTATATTTTATACATAATGTTTTTAAAGAATAGTTATATATTCAATAGTGCAAAATGTTACAATGTTACACATTAGTAAAGTATTGTAAGTGTTGATTACTCATTTAAGAAGCATTACTCCTCCTTAGTATGCCAGCAGATATATTATGATGACGATGATTATGATCATTAGTAGCAGTAACAGATGGATTTGCATGGTGCTGGATGTCTCACTGAGGCTCTGGCAGCCCTGGTTCTGCTCCTCCGGGCACAAAGACGGTCCTGTTGTCCTGGCAGAGATAAACTACGTGTTGTCACCTGCACCAGCACTGAAACACACGTCTACACATGTCCGAACATCTTTGGGTTTCTGCAGCACCAGGGAAACTCGCCACGTTCAGCGTGACTCTGAGTTTGTTAGATGTTTTGTGTTTTTTGGCTCATGTGAACAGAGCCTTTCTGTTTGTACAACAGATTGTTAGAAGTCTTCTGTTTTGGTCTCTGTGTGATGTTGAGGCACAGGAAGTGAGCGTGTCCTGACTGTCTGACAGTTGTCACTGTAAATCCAAATCTCAGCGTTCTCTGATTCATGTCATTCAACCACAGTGCTGTTGAATGAAGTGATAAAGTGGTCTGACAGTAGCAGTAGATGGGTTTCCACTTTGAAATGGTTTGAAGGACAAATACAACAAAGTGAACTGGTTTTTCTCTGTATCTATGAAGCGCCTTGAGGCGACTTTTGTTGTGATTTGGCGCTATATAAATAAAATAAAATTGAATTGAACTGTGTTGTTTTTAAATGTGCTTATAAATAAATTAATTGATTGAACGAGTAAAACTTAATATCACTTGTGTAAAAATCTTACAAACCTGTTGTTGGAGTCATTTTTGTCACATTATGACGTTTTGTGTCTGTTTAATCCGTCACATTTAATCACCATCACGTGTTGTTGGACACACAGCTGTGTTTTGTGGTTTATGTGATGTTGGATACTGAAAGGAACTGTTGAACAACAATGCAGCCAATGTTGAGGATACATGTGTAAATGTGCAGGTACTTTTACTCGTTTTACTCGTGACAGCGGTCACCCTCGCCATCAAACAGCTGAGTGGCTTCAGGTGTAGGCGTGGCCTCCTAACCCGCCCTAACCTGCTGCTGCTCATTGATTTGTATTCACTGCGGCATTTAAGGCATGTTTTGACTAAACTTTCACTTTAGTTTGTATATTTAAAACCTCTTACATATTTAGATTGAATTATGTTGCGTTTCTGTCTTTTTATGACGACTTGGGGAAAAATCATTACAGGTTTTTCTTTTTTTTACGTTAGACATGTTGATCCATTTTTATTTTATTTTTGCTACTTTTTGTAATCAAATGTTTGTTTTGTTTCTCATTCACATGTAACTTTCACGTGTATTTACACGTACCTGCTGTCGTCTGCGCCGTGTTTGTGGTTTCACTTCCCTTTGTCTTGTCAACCTTGTTAGTTTCAGCACCTTAGTTTCCTGTTTCCTTTGTTTGTTTGTTCTTTTTTACATTTAATCAACTATAATACGTTTTTTGAGACTCTGGCGTCTCTGCGTTTGGGTCCAGTTATCTTCACTTCCCAAAGCATGAGCTATCGCATGCCGAAGGACAGAAGAGTCGTGTGAAAATGAGAGCATGCATGTGAATGTGGCTGTGCTGTGTTTCCTGTGCTGATGCAGCTGCCTCATGAGGGATGAACACACAGACATCTCACACTATTGGAATTTTTAACCGCAGCCTGAAAATACTGCCATGACAGTCACCACCAGCGGAATAAAAAAGGAAGTTGAAACCTACGATTTGAAGTGATTCAACCGCCGGTCATTCACCTCATCAAACCCCGGCTCATACCAGGGCTGGTGATAATGTGGCCACCCTCCCACAAGCCTACCGGCAGGCTGATCTGAGAGTCTGGGCGATGAGGCTGTCTGGCCAAACGCATTCCTATCCCACCACCAGACTCTCCACCCTGTGGGCTGCAGGCCGAAACTCGGGCTCGGCTCTTCCTCTGCACTTCTGGTAAATGAGCGCGTTTGGTCTCAGACAATAACGAGCAGCGTCTTTAAAAAGAGAACAGAGATAAATCCTGTGAGGTCAAATTAACCCACAACAAGTTTAAACCAGGGCTTTTCACCACTCTAAAACAAACTGAAGCAGCATGAAAGAGGAAGCAACTTTGGATTCTTCATCTACTTTGATAATGGTGCACACTCCTCAGTCTCTCAGCCAGCATCACGAAGTGTCAGCTGGAGCTTCTCCAGCAGCCTTTAGAGGGACTTCCAACATATGCTGAGCACTTGTTGGCTTCTCTCCTTCAGTCTGTGACCTAGCTTATCCCAACCCACAGCACTGTGGTTTAGGTCAGCATCATGTGAAGTCACACTCACAAACAGCCTGCATGTATTTACATTTGTTCACATTCTCTTTGCAGCACAGTGGCTCCATGCACAGACATTTGGGAGAGGGCGATAAAAACCAGTAAGTCGTGTTAAAAAGAAACTACAGAAATGTTTTGTAACCAGTTACACTGAACGGCAACAGGTAACACAGGATAACTACAACTACTCTTACTGCTGTTACTGATGGTTGGAAGTTTTATTGTCTTGTTTTAGTCTAAATACCACTTCCTTGGTAGCGATGGGCGATGAGGGATGAGGAAGTGTGAATAGTGCTGCGGTTTGGGGAAGGCCTTGAAGGGGAGTGGTGATGGCAGAACCCCCTGTACTAATGAGAAATAAAGGGGGAAAGGAAGAGAGAAAAGAAAAGGGGGGGTGGGGGGGGTTATAGCCTGAGGCCGGAGGGGGCGTGAAGGAGGAGTGGTCCTGCTCCTGAAATTCAGATGATATCTCCACAACAACAAACAAAAACTCAATTCAATTCAATTTTATTTATATAGCGCCAAATCACAACAAAAGTCGCCTCAAGGCGCTTCATAGATACAGAGAAAAACCCAACAATCATATGACCCCCTATGAGCAGCACTTTGGTGACAGTGGGAAAGAAAAACTCCCTTTTAACAGGAAGAAACCTCCAGCAGAACCAGGCTCAGGGAGGGGCGGGGCCATCTGCTGTGATTGGTTGATGAGAGAGAAGGAAGACAGGATAAAGACATGCAAAAACCAACACACACTATACATTGATGGGAAAAAAGAAAATAAAGGAGGAATAATGAAGCTAAATATGAACCAAGTCTGTGGTCAAAGTCCAACAGCAGCCTTCATCACAGTTTGCATTTCTCCAGGCTTCCAGGTATAAACGTGTTTGTTTGAGCGACTGCAGCGACTGCAGGTGTGCATAAGTCGCGGTCGTCATGCTTCAGCATCCAGCCCTAAAGAAGAAGAGCAAACGTACTTTTTGAGTGGCAGGTTTTTTCAAATACAGGTTTCTATCAGCTCAACAAACATCAGCAAACACACAAACTGTTTGTGTGCTGCTTGTTGCACAGTGTGTTGCAGCTAAAGGTCCAGTTTTATCAGGACAGCAGAGGAAGACGAGCAGTTTTATTCAAAGGTAAGGATGCTCAGTGGTGTCTGAAAGACTGTAAACTTAAAGCTTAACATGTGACATTGTGTTTGTTCACGCTCGTGCTGCAGAGAAAACCGAGGTAGACTAACGGTGTTATTTAAAGGCTGCAGTGAAAATAGTGAAGTGCAGTCAGGTTAGCTTGTAGCTGTACTGTGATGTATTCAAAGCAAACGCCAGTGTGCACAGCGGCTGTGCTGCTCATGGTCAGAGTGAGGTTACATCAAGTGCAGCAGAGATTCATTCAACGTTACGCTGATGATGATGCTTAGATTCATTCACACATTTCGCCCTTCATACTAACTCTATCGTGTAACAACAGCATAAGCAGTGAAATCATCAGCTGCACACTGACAACATCCACTCGAGCTCTCAACAGAAGTTACTGTGTTTGATTCTTGTCTCCACACTGAGCTGATTTTAGGGTCGCCCTTTAACCCCGAGTGTTCTCATTTCACCCTTGTCAGCGTAGACAACAGAACATGTAAAACCTGTACTTTTTCACTTTTACTCGAGTAAAGAAGTACTTTTACTGGAGCAGTTTTAACACTCGTATCAGTGCTTCTACATAAGTACAGACCGTCTGTACCTTTGCTGCCTCGTCCTCGGGTAATTGGTGAAATCTCTCGATGAGGGATCGACACGGCTTTTGGAAGATGATGAAAAATAACAAACTGTTATTGATCTGACACACTTTCTGGAGAAGGAGACGACCAGAGAGAAGAGCTTCATCACTCCCAGGTGGTCCAACCACATTTTTCCTCTTTTCCTTTTTACTGGTCTCTTCATCAGTCCACTGGTGTCACAGACCAGTCAGGCCAGTCTGACCAGCAGAATGTGCAGCTGTTTGTTTGTTTGTTTGTTTGTTTGTTTGTTCTGGATGATGTTGTTGCTTTAAGTTGGTGTCTGTGTTATTTTATTTCACTTAGGGTCATTTCCTCTTTGTGCACAATCACTTAGTTTACTGTCACTGCTTCTATTTGCTCAACACAAAAGCACAAATACTGACAACTCACACACACAGGGCCAACACAGACACACAGACAGCAACACAGACACACACACACAGGGCCAACACAGACACACAGACAGCAACACAGACACACACACACAGGGCCAACACAGACACACAAACAGCAACACAGACACAGACAAACAAATATACACACCTTTAGTGAGCAGCCAAGAAAAGAGGCAAAAAAATCACTAATCAGTTAAACGACTTTGAGGAATTGAACTTCAATTCAATTCAATTCAATTTTATTTATATAGCGCCAAATCACAACAAATGTCGCCTCAAGGCGCTTCATAGATACAGAGAAAAGCCCAACAATCATATGACCCCCTATGAGCAAGCACTTTGGCGACAGTGGGAAGGAAAAACTCCCTTTTAACAGGAAGAAACCTCCAGCAGAACCAGGCTCAGGGAGGGGCGGGGCCATCTGCTGCGACCGGTTGGGGTGAGAGAAGGAAGACAGGATAAAAGACATGCTGTGGAAGAGAGACAGAGGTTAATAACAGATACGATTCAACACAGAGAGGTCTGTTAACACATAGTGAGCGAGAAAGGTGACTGGAAAGGAAAAACTCAATGCATCATGGGAATCCCCCGGCAGCCTACATCTATTGCAGCATAACTAAGGGAGGATTCAGGGTCACCTGGTCCAGCCCTAACTATATGCTTTAGCAAAAAGGAAAGTTTGAAGCCTAATCTTAAAAGTAGAGATAGTGTCTGTCTCCTGAATCCAAACTGGAAGCTGGTTCCACAGAAGAGGGGCCTGAAAACTGAAGGCTCTGCCTCCCATTCTACTTTTAAATACTCTAGGAACAACAAGTAGGCCTGCAGAGCGAGAGCGAAGTGCTCTAATAGGGTGATATGGTACTACAAGGTCATTAAGATAAGATGGGACCTGATTATTTAAGACCTTGTATGTGAGGAGCAGGATTTTGAATTCAATTCTGGATTTAACAGGAAGCCAATGAAGGGAAGCCAAAACAGGAGAAATATGCTCTCTCCTTCTAGTCCCTGTCAGTACTCTTGCTGCAGCATTTTGGATTAACTGAAGGCTTTTCAGGGAGTTTTTTGGACATCCTGATAATAATGAATTGCAGTAGTCTAGCCTGGAAGTAATAAATGCATGAACTAGTTTTTCAGCGTCACTCTGAGACAGGATATTTCTAATTTTAGAGATGTTGCGCAAATGGAAGAACGCAGTCTTACATATTTGTTTAATATGTGCGTTGAAGGACATATCCTGGTCAAAAATGACTCCAAGGTTCCTCACAGTGTTACTGGAGGCCAAGGTAATGCCATCCAGAGTAAGAATCTGGTTAGATACCATATTTCTAAGCTTTTCAGCGCCGAGTACAATGACCTCAGTTTTATCTGAGTTAAGAAGCAGAAAGTTAGTGGCCATCCAAGTCTTTATGTCTTTAAGACATTCCTGCAGTTTAACTAATTGGTGTGTGTTATCTGGCTTCATGGACAGATAGAGCTGGGTGTCATCTGCATAGCAGTGAAAATGTATGCTATGTCTTCTAATGATGCTGCCTAGGGGAAGCATGTATAATGTAAACAGAATTGGTCCTAGCACCGAACCCTGTGGAACTCCATAATTAACCTCAGTGTGTGAAGAGGACTCTCCATTTACATGCACAAATTGGAGTCTATTAGATAGATATGATACAAACCACTGCAGTGCAATACCTGTAATACCTACAGCATGTTCTAATCGCTCTAATAGGATATTATGGTCAACAGTATCGAATGCTGCACTAAGGTCAAGAAGGACAAGCACAGAGATGAGTCCACTGTCAGAGGCCATAAGAAGATCATTTGTAACCTTCAATAAAGCTGTTTCTGTGCTGTGATGAACTCTGAAACCTGACTGAAACTCTTCAAATAAACCATTCCTCTGCAGATGATCTGTTAGCTGTTTGACAACTACTCTTTCAAGGATTTTTGATATGAAAGGAAGGTTGGAGATTGGCCTATAATTAGCTAAGACTGCTGGGTCTAGAGATGGCTTTTTGAGTAAAGGTTTAACTGCAGCCACCTTGAAGGCCTGTGGTACATAGCCGATTATTAGAGATAGGTTGATCATATATAAGATCGAAGAATTAATCAATGGCAGGACTTCTTTGAGCAGTTTTGTAGGAATGGGGTCTAAAAGACACGTTGATGGTTTGGAGGAAGTAATTATTGAAGTTAACTCAGAAAGATCGATTGGAGAAAAAGAGTCTAACTTAACATCAATGGAACTAAGAGTAGCTGTAGATAATATTACATCTGTGGGATGATTATTGGTAATTTTTTCTCTAATGATAAAAATTTTATTAGTGAAGAAGTTCATGAAGTCATCACTAGTTAACGTTAAAGGGATGGTTGGCTCAAAAGAGCTCTGACTTTTTGTCAGCCTGGCTACAGTGCTGAAGAGAAACCTGGGGTTGTTCTTATTTTCTTCAATCAGTGATGAGTAGTAAGCTGTTCTGGCTTTGCGGAGGGCTTTCTTATAAAGCAACAAACTATTTCTCCATGCTAAATGATGATCCTCTAAATTTGTGACACGCCATTTCCTCTCCAGATTACGAGTCATCTGCTTTAGGGTACGTGTTTGAGAATTATACCACGGGGTCAGGTACTTCTGATTAGAGACCTTAGTTTTCACAGGAGCTACAGTATCCAGAGTCGTACGTAGTGAGGAGGTGAAATTATTAACAAGATAATCGACCTCTGTTGGGGTAGCGTTCAGATAGCTGCTCTGCTCTGTGTTGGTACAGGGCATTGACGATGATAACAGTGGCTGGATTATATTCTTAAACTTAGTTACAG
>NC_140459.1:34860001-35105001 GCF_963576455.1 Neolamprologus multifasciatus | reverse complement strand
TACTCTAACTACAATCACTGCAGGCACCTCTGATTTATTTTTAACAAAGCTGGTATGAAAAGATGGTGAAGAGTTCTGTACTTCACATATTTGACATCTCCAGGTGTAAACTGACCGAATTACAATATAAAGTGCTTTGAGATTTGGTGTATAAATAAAATATTGTAGTAAAATACAAAATCAGGTTCCTCGAGTCCTCTTCTGGACTATGCATGCATGCAGTCCCTTAACATTAATGCTCTGGATATTCAGTTTGCACTTGAAAGAGTCCATTCAGATCTCAGATGTTTGTAGCACAGTTTGTTCCTCCTAAGGTGTGAATACAAAGATTATATCACACATGAGACGGAGCAAAAGGGCAAATTAGATTTTCTCAGCATTGAGATGAAAGCTCCTCCACAGCCTGGTTTAGACAATGGAACCAATCAATCTTTATTACAGGACCAGTCCAGACTGTAAGCATGTTCATCCTATTGTTTGATTAAAAAAAGACAAAATGGAAATAACAGCGAGGCCTAAATTGAAAATTAAATTGTTTACTGGTGCAGCTCAAGTTATCGTCAGCATAGAGTTGCTTTAATTGGAGGTTTACTTAAGATTCCAGAGGTAGAACGTTTGGATGTCGGGACAAAGTGTTTCTGTGTCGACAAGAGCCGGAAACATGTTGGAAAGAGAGAGATTTGGGAGCTGTGGGGAGGAAAAGGAGGACACGGAGGGATGGACTGATCAGCTCTGCAGACTTTAGCCAGCGTGTCGTATTTGATGCTTTAGTCTGAGACTTCTACATCATCAGGGGACTTTTTTACCCTCAAAAAATGAAATTAATTGCATGACACATTTTTAATGCAAAAACATGGCTAATGTAGTAGATGTGATACAAATTAAAATTTGATACATTTTTATATATTTTCTCTAAATGTTCAACAAACACCATCATCAAAAGAAATAAAGATTTCTGGCAGTTACTTCAGGTTTTAACCCTTTAAGACCTACGATAGAACCAAGTCCACCAGAGCTTATATTATATGTTTACATGCTGTGGAGCCATTTTTGGGAGCATTTCAAGTTGCTATACATCAATACAACCATTACAGCCCAGATTTTAATAATATGTCTGCATTAAGTTCATAGTAATTACATAAATTGCAAAAAAGTGCAATAAACTACAAAAAAATTGAAAATCGTTTTTGTTTTTTTAACATATATTTCTAGTTAGAGAAATTTAAGAGGTTTATCCCTCAAAACTGTAAATACAAAAAAGTTGCACAAAATAGTTTCCCACCACAGGAAATTTATTTTGAGTGTCTTCATAGTTTTATTTTTGAAATACACCAATTTTTATACACTGCAGGAAAAACAAAAATAAATATTATAATGCAAATTTGCAAACAAGCAGCATATGCATCAAAATAAACTATTTCCTGCAGTGCAATATGAGTCCTAAGCATCCCAGAAACCACACAGAAAGTCATAAAGTCAAACATAACTTTTACAAACACCAGTATAGGCTCATTTAGGCCCCGATGGTAAAAAACTACATTTCCGCGAAAATGACGTCACTTCCGGTTTCGGGCAGGTCATGGCGGACATGCGATAGTTCACGCTGACGTCTATTCCAACGTAGGAAGTGTTATGAACAGCTGATCGGATCAGCAAAGCGTGTTTCTGGAATATTGTGTTTTTGTTGCTGCAAGTGCTTTTTATGCAGTTTTTGCAAAGCTATATGTGGAAGGAAACTGTGACCGAGGACAAGCTGATGACATAAGATGTAAGTACAACTCCTCCGGTTTCATATGCAAAAAAAAGTATTGCGCTAGCTCACGTGGTTGCAGAGCTACCGGGATTTAAAGATAGTTATGCAAAACAGAGCGTGCTGCTCTGACCGGCTTTAAAGGGTTAAAGGGTTAAAGGGTTAAAGGGTTAGGGATGGCACTGGTGTGGTGATTCTCACACACACTCAGACACACACAGCGATGGGTAACAACAGCACAGCAGACGTTTCCTCTGAGACGCTGTTTTGTTTCTATCAACAACAGACCCACAATACAGAAATGTCCATTAAGCTTTCCAACAGTATTACCATTGCTCTTCATTTCAGTTGAGTCCAGTAATGGTGTGACTTGGATTTCTACTTTGTTCACAGCTACGACGGCCGTCTACTGTCAGTGTGTTCACGCAGCAACAGCACAGCACGCTTTGGGGAAGGTTACTGTAAACTTACATGTGTTTTAGTGCTCATGCAACAGAGCGGCCAAAGAAATGTCTTCTTTTTATTACAAGGTTTAAAGGCAGCAGCAAAATAATCACTGACATAATTACAAATGAGTGCATTTTTAAGAAGGATGAGAACGTAGACTGACTTGGATCCACTGAGTTGGTACATTGTGTGAGAGCTGATGAATCACACATGTAATCAGATGGAGAGGAGAGCCAATCCCAGTTTAGTTCCCCTGAGAGAATGAATGCAGTCACTGAAAGTGTGTAAGACATCACAAAGACAGGAGACGCTTCTTTGTAGCTGACTGCACCGTGACAGCAACGTGAGCGTCCTTGGATAGATTCACTTTAAAGCAACGAGCGCAGACTGTCTTCCTTTTGTTAGCAATCGTCACAAAGAGCTACAAAATTTCCACTTAAACCAGTTTTACCAGCAAACAGACTGTAACCATCAGTCACAGTCAAAGTGTACGTCAGTGACTTTTTAGCCAAGATGAAACTTTAATGTCTGCTAGTTGTGACAACTCAAAGCTTTGTGAAGACTTTCAATAGTAACACACAGGCCAGGATGTGTGCTGCTGCCATAACCAACATTTCTGAGATTGTACATCAGAGTTTGGTGTTGGTGGAGAGGCTGCAACAGGACGAATTAATTCTGTATAGGCGTGCTTTTACATACTTAAGCTGAGTGACTGTAATTGATTGATCGGTTGGTTGATTGGTTGTAATCTGTGTGTCACATGGGCACACAGCAAATGTGTTGGAGCCAGACTTTTGGCTGGCTTGTAGGGCATCATAATAGGACTCAATGACATGCAGGCTGGTTTATACACACCTGTCATAAACATCAGAGTCCCTTCATTTGTTCCTCCAGCTGTAGCCTCTCACCCACTCGGGTGTGGACAGGCAGGGCAGCACTAAACTTCAATTCAATTCAGTTTTATTTATATAGCGCCAAATCACAACAAAAGTCGCCTCAAGGCGCTTCATAGATACAGAGAAAAACCCAACAATCATATGATCTCCTATGAGCAGCACTTTGGCGACAGTGGGAAGGAAAAACTCCCTTTTAACAGGAAGAAACCTCCAGCAGAACCAGGCTCAGGGAGGGGCGGGGCCATCTGCTGTGATTGGTTGGGGTGAGAGAAGGAAGACAGGATAAAAGACATGCTGTGGAAGAGAGACAGAGGTTAATAACAGATATGATTCAATACAGAGAGGTCTGTTAACACATAGTGAGTGAGAAAGGTGACTGGAAAGGAAAAACTCAATGCATCATGGGAATCCCCCGGCAGCCTACGTCTATTGCAGCATAACTAAGGGAGGATTCAGGGTCACCTGGTCCAGCCCTAACTATATGCTTTAGCAAAAAGGAAAGTTTGAAGCCTAATCTTGAAAGTAGAAAACCTTAAACCTCCTGTGGTCACCAATGAACTAACTGTAGGTGATTAAATTAGACCTGGTGAAGTTTAATGTAACTGTTCTACAACCCAGTAACACTGTTGGCTTTTTGAAATAAACCAGATGAACCAAAGCTTATCCCAGTTTAGGTTTTGGTGTAGTTTTGCCTCAGCTTGTTTTTCAGCCTGAGTAAGCAGCTTTTCGTCACACTTTTGTTTTCACTCCCGTGTCTGCTTTTGGGTCCACACCACAAACACACCGGCTGCTCAGCGTGACAATTAAACTATCCATCCATCCATTCATTCATTCGCTTCCGCTTATCCTTTTCAGGGTCGCGGGGGGCGCTGGAGCCTATCCCAGCTGTCATTGGGCGAGAGGCGGGGTACACCCTGGACAGGTCGCCAGTCTGTTGCAGGGCCAACACACAGGGACAGACAACCATTCACACTCACATTCACACCTATGGGCAATTTAGATTGTTCAATTAACCTATCCCCACAAGCTGCATGTCTTTGGACGGTGGGAGGAAGCCGGAGTACCCGGAGGGAACCCACGCAAACACGGGGAGAACATGCAAACTCCACACAGAAAGACCTGATGGTGGAATTGAACTCAGGACCTTCTTGCTGTGCGGCAACAGTGCTAACCACCGTGCGAACACTGCGAACACAAGGAGATAACACACAGCTGGGAGTGATTAAAGTGACGAGACTAGGGAGGCGAACTGAAAACACTCCCATAAGACGCAGACCTTCACAATAAAACAGGAACTTACACATGAAAGGACACAAACTAAGAAACGCAGACTTGATACAGGAACACACGGGCAGAACAGAGTAACACTAAACAGAAGCAACAATCACACTAATGGAAAACACAAAACGCTGGCTCAAAAGGACCCAGGACAAAAGCTGCACTCAGCCTTGAAACATGGGCTGCTGAGTCTTCTGGATGTGTGTTCATGGACTTGGATATGCTCATTGTTATTGAGGGCTGGAAGAAGGATGCAGGGATCAGCAGCAACAGGTCCAGTCGGTTATTTTAACCATCCCGTATGAGCCCAGTGGTGTCGTGGAAGAGCAACAGAAGAGCTGCTTTTCTGTTTCTTACACTACAAATAATAAAGTATCGCCACGGTGACCGGTGGAGCAGAACTATGTTTCTACCTCAGCACCAGGATCCTGAGCTCTGACGACGGGGTGTGACTGTGGCTTCTGGGGCGTGTCTGGAATGGGTGCCATCTCTTTGCGGTGCTCCACAAAGGCCTGACGATGGGAAGAGAGGGGACAAGTCAAAGATTCAAATCAGCCATTGGCTGACACGAGAGGACGAAAAGGAGAAAGGAGAGGCGGACGGGAGGTGGGTGAAGACAGAGGGTGCATGGGAATGGCTCATTCTCTCCTCCGCCGCCCAGCAGCTCTGGCATATCACCAATGTTATGGCGGTAATTGATTCTCTCTGTGCCATTAGTCTCTGAGACAAAGATGCGCCAATGAGAGGGGGTGCTGTCACTTAGAGGCTGGCGCGGCGCCCAGCCACGCGCTTTTACCGGCACACAAACAGATCTACGCAAAGATATTCATTTTACAGGCGCACACACACGCAGTCGTTCACACAGAGGCAAAAGACTGTTTGTATAATGTCAGCTGTCAGGGTCTGTTGGAGCAGGAGTGTTGCTCATTTGCAAATAAGCCAATCATGAATCATATATAGCACAAACATGGTTAATGCAGGAGTGAGCACACGAGCAATCAAAGGAAATACAAATGGCTGCTGATCATAATTGGCATCTTACTCGTGACTCTGTGTCTGCTTTTGAGGTTACTGTGGTGGCGGCAGAGCAACGCCTCACACACACTGGAATATAGAAAGTGAACTCCCCAGACAAAGAGCAGGCATGTCTTCATCTCATTAAAGTTAACGAGACGCTGTCCTCTGCCTGCAGACCAGCAGTAATCTGATACCGTTCTGTGGGCTTCGGGCCTCGGAGCTGTCACAGCCTGCACCGCAGCCCTCATCGCACTCATCGCCGCCATCACACTCATCGCCCAGCCTGCGACTGACATCACTGCTGCACCTTAATGCTGATCGCAGTCATAATACTAATTCTAAGCATTCACGTGTTACCTTATCATCTTTACTGTCGAGTGCCAAATATTGTACATCGTCACCATGGCAATCGTCTTTTGTCACTTCTCATCACCATAGTCACAGCAGCCTCACCTGCTTCACCGTGAGGCAGAGAGCGAGAACAAAAGCAGGTATAACCTGCTGCACACACATGCGAGCAAACACATGCACTGAATGCCAATTAACCAAATGAGGGATAAGCTGGTGAAGACAATCGCCTCTCAGTCAGTTAGAAGCTAATTACAGAACATATTAACGCTCATTCTCAGATCATTCAGATCTGCGTGCCCCCAGGTGCTGCGGGCTGGCGGATGAGCGTTCTTCGATATATGTAAAAGCAGGCCTGTAAATTGGTGGCAGCCTTCCATCGCTCGAGTCAAACCAGCCCTGGCTGACTTCTTTCCTCTACTACTTGGATGCTCATTTGGAGTCTGTAATTAATTGGAAGCTCTATTTTTTCCATCTATTTTTGTTTGGCTGTTGACCGACGTGTGGTCCTCTCACGCACTCATCTTCAGGTCGAAGTGGCTCCCTAATTAAGACTCCAGAGGACGGCTAATTGCTGTTGCGTGCCTCGCGGCAGAGCAAGGGAACCTTCTCCCGGCGCTGCCCAGAAAGAGTGCCCGAGCACCGAATTAAAGGAGTTTACGTAAGCTTGCGGTGAAACTATTAAACACCAACCAACTTTTCCTTGTGAGGAGCTGCCACTTCATTTAATGGGCCTCATTAAAAGTGCACATCACAGAGATCCAAACCACTCTGTGCAACTTCACAAGACAATGGGATAATGGTTCCTCCTCCGTGCTGTCAAAGCCTGATCCTAAATATTGAACAGTACTATTGCTCCTGCGGAAGGAACCAAAATGGGCTGCAGCGTTCTTAAAAGGAAGTATTCACATCATTTGTCTTTTTTGACAAGGAGCAGAGAGAAGGGATAGATGGTGCCGAGCAGCTCTGTTGTTTATTTGAAGCGTTTAAAAAAAACCTGAATGAGAATAGATCCAATACGAAGCTGAAACACTGGTTTTACTGCACTCTTCAAACTTTAGATGAGTTTCTTCTGATGCGATCAGATACATGTTGATACTGTTTACATGGATTAGATACAAATAACTGTAATTCACGACATTTTTGCATATATCAATGGCCCCATTTAAGGTGACATAAGGATTTATATAAAATGATGTGCTGTTATTTAGTGATCTCACTTCTCCTGGTTTGTTTTGGTTAGTCTTTTGTTACTTTGTTACTCTTACATGTTTCAGGTCATTAGCTACATTTTATTTTAATATCAGAGTAAATACAAAGTCCAGTTTGTAAATACTGGTTAATCTGTAACTGATGAGACCTTGAATTCTAATGATATGATAAGGACAATGTTTGGTCTTTAGTTTGATCTCTGGAGCTCAAGCACACCTGGGCTATGGAGCATGATCTGAAACACACCAGTAAAGCCACCTCTGATTGGCTAAGGTCATTTTTGACGTTAAAATTGGTTTGATCTGAACCGAGAAAAGTGATAAGAAAGGAGGAAATGGGGCAAATACGTTTTCACAGCACTGCAGCTCCATATCAGGCAGCATCTACTTACGTGTTGAACTAAATATGCAACGACACTTTGACATTCAGTCATGTATGACTGAAGCAGGTGGACGACAACAACCACCTGATCTGTGGCCAGAGAAAGGAAACTCACTGCAGTTATTACACGTCAGTGTGGAAGGCAGGATGTGGAGCGGGATCAGAAACTCGAAACAAAGCTTGAATGCAGGTAATTAACAATACAGAGAAAAACAAATAATATGCAGAGCACAGCATCCAAAACATAGAAGACTGAATGCAGAACAAAGAAACACAACCATGAGGGCCAAAACACAGGACAACGAGGGTGTGGGTACCAGTGGGAACACAGGTGGGGATAGTTAATAATGAGTCTTGGGAAAAGTAAACTGACTCAGGACAGAGAACATCACCCACCAAAATAAAACAGGAAGTGCAACAGCAGCACAGGGGAAGCATGACCAACTTGACACAAATCACAAAGAGAAGCAGAGACACGAAGGCTGTCAGACGTGGAAAAACAGGGCAGGTGGAAATAAACACAGACTCAAGGAATAAAACACAAACACAGAAGTAGATGTGACATTATAATATAAATATAATGAAACCAAGCAGCAAATGCTGCTACGAGAAACTATAAAACTCAGAATATAGAAGAGACTGTCAAAGAAAGCCTGAGCTCAAGACCCAGGGTCCACGATGTAACATCCAGGTGTTGTGGTTTTTAAGGGAATGTGGTCTCACTGTGTATTTAAGAGTGAGTGTTTGCAGAGTATTAAAAAAATGAGAAGTCCTAAAGTAGCACCCTGAACGCCCTGTAATGTTCCCCAAGCATTGCTATTCATTGATACACTGAAGCTCACCAAACCAGCAGGAATGAAAGCCCACTTTCCACTGTTCCAGGCAAACATGCAGTTTAACCTGGAAGCTGTATCAGGTTTATGTGTGAAACTGTGCATGTTTGTTTCCCACTGTGCTTACAATATCTTCCAAGGCCCCCACTTGGCCCCACAGCTTAGCAGGAGCCCTCAATGCAACATACTTCATGTACTTCATAAATCCTTAAATAATAAAAGTGAAGTAAACTGGCTCTGCTCGTTTGCTGCATACATTATACATGAAAACTCACCCACCTTGAGAAATTGGTCTTGTCAAACCAACTAAGGTCACTGCAGCAAACGTAATGTGTTAAATCAAGTCAAATATTGAAAATTAATTGGATTTTTCACAAAAAATCAAATATGAGTTGAAGAATAAGCCAATCACAGCATGCCAAATATCCTTGGGCAAGATACCAACCCCCAGATCCTCTGTGTGTTGGGTGCTCAGGTAGAGTACAGTGCTTTATACCAGCGGTCTCCAACCTTTTTTGCGCCACGGACCGGTTTATGCCTGACAATATTTTCACGGACCGGCCTTTAAGGTGTGGCGGATAAATACAACAAAATAAAACTAGTACTGGTACTGAAAAAAAGAAGATTTATTCATAACACACGTGAAAAGACCCAGGAAAACCGAGTTAACGATAAAAACGATAACAAAATAACGCTGAAAACCGATAAAAACCCTGAAAACCATACATTTCACACCTGAGCATCAACTCTTGCGGCTTGGTACCAAACGACTCACGGACCGGTACCAAGGCCCGGGGATTGAGGACCGCTGCTTTATACCAGTCTGACACGTTGATACTTTCCCCTTGTAATCTACCTTTGAGCAGGGTCTGAATGAATCAACGAGTATAGATGCTTCAAGAGGAAGGACAGTATAAAACACAGCAGCACTTAAGTGTAATTAAAACATGCATATGTGGAAAGACCACGAGCACAATGGGTACCCTTGAAACACTCCTTCACTTCAAACACATAACTTGTGCTTCTCAGAAAAAAATAATAATAAAAAAACTCAAAGAAAAAAGGAGATGGTAGGAAAAACAACAAAAGCAAATCAGGAAGAAGCTGGAAATGAGTGCGATTCATGCATAACTTCAAACACTTCATCTTCAAAGTTGCATAACATTAAAAAACCAAGCCCACTCCAAGCTCGAAACATCAAAAACCAGCCAGCATCGCTGGGACGCTGCTGAGTCTGCCGGGCCATGCCCTCACTCTGAGGCACAGCGTGCACCCACCCTCCTCTTCATCTTCATCCTTTGTCATCCCTTGCTATTGTCCTTCGGGCATTTGTTGATGCAACGCAATGCAGCTTTCTGGGTAAGAGGAGGGCCAGGTGGTAACACACATAATGACCCAAAGGCAGCCAAGAGGATGTGGAGATCCTCTGAATTCATTCCACCAGGATGCCTTTCAGTCCACACACATACATATTTCTCTGTTTGTGCATGAGAGCCGGAAAAAGACCGACGACACAGCAGTTCCTGTTTGTCACTCAGTGCCCGTTTAGATGTGCTCTTTTTAAACTGTCAGTGATTAATGATTTTAAACAAGTGCTAAGATGATATGTATTGTGCGTGGCACACAGGATATTGTACACTCGCTGTGCTATTTGAAATCTGATTGACGTTCCTAATCTTCACGGTGCTTTAGGGGAAGTACTGCACAGCTGAAAGTTGTTCAAACGAGTTTATAGAACTGTACCGTGTCCTTTATCTTTCCCTTGGCATTATTACAATCTTCATCCTCCATGTTCGCATGTTTAGATGCCTTGGGAGCATCTGTATCCAGAGTTAGGCTCCCTATAGGCTAGAAGCCCAAGAGCTACTTTGGATATGAGTGAGAAAGAGATAACTGAAACCATATCTGCTTGGATGTCGCCCAGATTAACCAGGTCCATGTCAAGTGTTGAGGAACCAGGACACAGGTGAGATATGAGCTGCTGGACCAAGAAGGCGTAAATGGATGAGAACAAGCACTCTTTGAATGCTACCAAGAAGGATGCTGTTTCTCTCTTGCTAAATAATCCCTTATGTTCTGTCCAGGCTCCGCCTCCTCTGTTCTGATTGAATGCTGCTCACTGACTCCACCTAACTACCAAGCAGCAGAGCCCTGTATAATGCAGCTGTGTGTCTGGGCCGTCCAGCCATGTTTGACTGCCATACTTGTGCAGACTTACATGGCTTGTGATGCGTTTGTGCATTTTATGTGTCTGTGTTCAGACTGCCTGTAGGCAGTGTTGGGGAGTAACGGAATACATGTACCGCCGTTACGTATTTAAAATACAAAATATGAGTAACTGTATTCCGTTACAGTTACCGTTTAAAAAGGTGGTATTTAGAATACAGTTACTTTGTTGAAATAAATGGATTACACGGCGGTACTTCCCTGTTTCATATTGTGGCGGGTCAGGACTGTTTGGGTTTTGTTTGACAGCTACGTTCTGTTGTTCCAGGCAGCAGCGTTACGGTTGCCATGGTTACAGGGTGACGCTCTCTCTCTGCGTGTTTCCTGGGTGAGAGAGCGCCTGTTGTTGTTGTTGTGCTAAGCTAACAGGCAGAATGCTACAGGTATAGCTCTAAAGAATGTAGCATCATGGGCAGTGTAGTCCGTGCTGCAGGGAGAATGGACTGCCATACACGTTATGTGTCTGTGAGCGAGGGAGGGAGAAAAAGGAAAAGTACGAGCTGTCATCGAGCAGAAACGGGAGCTGGAAGCATGTAAATATAATAATAACCACTGCAGCCAAGAAGAGAGCCTGACGAGCCCAGCTGTAAGTAAGCTATTAAGACTCGACTGTACACCGTGTTCGTGTTTTCCTCTGAAACAATAAGTTCTGTTGGAGCAGCCTTTCAACGCCTCTCTCTGTCTCTGCTAGCAAAGTTGACCCAGACAACAAAGTAAAGCTAGTTTTCAGCTACGAGCCGACACAGAACCCACCGTATTAGCCAGAGGTCCCTTTACTACGGTTCGGAGCCGCGGACCTTCAGTAACAGTAATAAATCACAGCAATAGTACATTCATGTAGTTGTAAACAGCATGATAATATATTAAGTAATCCAAAGTATTCAGAATACGTTACTCTCATTAACGGAATACGTTACAGAATACATTTTGGGGCATGTAATCTGTAATCTGTAATGGAATACATTTTAAAAGTAACCTTCCCAACACTGCCTGTAGTTAGGTAGGTTATGGTTATAGGTTGTATATTTTGTTTTCTTTGGAGTTAGGTAAGTTCCTTTTATTTTCATATCAGGGATGTTTTGTTTGTTATGTTGGCCTCGGCTCTCCCTGAAGTTAACCTTCAGTCTGAACCTTTTAAACCTTTAAAACTACCATCTTGACTCCTTCTTCTTTGACCATTTAACACTACTATGCAAGTAACCCCAGCGGTTAGATGTCCTATTGAAACTTTGATACCCAACATCAAAGCAATTAATAGCTCAGTATTCCAACATTCAGAACAAGGAACTGCTACCACAACGTTGATGAGGTAAAACAGTAAAGGCAACGGGGAAGCAGGAAGTCAGGTCAGAGAGGAAATATCATCACAACCACTGAGGATTGGGACCCAAGTCCAACTGAAGGTGCGTTGAGTGTGAGAGCAGCTGACCTGAAAGACAGGATCATGGCAGGGCTACAAACCTGGAACCTCCGTGGCCGATTACAAGACTACATGAAGCACCCGGTGAAGGTCTGCTGGAAGATGTGAATGCAGCATTACAACCTACTGTAACCATCACCACAACTAATCAGCTGATCTATACCAAGCAGCAGTGATCACTGAGATGCTTGGCTACAAAATGAATGGCCCCATGGAGCAGTACATGGAGAAGAAGACTAGAGGCCAAGATCAAGGCAGTGCAGAAGAAATAAGCCAATCACTGGAGCTGCAGACTGTTGTGATGAAGACGTACAGCAAGCTGTCCATACCCGAGTCCTCCATACCAGAGAGATCGAAGGCAGGAGAATAAACCAGCTGTTTGCACAGAACCAAGAAGTAAATGCAAATCCTCATGACCATTGATCAACAACCACTAATCAGTGGTCATGAGTACCAACAGAACCAACTTTTGCAGAGAGGAAAATACTTTTAATGTTTCAGGAAAATCTCAAAGAGACAAATAAATAGTAAGAATCATTGTGTTGCCAGCATGAGACAGGAGTGAGAGAAACACACAACTGATGATTGGTGCAATCAACAGATGCAGTATCAGAGTATTAGTATGAAAGTCTGAAGTTAAAGACGCTGTGGAATTAAACAAACAGCAGCAGCCACTTCTGCTCAGTTCTTGTTTAATCTGATTAGTTTGTTTGTCTCTATGAATACCATCGGCCTGTGATCTTTTTGACTGGTTGGTACTCTGGTGCCTCATGCTGTGGTTAGCACTGCTGCTTCACGATGAGGAGGTCACCTGGGGCCTTTCTGTGCCTCTGCAGCTTTCCTGGACACTCCAGCTTCCTCACATAGTCCAAAGACATGCATTTTGGTTAAACCTTTGATTGGTTTTCTGTTGGCTGTACTGTAGGAGTGTCTGTGTGACCGCCGTGAGGGAAAGTGACCCTAAACTGGATAAGCAGTAAAGAAAATGCAGAGAGGCAGAGGTTTCCTACTGTTTGTCTGCAGCTTTCTGTTTTCATGAAGATGAAAAGTTCCTCAAGGCTGCCAACAAACAGAAAAGTGTTCAGGAAAAACATTAATGTGACAACATATTGTCTTAATGAGGAAAAACAGATTTGGCTCACACATGTTTGATGGTACACTTGACTGTTATCTGTGTGTCTGTGTTCTCTTCTGTCCAGGTGAGATTCTTTCAGCGATGTTTCTTCATCACGTGGATCAAAGACATCTGAACATTTTTATTAGCTTCATTTATTTACATTGGTTTTATTTACAATATATATAGATATAGATATATAGATAGAGATAGATAGATATCTATCTGTATATCTATATCTATATATCTATATATCTATAGATATATAGATATATAGATAGAGATATATAGATAAATGTAAAACTGAATCACTGCTCATATCTTTGATTCTTTGCAGTTCAGTTATTATTAATGATAATCACCAGGTTCTTCTTTAAAATAGACCTTTAATGCTTCTTTCTAGTTGCATATTTTTAGTAAGGAGCCCCACTCGAAACGTGGGATTTACTTTATCTGATCCTGCTCCTCAGTTCACTCAGCATCTGAAACAAGCACTTCTGGTCTTGCTCATTGAATCAGATCTGAGCTCATTCTGTTCATATTAAATGTTTACATTCCTGACTGTGCGAAGCAGCTAACGCAGGACAAAATGTTCTACAAACTTTTGCAGATGTCACGGCTGCGGACGGGAGACGAGGAAGCAGGAAGACACAGGAGAGACGACACAGACGAACCACAACGAACACGAGGGAACTCACACTATAAATACACTGAGGGGAACGAGGACACAGGAGGGAGGCACAGCTTATTCTGATTGACAAGACGAGACAGGGGAAATACAAACTGAACAACTGGCATAAGACACAGACTTTCACAATAAAACAGGAAACGTAGAACACAGGGACACATAACAAACCCTAAAACTGAACTCAAGAAACACTAAACAACTAAGGAACCATGAGAAGAAACCAAAAACCAAAAGTATAAAACACTGGGTTACTAACCCAGGACCATAACAAAAGAGTGTACACATTTATAATATTTATAATATATATGATATAAAATAACAAAAAGCATAATAGATCTATTTTACTCAGTTTGCCATTTACTCTATATACGTCTTTAACCCTTTAAGACCTACCATAGAACCAAGTCCGCCAGAGCTTATATTATATGTTTACATGCTGTGGAGCCATTTTTGGGAGCATTTCAAGTTGATATACATCAATACAACCATTAAAGCCCAGATTTTAATAATATGTCTGCATTAAGTTCATAGTAATTACATAAATTGCAAAAAAGTGCAATAAACTACAAAAAAATTAAAAATCGTTTTTGTTTTTTTAACATATATTTCTAGTTAGAGAAATTTAAGAGGCTTATCCCTCAAAACTGTAAATACAAAAAAGTTGCACAAAATAGTTTCCCACCACAGGAAATTTATTTTGAGTGTCTTCATAGTTTTATTTTTGAAATACACCAATTTTTATACACTGCAGGAAAAACGAAAATAAATATTATAATGCAAATTTGCAAAAAAGCAGCATATGCATCAAAATAAACTATTTCCAGCAGTGCAATATGAGTCCTAAGCATCCCAGAAACCACACAGAAAGTCATAAAGTCAAACATAACTTTTAAAAACACCAGTATAGGCTCATGAGGCCTTGATGGTAAAAAAAAAAACTACATTTCCAAAAAATGACATCACTTCCGGTTTTGGGCAGGTCATGGCAGACATGCGATAGTTCACGCTGACGTCTATTCCAACGTAGGAAGTGTTACAAACAGCTGATCGGATCGGCAAAGCGTGTTTCTGGAATATTATGTTTTTGTTGCTTTTTATGCAGTTTTTGCAAAGTTATATGTGGAAGGAAACTGTGACCGAGGACAAGCTGATGGCATAAGATGTAAGTACAACTCCTCCGGTTTCATATGCAAAAAAAATTATTGCACTAGCTCACGTGGTTGCAGAGCTACCGGGATTTAAAAATAGTTAGGCAAAACGGAGCGTGCTGCTCTGACCGGCTTTAAAGGGTTAAAGACTTCTTATTATCTAAATGGTTCCACACTTGTGAACCACATCACTGGTATGCAGTGCTCAGCGTATGCAATGAGCTCCACGAGGACGACAGCGAGCACACAGCAACTACAAGTCTTAGCATGTCTCTATTTAAGAAAGGGCCAAAGTGTTGGAGGCAGCACTGAAAACACAGCAGTGTAAAAGCACACGTCTTCAAGTCTTCTCGTGGATTTTCCCCTTCTTTGTCACTTTCAGCTGCTTCTGACAAATTCTCCAATATACTGATAAACACATACAAAATCGCGCCCACGCGCTCACACAGAGAAAGCTCTTCAGAAGCGCACCTTTCCACCCACATATGTTGACACACACTCATGAACAAACTGGTAATGTTCCATCAAAGCTTATAGCACCCATTAAAACATGGAGGCACACATGGAGCCATGCTCGTAGTCGACACCCACACACTCGTGAGTGGCGTGGCTTTCCATCACTGCTGGTGACAATCATGCACCTCACTCAATTACACCTGGCTAATTGTTGAGATGCCATATTACCATAGAGATTTCCACTGATGAGTCGCATATATAATAAAGGATGAATATATATATACAGACGAGGTCAATCCCAAGTGGGGTGGGGACGGAGGGAAGCTGTTCGTGCGGCTGTTGGCCACACTGATGTGATTGGTGCTTCCTGCTCTCCCAAACAAGCGTGCACGTCTTCACTGGGATGCTCAATCCTGGCAAGTGTGAGGCTTGTGCAGTTTTTCGATTTTTGAACACAAAAGGCCTTAAACCGGGTGAAATTCAACGCCAATTACGTAGGTGTAAAAACGTTTGCAAGTGGTGCAGAGAGCTTAGAGCGGTCAGAAGGCGATTCTGCTCCGACGAAGAGGAGAAAGACGAGGTTCAACGCTCCCTGACAAACCTGGCGGCGAGCTGGTAGGACATCCTAAAACTGCCACAGCGTCGACAAAAATGTATCAACCAATTATGTAGAAAAATAAATAATTCTTCAACCTTTAAAATGACGTAAATATTATAGAAAGTAAAAGGTGGTTTGTATTTGTAAAGAAATAGGAGACCTTACTTTTGGCCCTCGTATACACTTATAATTCATTCTTCTGGTTGATGTCACGGTTCTGTAATGTCCTCATATAATCACCAAATTATTTAAGCATGCGCTCTCATAGATTTTCTCTTTTTGCTCCCAAACACACACACACAAACTGAACTACACAATGTACACTACAGGGCACACACACTGCCTGAAGGATTTTAATTTGAGATGCAGACTCTGGTGTCATAGTGAATGATATTAAAAGTCGTATCATGAATAAATCAGGAGACAGAGGACTCACCTCAGCAATGTGACAGATAAGCAAAGAGAAACAGCACACAGGAGGAGACAAAAAGATGGAGCGAGGAAAAGGCTCGCGACTGGCAGAGGAAAGACCAATAAATAAAGCCGCTTGCATTTTAACAATACAGCCCGTAGCACTGTTTGATGGAGGCCATTAGTTTATGGCTTTACCCAACAAGGCTGTAATTACTTCACTGCTAAATCCACCACATACGTGCATCTGTTACCTGAGCACCGGAGAAGGTTTGTTATGATGGTTAACAAGCAGGAGACGTGTTCACAATGGGAGCTTCGTTTGTAGGAAATCACTCAGTTGTAACATCAACACAGATTGACAATTTGTCTATTTGTCATGTAGTTACTGAACAACACCGAACGATGCAGGAGAGCAGTGCAGCCAAACTATGAGAAAGGGCAAGAATTCATTCAAACCTGTCAGCTTTGAGATCAGGAAGGAACACAGATGATGAATGACGCATGGCGCCAAAGACGTGTTGGTTCTGTAGTTGTCTATACAACTAAACTGCTCTATCTGTGCTGACGTTTGTGGATTCTTTCTTCATTAAGGCTACGTATACACGAATACGTTTGAAAATGGCGTTTTTGTCCAAAAACACTAGCTGCGCGTCCACATAGAAAAGTCCGAAAATGCGAGAAACGCAAGAAGATTCAACCTGCCTCATTTCTGTCTGCCACTTATTTACTTTCCTACTCTTTGAAACGTCGCAGCAAAATGTGGAGGAAATGCAGCGAGTTTTTTAACCCTTTAAGACCGACCATAGAACCAAGTCCGCCAGAGCTTACTTTATATGTTTACATGCTGTGGAGCCATTTTTGGGAGCATTTCAAGTTGATATACATCAATACAACCATTACAGCCTAAGTTTTAATAATATGTCTGCATTAAGTGCACAGTAATTACATAAATTGAAAAAAAAGTGCAATAAACTACAAAAAAATTGAAAATCGTTTTTGTTTTTTTTTAACATATATTTCTAGTTAGAGAAATTTAAGAGGCTTATCCCTCAAAACTGTAAATACAAAAAAATTGCACAAAATAGTTTCCCACCACAGGAAATTTATTTTGAGTGTCTTCATAGTTTTATTTTTGAAATACACCAATTTTTATATACTGCAGGAAAAACGAAAATAAATATTATAGTGCAAATTTGCAAAAAAGCAGCATATGCATCAAAATAAACTATTTCCAGCAGTGCAATATGAGTCCTAAGCATCCCAGAAACCACACAGAAAGTCATAAAGTCAAACATAACTTTAAAAACACCAGTATAGGCTCATGAGGCCCTGATGGTAAAAAACTACATGTCCGCAAAATGACGTCACTTCCGGTTTCAGGCAGGTCATGGTGGACATGCGATAGTTCACGCTGATGGACGTAGGAAGAGTTACAAACAGCTGATTGGATCAGCAAAGCGTGTTTCTGGAATATTATGTTTTTGTTGCTGCAACTGCTTTTTATGCAGTTTTTGCAAAGTTATATGTGGAAGGAAACTGTGACCGAGGACAAGCTGATGGTATAAGATGTAAGTACAACTCCTCCGGTTTCATATGCAAAAAAAATTATTGCGCTAGCTCACGTGGTTGCAGAGCTACCAGGATTTAAAAATAGTTACGCAAAACAGAGCGTGCTGCTCTGACCGGCTTTAAAGGGTTAAAGGACTCACAATGAGGTGGAGTTGTTGCTGTGAGTAACACAAAAGTACAAAGTTGCCAAAGTGAGTGAGAATTAAAGAATTTGAAGAAAAGCTCTCTGGAGCACGTACAGACTGATTAATCTTTAACAGGGCTGTCAAACAAAACAACTGCTGTATAATGCCCTCCGCTATCTTGGTTTAATAGGTCACATGTCCGCATCACATGACTGAAATGCATCATCGTTTTCGAAAAAGCTCCAGGTTTGCTGTCCACACTGCGACGTGCAAGTGGCGTTTTCTAATGTATCTGCTTTGGAGAGCGTTTTCAAAACGCTGTGTGATGGCTGCACTTACAGCCACACAGTGGTAATACCCAGCATGTTAGTGTGGAGGCTTATAAGTAACATCGCATTCACATTTGTCTTTAAATACAGGAATTAATTTACAGGACAATAAATAACTGGTTTTGGTTTAGAGTTAATTCACATATCCACATAACACTGCACTCTAAAATAAGTGCGCACATTTTAGTTTACACTGTTATGTGTGATTAATCTTTTGTTTTCTGAGTTACCTTAGTTGCAGCTGTTCCAGTCCCTTGATTAAGGAGCCAAGAGGTGGAAAAGGGGCGGAGCCAGCTTTAAAGGAAGACTGCTAATTGGTTCGTGCCATAACTCGGGACCATGGGGGGGCATTGGAGTTCATTAATGTTAGGTTTAGTTAGGTTTTGTGTGTTTTACCCCTTCTCCTGTTTTTGTGGGCTGTTAGTTCTGTTATTTTGACCTCTTTTATGGGCCCAAGATTTTGATTCTTTTTGCATGATTTAACCAATTATGTTTTTGGGTTAAATAAAAAATCATTTTTTTGGACTTTAACCTGTGCCTAAGTTTCCTTCACTGCTCGGTCCATCACACGCTGTGTTTTCCTTGACCGAAAACGCCGTCTCAGTGTGGACGGGCGACCAAAACGGAGAGAAAACGATGCGTTTTCGAATGAAAACGTATTAGTGTGGACGTAGCCTAAATCATCCAAAACCCCGACTAACGCTGTGACACCATTTGACTTATTAATGACTTTGTTAAAAGCAGGTACTCACCATTGGCGACTACAAGCTGAAATTGTGTCATTTGATTTTGTGTTTAAATAGCTGTTAGAATTTGACTGATCTCAGCAACATGTCAGACATTATATCCACTGGCTAGTTATGCCTAAAACATGTTTCTTTATTTGTACCAACAAACATTTCCCTTATGCTAACCTGCTCATAGTTTCCATCTGAAGCTAGAATATAACAGAAAATCTGTGAAAACATTTATAATTGTATAATGTACTTGATAAAATAAATGGCACCCTACAGTTTCAGGAGGGGACAGGTGCTAGAATTAGATTTTCGTTTTTCCGGGGAAAACTTGTGTCATAAAACATGTAAAGCACCATTTTAATATCCTTCTAAAATGTTGTTTAACCAAGTTATTCTGTGCTAAATCACATAGTTGATCTACAGTGTTATGCATGCTCTCAGTCAGGATGTTAGTGCTCATAAGAGCATTATTTCAAACCACAAATGCTGCTTTGGTGCTGTTCGTGTCAAAAGCTGCAATGTTTACATCCAAATACAGCAGGGCGAACGAGGGATACTGATATCAGTTTGATTTTAGGACAAGCCATTAAGAATGTGCAACCATACAGAACATGAACAACAGATTCTGATCAGCCTGGCTAAGTACAAACACTACATGCAGGGCATCAGCTGTTTTTGTTTGTTTGTGGTGTCATTTTTTATGCTATGATGCCTTGAACACACCTTGAACACGTGACTCCAGTGCTATACTTCCCACTGCAATTTAAAACCAATGTAAACTTCTCAGGAAAAAAAGTGAATATTCCACCTTGTGTCCATGTTTCCATGTCAGGTTTCATGTCCTTCGTTTCCAGAGTTCACGTGTTTAGTTAGAGTTTTTCCTTTTCCCAGTTTAGTTGTAGTTAGTTTTCCTCTTGAGTTTTCTCCCTGCCTTTTGGGTGTGTACAGTGGGGCAAAAAAGTATTTAGTCAGCCACCGATTGCGCAAGTTCCCCCACTTAAAATGATGACAGAGGTCAGTAATTTGCACCAGAGGTACACTTCAACTGTGAGAGACAGAATGTGAAAAAAAAATCCATGAATTCACATGGTAGGATTTGTAAAGAATTTATTCGTAAATCAGGGTGGAAAATAAGTATTTGGTCAATAACAAAAATACAACTCAATACTTTGTAACATAACCTTTGTTGGCAATAACAGAGGTCAAACGTTTACTATAGGTCTTTACCAGGTTTGCACACACAGTAGCTGGTATTTTGGCCCATTCCTCCATGCAGATCTTCTCAAGAGCAGTGATGTTTTGGGGCTGTCGCCGAGCAACACGGACTTTCAACTCCCGCCACAGATTTTCTATGGGGTTGAGGTCTGGAGACTGGCTAGGCCACTCCAGGACTTTCAAATGCTTCTTACGGAGCCACTCCTTTGTTGCCCGGGCGGTGTGTTTTGGATCATTGTCATGTTGGAAGACCCAGCCTCGTTTCATCTTCAAAGTTCTCACTGATGGAAGGAGGTTTTGGCTCAAAATCTCACGATACTTGGCCCCATTCATTCTGTCCTTAACACGGATCAGTCGTCCTGTCCCCTTGGCAGAAAAACAGCCCCATAGCATGATGTTTCCACCCCCATGCTTCACAGTAGGTATGGTGTTCTTGGGATGCAACTCAGTATTCTTCTTCCTCCAAACACGACGAGTTGAGTTTATACCAAAAAGTTCTACTTTGGTTTCATCTGACCACATGACATTCTCCCAATCCTCTGCTGTATCATCCATGTGCTCTCTGGCAAACTTCAGACGGGCCTGGACATGCACTGGCTTCAGCAGCGGAACACGTCTGGCACTGCGGGATTTGATTCCCTGCCGTTGTAGTGTGTTACTGATGGTGACCTTTGTTACTTTGGTCCCAGCTCTCTGCAGGTCATTCACCAGGTCCCCCCGTGTGGTTCTGGGATCTTTGCTCACCGTTCTCATGATCATTTTGACCCCACGGGATGAGATCTTGCGTGGAGCCCCAGATCGAGGGAGATTATCAGTGGTCTTGTATGTCTTCCATTTTCTGATGATTGCTCCCACAGTTGATTTTTTCACACCAAGCTGCTTGCCTATTGCAGATTCACTCTTCCCAGTCTGGTGCAGGTCTACAATTCTTTTCCTGGTGTCCTTCGAAAGCTCTTTGGTCTTGGCCATGGCGGAGTTTGGAGTCTGACTGGTTGAGGCTGTGGACAGGTGTCTTTTATACAGATGATGAGGTCAAACAGGTGCCATTCATACAGGTAACGAGTGGGGGACAGAAAAGCTTCTTACAGAAGACGTTACAGGTCTGTGAGAGCCAGGGATTTTCCTTGTTTGAGGTGACCAAATACTTATTTTCCACCCTGATTTACGAATAAATTCTTTACAAATCCTACCATGTGAATTCATGGATTTTTTTTTCACATTCTGTCTCTCACAGTTGAAGTGTACCTCTGGTGCAAATTACTGACCTCTGTCATCATTTTAAGTGGGGGAACTTGCACAATCGGTGGCTGACTAAATACTTTTTTGCCCCACTGTATGTCTTCTGTTTGAATCATGTCCACTGTGTGTCTGCATTTGGGTCCACTAATCTCCACTCCCACGGTCTTCATACATGTCCTGCACCAGCGTCACATACACTAGTAATCAAACGTTTTAGAACAGCCCAATTTCTCCAGTTATTTATTGAAATTCAAGTGGTTCAAGTCCAATGAATAGCTTGAAATGGTAAAAAGGTAAAGTTAGCCAAAACTGTGAAATAATGTGCATTTCAGAATTATACAAAAAGGCCTTTGTCAGGGAACAACACGGGTTAACAGTTTAAAGCTGTTCTGCAGCAATGGAGGTTGATCAAGCCTTGAAAGATGGTGCTACTGACTCCTACAGCTGTACTGCAGAAAGTAGTGTGATGCTCCAGAAATGGCAAGACGAAAGCAATAAACAATGGAAGAGAGACAGACCATCACTGATAAATGTAGGTCTGTGCTACAGAGAGACCGTGAAGAAAGTCACAGTGTCAGTGAGCACAGTTTCCTTCACCATCAAAGCCTCAGAAACAAACTGTGACAGGAAGAAGTCTGGTCCCAAAGACAAAGAGGCTTGTCTGGGCCATGAAACACCACTATCAGGCTACTGAAGACTGGAAGAAGATATTATGGACCGATGAATCAAAATATGCAGGATCTTTGAACGCCGTGGAGTAGGTGAAAGGACGGGTCCACAGTGTGTGGCATCAACTGTCAAACATGGAGGAGAAAGTGATGGTCTAGGGCTGTTTGCTGGATCGGTGACTTGTACAGAGTGAGAGGCAGCCTGAACCAAAACAGCTACCACAGCATCCATGCAGGACCCTCTGGTATGCACCTAGTTGGTCAGGGCTTCATCCTACAGCAGGATAATGACCCCAAACATAAATCCAAGCTGTGCCTGAACTACCTCAGGAACAAAGAACAAGATGGTGAGCTTGAAAACATGGAGGTCCAGCACAGACTCAAACCCCATCTGGACAGAAGAGTGAAAGCAAAGCAGCTACAAGCTGCACGTTTACGGGAACTTCTGCTACAGATATGGGAGAAGATTAGATCTGTTGTAGCCAGAAGCCACGGCTGTGTTCAGCTGTTATATCTGCAAAGGAGGCGACTCTGATGAGTCAAAGGTTAGACTTTGGTCTATAAACTGATTTCTGTTTTAACTCCAACTGCTTTTTGTACCAGGCTTTCATTTCAGAGAGACATTAAACTGCATAATTTTCAATATAAAATGGAAACACTGGGTTGTTCTAAAACGTTTGTGTACTTCTGTGACTTTCTCATGCAGTACCACATCCTCTCCTCCACCAACCACAGCCTGTTTCAACTCCTCCTTGAACGCTGTACAACATGTTTCCTTCTTTAACTTCCACTACTACCTGCTGACCTCTGCCTTCACTTGTTTTCTCTTCGTGATTTTGTAAGTCATCCTACAAATGGCCGTCCAACGTTGCCTAGCCACCATCTAACAGTCTCTCTCTCAGATTACAGATGCTGCACTACATGTAGTTCACCTTTGTGCATCTTGTTCTTGTCACCGTCCACTTCTCCCTGTTCCTGAAATATATGCTCACCACAGCCATTTCCATCCTTTTTGTGAATTTCACCACCATCTGTCTTTCTGCATTTCTCTCATTAACACCATACCTGCCAACACCTCATCATCTCTGTCTCCTTATGTCCACCTATGTCCACTGACGTCTGTTCCAATCACCAGTCTAACCCTCTGGGGACACTACCACTTCATCCAGTTTACTCCAGATGTTTTCTTCAGCTTCCAACATTATCCCTCAGATTTCCAGCTTGATTTCCAGGATCAAACTTATGATCCTGTCCAAAACTCTCTTCACTCCCCAGCTCTTTTCTACTGTCAAGATTTCTCTTCCTATCGACATGATGGTGTGAATGCTACCATTCCTCTCACCACCATGTCGGCCTCCTCTCTTGCTTTACCAGACCAATTATTGTTGTTCTCTAATATTTGATTTGAATTACCTTTTTAACTTAAAAGTAGTCCTGAATAAATAATAATGGATTGCATTTATATAGCACTTTTCAAGGCACCCAAAGCGCTTTACAATGCAACTATTCATTCACTCTCACATCCACACACTGGTGGAGGCAGCTACAGTTGTTGCCACAGCTGCCCTGGGGCAGACTGACAGAAGCGAGGCTGCCATATCACACCATCGGCCCCTCTGGCCAACACCAGTAGGCGGTAGGTGAAGTGTCTTGCCCAAGGACACAACGACCAGGACAGAGAGCCCGGGGATCGAACCGGCGACCTTCCGGTTACAGATGCACAGATGATGAGGTGTTGGCAACAAATGTTGCCAACACCTCATCATCGGTCGCCCCAAACGGGGCCCCAAATGTACTGTTCACATCACCTAAAGGGACTTTAGGTGACTTTAGGTGACTGTATAATTCCTCTAGAAGAATTATACAGTATGGAAAGTTTTTATCTCCTATGCTAACAAACAAAACCACCGCTATTGGTCTGACACTAACCCACATTGGATGGATCCCTCCGAGACTGTTGGAGCAACAAAAGTGATGGTTTGGGGTGGTATATGGGGTACAACGATAGTGGGTCCATTCTTCATCAATGGAAACCTCAAGGCCACTGGATATTTGAAATTGCTACATGATGATGTGTTTCCCTCTTTGTGCACTGAAGCTGGCACGTTCCCTGAGTTTTTCCAGCAAGATGGTGCACCACCACATTATGGGTGCAAGTCCGAGCATTCCTAGATGAACAGTTTCCTGGAAAGTGGATAGGTCGTCGTGGGCCAGTTGAATGGCCCCCAAGGTCTCCTGATCTGACCCCCTTAGACTTTTATCTTTGGGGTCATCTGAAGGCAATTGTCTATGGTGTGAAGATACGAGATGTGCAGCACCTGAAACTACAGATACTGGATGCCTGTGCTGGCATTTCTCCTGCGGTGTTGCTATCAGTGTGTGAAGAGTGGGAGAAGAGGGTTGCATTGACAATCCAACACAATGGGCAGCACGTTGAACACATTTTATAAGTGGTCAGAAACTTGTGAATAACTCATGAAAGAATAAAGTTACATTGAAACCAAGCACACCATTGTTTTTCTTGTGACATTACCAATAAGTTTGATGTGTCACATGGCCCTCTTCCTATTGAAAAGACAAAAGTTGTATCCAAGATGGCCGACTTCTAAATAGCCACCATGGTCACCACCCATCTTGAGGAGTTTGCCCCCTCACATATACTAATGTGCCACAAACAGGACTTTAATATCACCAACCATTCCCATGTTATTACGGTGTATCCATATAAATGGCCCCCCCTGTACACTTTTAATAATATATAACAATATATGAGTTTGCATGTGTATTCATGTGTCAGCGCTGCGGTTACCTTAGAGGTGGAGATGGCCGCGCTGGCAGCAGGTTAATCCAGCCCTGAGGCTAAGCATCAAACTTTCAGATCAGACAATCAATAATTCAGACAGCAGCGTGTCAGGATCTATCACCGAACACAGACTGAGAGGCAGGCAGCAGCACGACAAAGGAACACAGGTGATTTATCGCCACATACGACTCACAACATACAAATAAAGGACGGAGCCGCCCTGCATAATTGTGCACCGGTACGCTCAAATTACAGATGCAGGTGCTGAAAGAAAAGAGCGATGGGCACGTATATTTATGCAAACGCAAAGAACGACACAATTATCACAGGCTAGCTGTGATATATGATGGAAAACAACGGATTCAGAAACATGTTTGATCTGCGTGTCGCAGATCTTAAGATCCACCAAATAGTCCTTGAAGCATATGCCAAAATATTAATGTGGTTGTGGCATTGCTGTAAATCCTCTGTAAATCAGAGAAACGCAGCAACAGACCGAGGCTGTTTAGTGCGCTTTGTGGGGGAGTTAGTTGGTAGGGGGTAAGAGAAATTGAGGGATATTTCAGCGTGTGGGTGTATAATGGCTATCAGAGGTGACTTTCAGTGGGATCAACTCAAAACACTTGCACACAAAAACACAAACAAGCTCCCCCCCCCACTCCCACCCACCCACCCACCATAGCAGACATTAGCTTCTACAGATAACCGTATCAAATGATCATGCAGCAACAAGCTTTGAGGGTGTGCGCGTGACTGCATGAGGCAGTCGTGAAGTTGAATGTGCTGATTCTAAGAGACGTTTTCTTGGAGCTGAGCGAGCCCCTGCAGGCCTGCTAACCTTGAGCTCCAAGCTGCGCGAACCCTGAGCAACACAGTGAGCGTAACATGAATTTATTTCTCTGTTTATATGTTTAAAATCACTGGCAACTGTACTACAAAGACATGCGAATGGATCTGAGAGCACCAGAGGATGTAATGTCTACCCTCTGTTTAACAAAAGGATCAGGCTTTTGGTCAAGTTCAGGGACCAAATTCAGACACTGTTAGGTACAAATATGCGGCGGGTGTCAGTTTGAAGCCCACAAAGAACAGTTTAGTGCTTTCCAGGCTGTCCTTACCTGACAGGTGGTCTACAGCAGCGGCCCCCAACCTGCTCCACAGACGGTTTAATGTCAGACACTATTTTCACGGACCGGCCTTTAAGGTGTGGCGGACTGTCTTCCTTCTCTCACCCCAACCAATCACAGCAGATGGCCCCGCCCCTCCCTGAGCCTGGTTCTGCTGGAGGTTTCTTCCTGTTAAAAGGGAGTTTTTCCTTCCCACTGTCGCCAAAGTGCTGCTCATAGGGGGTCATATGATTGTTGGGTTTTTCTCTGTATCTATGAAGCGCCTTGAGGCGACTTTTGTTGTGATTTGGCGCTATATAAATAAAATTGAATTGAATTGAATTGAATTGTGGTGGGGCGTGGTCTGCCGTCTGCCGCGCGGACGCACCTGCACGGCATCCACAATCACGCCCGCCGTGTTAAAACACGGGGACTCAGGGGTTGGTGTGGTCGTGGTGTGATGCATGTCAATAAAGATGGTTCAAAACTGCGACCCGTGGACTCGCCGTGCCTTATTCACACCACACGGATAAATACAACAAAATAAAAGACCGAGAGAAAAACTGAGGTATAATAATAATAAACATGAATTCACTGTGTAATTGTGTTGTCATGAACCGAAGTTCAGTACACAAGCTGGACCCAGAAGCAGAGACAATGCGCACAGGAGTTCGAAAAATAAATTTTATGTCAACTAAAGGTGCCCCGGAAGGGTCAAAGGAAAACACGCGAGAAACTAGAAAAACCAAGGGACCGGGGGATGAGTTACGCAGGAACGCCGTAATCAGGACTGTGGGAAGAGTCAAAGCAGGGCCGTGGGAGCCGGAGGTAGGGGTGAGGGTCCGTGGGGGAGCTCCAGGAAAGTAGATTGGTACCAGAGGTGATCCAAACTCCAAACGGGCAGGTGGACAGGCAGGTGGCTCAAAAACACGCTGAGCTGTTACCGCTGTGAGACGACTAACGGACTGGCGTGGAGCAGCTGGCTGGGCTGGATCAAATAGTCCACCTGATAATTGCCTGAGATGGGATGCAGGTGTGGAGTTAACAGCCACACCCGTGGGCGTGGGCATCCCATCAGCTCCTCGGACACCGGGCCGCGGACCATGACATAATAATAATGCATTTATATAGCGCTTTTCAAGGCACCCAAAGTGCTTTACAATTCATTCACTCTCACATTCACACACTTGTGGAGGCAGCTGCAGTTGTAGCCAGTTGTAGCAGACTGACAGAAGCGAGGCTGCCATATCGCGCCATCGGCCCCTCTGGCCACCACCAGTAGGCAGTAGGTGAAGTGTCTTGCCCAAGGACACAACGACCAGGACAGAGAGGCCGGGGATCGAACCGGCAACCTTCCGGTTACAGGTTACTTCCCAACCCCCTGAGCCACGGTCGCCTTTCATGTGTAGCTTTATTAGCAGCATCCTCCTGAAATGCACCAACAATACTGAGAGTAACATCCTCCTCTCTGCCCCTTAATGCTCTCTGGTTGCTATGGTAACGCATTTCTTTCAAAATAAGACACACAACTACAACACGGGAAAGACCCAGGGGAACCGAGTTAACGATAAAAACCCTGAAAACCATCAATTTCACACCCGAGCCTCAACTCTCACAGCCCGGTACCAAACGACTCACAGACCGGTGCCGGGCCGTGGGGCGGGGCTTGGGGACCGCTGCTCTACATGCTGCTACTGCACTTGATTTGTTTGCTGGGTGCTATGCTTGATCTTTTAGATAGATTGATAGCATCTGTCCAAACTGCTACATTGTTACCTTTACTCATGATACTGTGTATTTCTGATACAGCTGTTTATACCTGAAACCCAAAGAGTCCAAAAGGAGCCATGAAGAAATCGTGATTCTGAGGTACAGATGTAAGCTCGCTGTTTTTACAAACCTCTCTCACCTGTGCAGGCTTACTACAGCACACCTACAAGTCTGCTTTAAGACCACTGCAGTAAAAGAAGGCAAACATCACTACAACCTACTGAAAGCTGATTTTATGTAGTGTTGATGTATGACACTTCTGTTACTTTTTTTAGACAATTATATGGGAAAAGATCACCTCTACTTTTAGTTATAAATGATTTTAAATGATTTCAGAAGAATTATATCGATGTCCACACAGTTGCTTTTTGTCTGTCTTGATCCTGTTCAGGCTTCGGTACTTTGACCCAAATGTTTTTCCTGTATGAAGTCAGGATCATTTTTAGGCTCTCAGTCTCCTGTGCGCTGTGTGCCAAACACTTTAATTGTTATATAAAGGCTAAAAATGTCTGAATCAGATGAAAGAGTATACAGAGTTCTGCCTGTCATTATCTTCATTCAGTCCCCAGCATTAGAAAACGCTCTTTGCTGCAGCTCCAGTCGCAGGGAAACTGATCATTATCCACAGAGCTTCGTGGATGCAGATCATTTAAAACTAAATCTGTTTCTTCGTGCAATCAGAGTCGACACAGTTTTGAATCTTCGTGAAAGTGTTGTAGTGAATGTTGGTGTGCACAGAGGGTTGTTAGTGTTGGAGTCTGCTGTTATGTGTGATGCCATACGGTGTTTCTACCAATAACTTAACCTTGGCTTTGCAATGTTAGTTATTAACCTTCAGATCTAAACCCTGAGCCCAACCCTGGATAGCTGTGCCCTGTGTTTGTGCTGCACCATTTACTCTCAACTCTGGGAATATATTCACAGCTGTAGTGGGAAAGTGGGAAGATGTAATGAGCAACTCTGTCTGCATTTTTATTCTACGCCTCTACCAGCATTAGTTTTTGTGATTTGGAGTTTAAGATCTGTCACCTCGTGATGTGCATGTGGAGCTGCAGGTACCTAAACCCAACTATGTTCAGGATTAGGCGATGAAGTCAAAAATACTTTCCTCAGCCCTCGTCATATACTTATGCTTGATCTCCTTGTTTCATTCTGACATGTAGGACCTGATAATAACACCATGTTATGTGGATGTAATATTGTGTGAGTCATTAGAAGGTATTAAAGTTAAAAATATAGTGGAAACATAAAATGTTTCATGTTAAGTTGCACTTAAGAGTGGTCTGAGGTGGTCTGTCTGTAACTGACTGTGACATGAAAGAAACATCAACAAAAACACTGAAAGGAAAGAACAGACGTGCTAGCTCGGAAACTGTTAAATGGTAAATGGACTGGTTCTTATATAGCGCTTTTCTACTCTTCTGAGCACTCAAAGCGCTTTACACAACGTGCATTCACCCATTCATACCCATTCGCACAAGCACATTTCTCTAGGTGCTTTCTAGATAACATTCACACACATTCATACTCCGATGGATGCATCGGAGAGCAATTTGGGGTTAGTATCTTGCCCAAGGATATTTGGCATGCAGACTAGGGGAAGCCAGGAATCGAACCACCAACCTTCCGATCAGTAGATGACCTGCTCTACCACCTGAGCTACAGCCACCCCGTTAGCACAAAGAACAATTAGGCTCCTGTAACCTTCTGTAAGAATGTTCATGTCTGTGCTTGGTTATTACTAGGGATGCAATGATACCAATTTTTTCAAACCGATACGATACCGATACTTGGATCTGAGTACTTGCCGATACAGAGTACAAAAACCGATACTTCTACCACACACACACACACACACACAAATACAATGAATTGGAAGACAGGTTTTATTTTATTCTCTGCCAATAAAAAACAAAATCGTAATAAAAATGACCACAAAAAAATTTCAAGTGAAAAATAAGCACTTCTGTTAAATTATTGCAGAGTCTCCACATTGTAATTTAACAAAATATCACTGAACTATTGGCACTGTCTCGAGCTTTCAGAATAATAAATAAACACTTCTGTTTGGAATCAAATAAATACAAATTAGGTTTGAGAATAAAATTAACTTTTAAATTGTTGCAGAGTGTCCAATTTCATATCGCAGCTCGAGTATGCTGAGAAGACGGTGCAATCCTCTGTTTTCCACGACTGGCATTGGCTGGTCATCCAGAGCGATAAAATGAGTCAGAGCCTCTGTTATTTTAACTGCCCGTGGATTTTCTCTTGACATTTTTCTTCGCTTTTCCAAAACCTGAGTTAAAGTTGGCTGTTCCACACTGCTGACATTTTGTTTAGCCTAGCTACAGCAGCCTCCAGTTTCTCTTTTTTATCTGGAGCTGCCAGTCTGACTCGCCTAACCCTGTGCCTGTTTGTGTCCCCCTAGTGACCAATCTAAAAAACTACAACAGAAATGACAAGCCACCCTCTGACTAATGAAATAAGTTGGTATCGGTTCATGGTATCGGTTAACTTTTACGAGTATGAGTACACACATATTTTACAGTATCGGCCCTGATACCAGTAACGGTATCGGTGCATCCCTAGTTATTACTCTGGGACAGAGTAAGCAGCAGTGTTGAGGACAGCTGCAGTCAGAGAAACAGACGAACGCAAGCTAGTCAGGACAAATAACTACCAGAATAAAACAGGAAGTGAAGCATGATAACTAAATAGAGAAACATGAATGTAGTTACCGTATTTTTCGGACCAGATGCAGCAGATTATAAGGCACCTTAAGCAAAAGAAAACAGTCAGATAAGTCAAACTTTACTAAACTCATTCTTCTTGCTTCCTCCACTTCTGTAACATTGATTCATTAATGTTGAATTCTCTGCAGCTGCTCTATTCCCATGTTGTTACAGTATATTAATGACTAACCTCATATTGTGGATGGATTATCTCAGTTGTTGTCCTGACTGAAGTTTGGTCCGTTTGCAGCATCCTACCATGTGATTGCATTTGTTTAACCATCAGGAACCTTCACGTTAACTTTTATCGAGTGGGAAAAAGTTAGCGTTCATCCTCCAGCTTCACTGTGTTTGTTATGCTAACATAGCTGTGTCGCTAGCCCAGTGGTTCTCAAACTTTTTTAGGCCCCCCTTTCCCAGCCAACATTTACATGTGGGGCCCATATGGTTTGGAAATGGGCTGAAAAATGGGCCCCATATAGGATTGTCCGCGGGTTCCATAATGGCCTCATGTTAAATGCCCATATAGGTGTTATGTTCAGAGAAACTGGGCCTCTCTACTTAGTACCAGATTGGGTTGCGAGGGAAAGCAGCCTCAGCTTAAGATAATGGACCAGGAATGGAGGATAAATGGACACTTTATATATTACTTAATGTTTACTGTGTGGTGACAAAAAAAATGGTAGTAAACACAAGCTAAACTGTAAAAAATGTAATTGTAGTTCCTTAACCCTTTATCCCTTATAATGTTAAGCAGGATAACCGGAATTATATACAGTGGAACCCTGACTTACGAAATTAATTCGTTCCCGAGGGTCTTTCGTAAGTCGAAAATATTTGTAAGTCGAAGCACCCATCGCGCCTTTTGAGTGAACGATATAGGCTAATTGCTAACTGCAACAACAATACATCGTTCAAGTGGAACAGCGAAGCGCAAGTACGAAAGCCAAGGGGGTTGTCCCATGATTCGGAAGGTATTGTGGGCATTCTGGGCATTCTGGGCTCAGCCAATCAGAGCCAGCGGATTTCGTTACGCGGGCATTTTGCCGTAACACGGGCAGAAATATTGCCGTTAAGTGCCTTCGTAACTTGAATTTTACGTTAAATGGGGTATTCATCAGTCGGGGCTCCACTGTATTGTTTTATCTGTAAAAGTAAAAAACAAAATTGATATTTAGCTGTTTTTACTGAAAAAGGCAATCAAAATGTACATGAATAAAAGATTTAGAATAGCCAATTTGAATTATTAACTATAAAACACTGAACAAAATCAAGTCTTTGACCCTGTGGTTGATTTTCGGGCATCTCTTTCCTTTAAATAAGTCCAGGCGTGTTGGGCCCCTGGTAGAGCTCAGGTTTGGAAAAACCTGTCGCTGGCGACTTGTTGGGGGCTAAAGGGTTAAAATAAATAGGAATTGGCCAAAATTTGTCTATCTATCATAGCAGAACAAAAATTTAAAAAATCTTTATCAGAATCAAATATTTGATTAGGATAAAAAAATGTAACTTTCTGGAAGGTTTCTCCTTACATCTGGCATAAAAGTAACAACATCCTAGTAAAGAAACATCATAGCAACAGAAAAATATGGTAGCTGTGTGATGTGATGGTCCCTTACACGTATTATAAGCACGTAACCCTGTGACACAAAAACCACTGAACTCGGACACACACAGTTTTCCTTTGTGGTGATGAAAGAAATTGTTGGGCTGATATCTAAAAGGGAATTTATTCTTCCAGGACCTGAAGCTCTGTAAAGCACCCCTACAACAGCCAAACCTGTCTGTTCTCTGATTGGATTGTTAATCTCGTGATTGACATGAAATTGACCAATCAGCTGAAAGGAAGAAAAATAGGGTCAAATTTTTGAAGTTTAAGTTGTAAGTTTAAATCCACACACAGCCAGGAAACCTGAGCGCAGAGTTGTTTGTAGCACCACTTCAGCCAGAGTGGAGATTTTCCGTCCAGCCACACTGTAATGTCTGTAAACCAGCAAGCGATAAATGATCAGTGTTGTTGGTATTTTCTAAAACAGTTGTATGCAATAGGAATCGCTGTTTATAGCCCTCCTGTATATTTGCATGTTACCTCCAAATTATAACCTGTAATAGTGGAGATTCAAATTCATGTCATACTTATACCGACAGTTATCAAGTATCCGGATCGACCTTTACTGACGTGCTTAAAGGAAAATTGTTATTTCCATGTATTTTCCTTTTCTGCCTTCAATTTTGAGGAGTTCCTCCCACATTTCTATTCAATTCAATTCAATTCAGTTTTATTTATATAGCGCCAAATCACAACAAAAGTCGCCTCAAGGCGCTTCATAGATACAGAGAAAAACCCAACAATCATATGACCCCCTGTGAGCAGCACTTTGGCGACAGTGGGAAGGAAAAACTCCCTTTTAACAGGAAGAAACCTCCAGCAGAACCAGGCTCAGGGAGGGGCGGGGCCATCTGCTGTGATTGGTTGGGGTGAGAGAAGGAAGACAGGATAAAGACATGCTGTGGAAGAGAGACAGAGGTTAATAACAGATATGATTCAATGCAGAGAGGTCTGTTAACACATAGTGAGTGAGAAAGGTGACTGGAAAGGAAAAACTCAATGCATCATGGGAATCCCCCGGCAGCCTACGTCTATTGCAGCATAACTAAGGGAGGATTCAGGGTCACCTGGTCCAGCCCTAACTATATGCTTTAGCAAAAAGGAAAGTTTGAAGCCTAATCTTGAAAGTAGAGATAGTGTCTGTCTCCTGAATCCAAACTGGAAGCTGGTTCCACAGAAGAGGGGCCTGAAAACTGAAGGCTCTGCCTCCCATTCTACTTTTAAATACTCTAGGAACAACAAGTAGGCCTGCAGAGCGAGAGCGAAGTGCTCTAATAGGGTGATATCCTCATATACATTGCTACGGGCCATTCAGTCCTTATACGACCGTTGCAAGAGCTTGGTTCGCATTGCCGGCAATAAGTCGGACTCATTCCCGGTGGGTGATGGGCTCCGCCAGGGCTGCCCTTTGTCACCAATTCTGTTCATAATTTTTATGGACAGGATTTCTAGGTGCAGCCAAGTGGCGGAGGGCTTTCACTGTGGTGGTCTCAGAATCTCATCTCTGCTTTTTGCAGATGATGTGGTTCTGTTGGCTTCATCGGGTGAGGGCCTCCAGCTCGCACTGGAGCGGTTCGCAGCCGAGTGTGAAGCGGTGGGAATGAGAATCAGCACCTCCAAATCTGAGGCCATGGTCCTCAGCCAGAAAAGGGTGGAGTGCCCACTAGGGGTGGGGATGAGTTCCTGCCCCAAGTGGAGGAGTTCAAGTATCTCGGGGTCTTGTTCGCGAGTGATGGGAGAAGGGAGCCGGAGATCAACAGACGGATTGGGGCTGCGGCTGCAGTGATGCAGACGCTGCACCGGTCCGTCGTGGTGAAGAGGGAGCTGAGTGTAAAAGTGAAGCTCTCAATTTACCGGTCGATCTACACCCCTACCCTCACCTATGGCCACGAGCTGTGGGTAGTGACCGAAAGAAAAAGATCGCAAATACAAGCGGCGGAAATGGGCTTCCTCCGAAGGGTGGCTGGCCTCTCCCTTAGAGATAGGGTCAGAAGTTCGGCCATCCGGGAGGGGCTCAGAGTAGAGCCGCTGCTGCTCCACATCGAAAGGAGCCAGCTGAGGTGGTTCGGGCATCTGACAAGGATGCCCCCTGGGCGAGGTTTTCTGGGCATGTCCCACCGGGAGGAGGCCCCGGGGCAGACCCAGGACACGCTGGAGAGATTATATCTCTCCAGCGTGTCCTGGGGGAACACAACGCCTTGGTGTTCTCCCAGATAAGCTGGAGGAGGTGGCTGGGTAGAGGGAGGTCTGGGCTTCTCTGATTGGGCAGCTGCCCCCGCGACCGTGCCCCGGATAAGCGGAAGGAAATGGATGGATGGATGGAATCAATGAAGTCTTTATTTTATCTTATCTGAGCCTCACCATGCGGAGCGCTGAAAGTTCAAATTAAGTACTTAAAATGAAATCTAAACTTAAAAAGTAACCCGTTTCAAACCAGTTGTTTGGAATAGTGTGCAATGTGGACTTTGAATATATTCCCTAGCCAAGGCTAAATACTGAGAGGGTCAAAAATGAAAGGTAAAGAACATCTGACTGTACCTAAGGATAGTGATAGACTGAGGTTGTGTCAAATATTATGGTGATTTGTTAGAGAATGCCAAAAATGGTACCCCATGGGTGCCGTCTGCAGGGTATAAAAGAGATTTATTTTCATACTTTTGAGATTCTTTCTATAATTTGACTTTCAGAACTCTCCCTGGACTGTGTGCAATCTGTAATGGGCTTGTTTGGAATAATTTATTCAAATAACACTTTCTCAGGGTCTTCACAGAAGAAGAATCCTCACATAACCATGTGCAACGGTTTTGAACCAATGTACAATATTGACCATCAATGACCTAAGTAGGACCTACATTGGATGCCCACCCAGGTTTATCCATATGGATTTAATGTTAGAAACCCAAATGGGTCCCATATATACTAAACAATTTTGAGGCCATTTAAAATATATTAACCTCTTAAGCCCCAAGCCTACCCGATCTCCTACCTTTTGCCCCGTATCAGGGGGTGTTGGGGCTTAAGAGGTTAACTTAACATAACCATTTGGGGCCCACATAGACGTGTTTTCAGGGTCTGACTTGCATTTGCCCATGTGTGACCCATATAGTTTAACCAGGTGGGCCCCACCTGTCTCATCGGTACTAAAAAAATATATATTGATTACCTAACTTTGCCCCACCTGGGCCCACAACAACAGCTTTTCTTTAAATGACTGTGTTTGTCCATGTCTAACCCAGGTGAAAAACCCAAGTGGGTCCTACATGTGTTTCCCATTTTGAACCAAGTTAAGTGTTTCCCCTGTTTGACCCAGCTAGGACCTACTAAAAGTGCCCACTTGGGATTGCCCATATGGGTTTAATATGAGAAACCCACGTGGGCCCCATACAAAAAGCCCAGTTGAGCCTGTGCCCATATGGTACCCATCCAGCCCGAGCAAAAACCAGGTGGGGACCATATATACATGTTGGCTGGGTGGTTTTACCTCCCCTGCACCAACACATCCTCCAATCACACACACCCATATTTTGTTTTTAAACTCCATTGCAGTTTATTCCACCCCTCAAACCTTTTGTAAACCGTTAAACAAATAAAAGTTAACTGAAACAACAGATTACAATAAAACAAACCATCTTTATGGTGTAATTATTTTACGTATAGATGCTTTTTTTAATTGGTTTTTTTATTGTGTAATAATATTCAACACTGCTATCAATACATTTAAAAAAAATGCCTCTCTGTGCAAAATGGGTTTAAAAACGTTTAAAACAGTGGGATACTGTTTGTCTGGAACAAATTGCGGCAGGATCAGGCTGATGTTATTTGTATCCCACTGTAACTGTACTGTATAAAGAGCTAACATCTCCAACATTTCATTATAAGAAGTGTTTGTGAAGTAAAAATCAAGAATGTTCGATACTGTTTGTCCGTGATTTGGAGAGCCCAGCGTGTGCTGCCGACGCAGGGGAAACTAATTCTGTTGGGGATCCCTACCTTGGCACTGCCGTTGTGCAGGTGAAGCCAAAGACAAGATAAGCTTCAGGAAGCTTCAGGAAGGAAACATATTTGGCGATGCTTTGTCTTCTGCTTTGCGTTCGTGTGGGAGCCCCGTCAAAAACCTGTCCATGATGCTAGCAGTGTCCAAGCGTTGTTTTCTTTTTATTCATACTGCACCCGTACTGCAATGGCTCTGCATGACCCCTAGGGGGCACGCCCCACACTTTGGGTTATGCCCAAACCCAAAGTGTGGGTTTGGGCATAACCCAAAGTGTGGGTTTGGGCATAACCCTTACTTTTGGGCAGAGTCATTGGTATCATTTTATTTTGTTGTATTTATCTGCGACACCTTAAAGGCCGGTCAGTGAAAATATTGTCTGACATTAAACCGGTCCATAGCACAAAAAAGATTGGGGACCGCTGATTTAGACAGTTTTTAACTCTCAGTGATGCCGCAGTGCTCGTTTGACTTTGGGACCTGTAGCGGAGTTTAGGACCCAGATTCCTCCGCGAGGCTCCAGACTATGGTACCCATATTGCTCCAACAATCCATCAAGCGAACTAAAACATTTCTGACAGATTTTTGAGCGACGTGTAGAACATAAAATCGGTTTGAGATCAGTAAGCACAACCACAATTCATAAGGTGCACTGTTGATTTTTGAGAAAATTAAAGGATTTTAAGTGCGCCTTATAGTCAGAAAACTACCAACATACAGGGCAACTGATACGAAACAAAAGGGACAACCCAGAAAAATACATAAAGGCAAATATCATCCAAACTCCTGGGGTCGGACGCCCACATACGCTCGTCTACATAGCATTAATATAAATGATAATTGATTGGTTGTTTTGACTCTTTTTTGACTCCTAACCTGTCCAGAGTTGTGACAAAGTGAGAGAGACTAGAGGAGGAAATATGAGCGAGTGCGAGACTAGTCTGACCTCAAGAGGAGAGGCAGATAAAGAGATAAAAGGATAAAGAGGGATGAGAGACGAGATGGAGGATGCAAGAAGGCAAGGGGAAGGAACAGCCTGTCTGCTTCCTGTGTTCATCTATATTTCACAGCACTTTCAATTAGAACCAGTGTGGCTGCAGTGCGGCCCAGAGAGATAAAGAGAGCGATGGGGAGAGAGCGAGGTTTGCTCCAGGTCACGGTGGCCCTGGTAATGGCCTGTCTCCCGCTCTCTTCCCTTAAAGGTGTTTGCAAACATAAAGTCTGTTTACTTTGGCCTGAAGCAAAGCTCTTGGTTTGTTACCTCTGTATATTGCTCAGGTTATTTTTAATGTGGCGTAACTTCCAGCATGCTGTAATTTATCAAGAGACGCCACATGGAGCAGCCTTTTCATTCACAAGACTTTTTTTGGCGTTGGGGAAACTTGCTCCAGTCAGTGTGGGAGAAGTTCAAAGTCCAAACAAAATTCTCTCTATGTAAGAGTGACATGGTGGGAATTTAATTGAAAATAGCTTCGGAAACTGTTTTTAACTGATAGTAAAAAGATGTTATGCCCCAAATCCACTCAAACTCTGTAGACATCAAATTTCATTTAGACCTCAAAATTTTGTTGTGAAAGTTTTTAGACTGGCCAAGAGAATTGTTAGCAAAGTTATACAGGAAGCCTGACAGTGGTCCTGTCTACATGTTAGAGCTGAAAGGAGGAGGACGCTTCGACTAGCTTATGTCTGTGAAGGTTCTCAGTCATCCAGGTCATCGTAGTCAAAGGAGCTTGCAAAGAAAAGCGTCTGGACTTCTTTAAGTTACTTGAAGACGTTTCACCTTCATCCGAGAGGCTTCTTCAGTTCTAAGGTCAAATGGTGGAGAGTCCCAGATATAAACCTAGTGGGAGTTTCCCCCCACAGAGGGACAAAAGGACCCCCTGATGATCCTCTAATCGCCTGAGCCAAGGTGTGAAACTGGGTGTGGGTCACAATCAGCCAGAGTTTTGGGTGAGTTTATTGTGAAACCTGGCCCCACCTTATCATGCGAATTCCTGAGGTCAGATGGCCCAGGATGTGAGTGGGCGTTAAGGACTCTCCACCATTTGACCTTAGAACTGAAGAAGCTTCTCGGATGAAGGTGAAACGTCTTCAAGTAACTTAAAGAAGTCCAGACGCTTTTCTTTGCAAGCTCCTTTGACTTCGACTAGCTTAGCTTTAATTATCAGCTGTCACCTGACCGTTAATGTTTTTTAATTATTAGACTATTATCATTAATCAGTCAACATTAAAAGACAACAGCGGCGTGTTTCAGCCCGTGCATCTCTGTGGTTTGCTTTGCTACCCCAACTTTTCCTCAGAGTCGTTTGCTCCTGCTCACATCAACCCTTCAGCCTCCTAACAAACCAAGACCAAATGCCACATTCGATGGTGTCTAATCAATTAAAAGAAAAAAAACATTTTCAGATAGTTGGATGACAGGTTTTAATTATATAATGAATGTTTGTGCTTTAATCTTGAGTTCACCTTCAGTCCAACCTTCATCAGGCTCTTTGAGTTATATTTAGAGCTCATTTAAATTTTTATTTTTCAAAATAAATTATGCAGATTTCTGTTTTTTATTTATAAATGAGAACCAAAGAGGAAAGTGTTTAAAAATGTGTTAAAAACCTGATTTTTTAAATCAAGTTTTATTTGAACTTTGAAATAAAACTTTTCACTTTATTAAAGTTTGTAAAGTGTCAGTAACACAGTTAACTCAAACATTTACACTTCCTGGGTGCATGCATATTTAAAACTCTCATTATTAGTTGGTAATTAAAAAAATAAAATCTAATCATACTGAATATGAAAGACATGCTGATGAAAGTGTTACTGGGAGGTTTGGCAGACTCAACAAAAATAAAATAAAATAAAAAAAACTATAATAAACCAAAATACCAAAAAATGACAATGAAATAAAAACGACTGCAGAGAGGTACAGAGCTATACAGAGATGCAAACATTTATACTGCTAACAAGAGACACAGCAGATAATTGATCTATTATGATAACAGTTATCAAAATTACTCCATTATTTGAAATGACGGCGTTCCTCGATGATCTGGTTTGACCTCTTCAGCCTCGAACCATCGAACAGGCTGTGAGCAGGGGTCTGTCCGCAGACAGAGGATGATGGAAGTGAGAGGAAGCAAAATGAAGGCTGTCCTGAGGCTGGAGGGAGGGTGAGGACAGAGAGCATGTCAGAAAAGTGTTTGCAAAACTACAATTTGTTTATGTGGTTCATATCTTCATAAACTCCTGAATAAAAATAAACTCTTCAGTTTCATATTCTAAGCCAGTGGTTCCCAAACTTTTTTTGCTGGGCCCCCCTTGTTTTACAAAAAAAATGTTCGCGCCCCCCCTCGTGCGCGCGCACGAACACATCCTCCAACCACACACACCCATATTTTGCTCCATTGCGGTTTATTTCACACCTCAAACATTTAGTAAACAATTAAGCAAATACAAGTAATCTGCAATAAATTACAGGTAGTAATAAAATAAAGTACTAAGTCTTTTACGCTACGTCCACACCTACACAGGTATTTTTGAAAACGCAGCTGTGTCATCCACACGTAAACGGCGTTTCGAATCACCAAGAACGGAGATTTTTTAAAACTCCTTCTTTGCGTTTATGTGTGGACAGGAATACAGAGTTCTTCACACAAAGTCAAAGGTATGTGCCTTTTTTCACGTCACGCTGTGTGCACGTTATTGTTTACATGAGATAAATTGCAGAATGGCAGATAATATATGAAATGTTAATCTGACTATCTGCAGGTTTTACACGCTTACATATACACGCAGTTACTGTCCCTCCATTTACAAAGGCAGAGGCGTCACGGTGTAATTATTTTACATGTAGTTGTTTTTTTTTTCTGTATAATAATATTCAACATTGCTATCAATACATTTTTCAAAAAATCAATCTGCAAAATGGGTTCAAAAACATAAATAACTGTTGGATCCTGTTTGTCCGTTATTTGAACCGGGGGAACAAATCGTAGCAGGATCAGCCTGATGTTATTTGTATCCCGCTGTAACTTTACTGTATAAAGAGCAAACATCTCCAAAATGTCAGGAGTAGTTAGTCATTACAACAAGTGTTTGTGAACTACAAATCAAGGATGTGGGATACTGTTTGTCCGTGATTTAAACAGCCCAGCGCTGCTCCCAACAAAGGGAAACCCAATCCTGCAGGGAGACCTACCTCTGCACCTGTGCAGGTGAAACCAAAGGGAAGATTTGCTTCACCATATTTTCTAGTCTTTGGCTTAGAATGAAGTTGGTTTGGAAACATATTCAGCTATGCTTCATCTCTTGCTTTGCATTTGTGTGGGCGCCCGTGCTAGCAGTGTCCAAGCGTTGTTGTTATTTTTTTTTTTCCCTTTTCATGCCGCGCCCCCCCTGCAATGGCTCTGCGCCCCCCCTAGGGGGCGGGCCCCACACTTTGGGAACGTCTGTTCTAAGCAAACATTACAGCATGGTTGAAATGTGAGACATGTAAAACGTATCATAGATTTATATCATGTTTGGTATATGAACAATGCCGACCCCAATGACCTCTATTCATTTTTATGTCCAGTTGTCAGCTCACGATTCATTTCTAAAAAATCAGAAGATGTGTGCGAGAAGGAGACGACAGAGACGTCTTCTGTTCAGCTCTGTACTGAAGCCCTGCACCGGAGAAATGGGCAGAACATTATAACCTCTGTGGACCACAAATATCTTCACCAGATGTCAATTCATGCACAAAAACTCGAAATCCAGTGAGAAGAATGCATCATCTGTGGAGCATGAAAACTATAGCTGTCCTAATATTAGCAGCTGATATTTCTTTCAGATCTGAAACATGACATCTGTGAAATCATGCTGCTGGTAGTGGAGTTAAAAATACCGAATCATTTTCAGCATTTGAATGCCACATGAAAGAGCCGGCGTTGAAAGGCAGGTGTAGGTCTGGTCGCTGTTGAAAGATTGTGCAGCACTGCAAGGATCAGAGCGTTTCTACCGAATGCTTCAGCAGTGGGCCATTCATATGAAACTGTGACCACAACCTCACAGCTACGTCGAACACGCACTGTGTCACAGAGCAAGAGTAGAAACTGAGAAAGACCTCAGAGGACTTGCCGTAAGCACTGGTGTGTATGCTGGGCTGACTGGACGCAGGAGAAGGTCGATTAAGGTTGCATGTGAGGAAAGACCATTTCTGCTGCTTCCAGCATCTGCTCTCCAACGCCACCGGTTTCTCCAGGGAACTAAGGCCTACAGAGAAGGGACGCAGTCTCCGCTGCTGCAGGGAGTGAGGCATGGAAAAAATGATACACTGTCATTATACTGAACACCACCACTGACATAGAGTAGAAATGATGAGGAGTGGCACATCAGGAAATTAATGAATACCCCAAAAGTAGCAAAGAAGCCATCTGAGTCAATGACGCTGTCATCAGCTGGTCAACCCACGGCAGTTAGTTGCATATAAAAATGTGATGTCTGTCACCTGGTTCAACATCACCCACACTGCTTCGAGTTAGCCACAGCTGCATCGTAAGATTTCAAAATAAAAGCCTCAGCTGACACAGACAGGGTTTTGGGGAGACGATGGCTCTACCTGCTGTCCAGTCTGACACCGTGATATGGCTGTTGTATGTTAGGTTTCTTCTAATATCCTCGAAAGCAGAGCTTGAATTATGACTCCAGGGGAACTCCAGGCCTCGATGGCCTGCAGGTTCAGATCTCACCCTGGGTCAACACACCTCAATTAGATGATTAGTTCATAACCAGGCCTCTGGGGAAGGTCACGACATGTTGAGGAGGTCATTTAGCCATTTAAATCCGCTGACACATCTAAAACCTGCAGGACACCGGCCCTCGAGGCCTGCTATACAGGGACTACAATTAAAAGAATGATGTGGAGGATCAGGACCCCACACAGCGTTCAGGTGGCATTTTCAGGGTTTTTTATTTACAGCGCTTTGGGATCCTTAGGACCAAGTAAAGCGCTATACAAATACAGGCCATTTACCATTTAATATATTTAAAATGGAAGCATTAACAGTAGGACCAGGAAAGGGCTCTACTATTTATGCTGATGGTTTGGAGGAAGTGATTACTGAAATAAACCCAGAAAGATCAGTCAGAGATAAAAAACTAAATAAATATCAATCGCACTGAAAGTAGTTGTACATCAGTCCATTAGAGCAAGCAAGGCGAGCAGTGCTTGCAGAGCAGCGTGCGATCTGCACTTCATATGAAACACAGCCAGCATTAGCAAGTAAACAAACTTTAATGACTTGGCATCATAACAGAGGGGTTTCCTCTTGCTAACTAGCGTGGCCAACATGTGTGATGTGGCAAAGATGGAGCGTGAAGAAGTAACTCCAATGATACACTAAGGAAAGCAGTACCTGTGGTGGAGAGGGGCCAGCAGCTCTGACCATGGCCAGTGTAATAAAACGTGGACATTGACCAGGTGCTGGTTAGACGCCACCTTCAGATTAGCATCTAACATCTCAGTCTTAGCATCTAAGTCTGAATGTGATACGTTTAAGCAGCTGGTTTGTCAACACTTAATCTTTATTTTTCACTTCTATTTCCATTTTCTCTGTAGATATTGACAGTTAACCATGATGCACGCTGATCAAGCTTTTTAGATCAGCTGATTTGTTTGTTAATATTTTAATATGCTTGTTGAAAACTCAAGACGACGTAGGTCTGTTTTTTCAGAGATATGTGGTCCTCACATTACAGCCACCACAAACATGTGATTTATAGACTATGATGCTGCACATTAAAAACAAATACCACCCTGGGGGGCCACTTCCAGGCTGTACTCGGCACAGCGTTTCCTTTATTAGGCAGGAACATGTAGGGACGTCTGTATATACTGAGCGTATGGTTATTAGTTTAATATGTGACTAATACATTTTTCAGGTAAATTGGCTATAAATGCTAATGTTAGTAAGAGTTTATTGCTTCACCCTCATATCATATCACCCTATTAGAGCACTTCGCTCTCGCTCTGCAGGCCTACTTGTTGTTCCTAGAGTATTTAAAAGTAGAATGGGAGGCAGAGCCTTCAGTTTTCAGGCCCCTCTTCTGTGGAACCAGCTTCCAGTTTGGATTCAGGAGACAGACACTATCTCTACTTTCAAGATTAGGCTTCAAACTTTCCTTTTTGCTAAAGCATATAGTTAGGGCTGGACCAGGTGACCCTGAATCCTCCCTTAGTTATGCTGCAATAGACGTAGGCTGCCGGGGGATTCCCATGATGCATTGAGTTTTTCCTTTCCAGTCACCTTTCTCACTCACTATGTGTTAACAGACCTCTCTGCATTGAATCATATCTGTTATTAATCTCTGTCTCTCTTCCACAGCATGTCTTTATCCTGTCTTCCTTCACTCACCCCAACCAATCACAGCAGATGGCCCCGCCCCTCCCTGAGCCTGGTTCTGCTGGAGGTTTCTTCCTGTTAAAAGGGAGTTTTTCCTTCCCACTGTCGCCAAAGTGCTGCTCACAGGGGGTCATATGATTGTTGGGTTTTTCTCTGTATCTATGAAGCACCTTGAGGCGACTTTTGTTGTGATTTGGCGCTATATAAATAAAATTGAATTGAATTTAATCAGCTCATCTGTACCAATGTTGCCTGTAATCCTTTTAGAAACTCGAATATTAAAAGTAATATGTAATAAAGAATAAAGAATGGACTCCTTTTAGAGTCAAGTAGAGAACCAACCAGAGCACACACTCATAATACAACTACATGTGTGTTACTTGTGATTATGACTTCATTTGCTAGTTATTATTTCAAACTATGATGTCTGGGTGACCATCACAGCAAATCTTAAAAATGTGAAAAATATCCAGTCCCTGTAACTAATATGTACTCTGATTACAGTCTTGATATCACACAGCTGGAGACGTGCTTACAATATCAATCTCAGTGAATCACTTGAATCTGCACTTTTGTGGTATTTTGTGAGCAGTTATGACATCACTCATGTTTGCCCAGTTTGATCTTCACTCCACCAACACCAACACTTTCACTCAAAGCTTTTCCATCATCTGATGTAGTTTTCATCGATCTGTTTTCTCTCCTTCTTGTTTAACCATCTCAACATGGACTCAACACGAGAACAGCCAGCAGTGCAGTGTGGCTACAGACAGAACTGCACTGACTGTGTCTGTATAACATAATACATTCAAGTTTAAGAAAACCTGAGCTTATTTACTTATTTTTGTGTCTGTTTTTTCTCATCGTAGAAACCTTAGTTCATTTCTGTTGTTACACGTACAGGCGACACTCAGCTGGAGCCACTCGCTTCAGCACTGGCTAACCAATCCTTTAACCTTAACTAGTAATGACTTAACAAAATTTTAACCATTAGAGAAACAAATGACTCAGAACCTCACAGACATAATAGTATGTACAGCTACTTTTAATACTATTGATATTTATTTAGATTCATTTTCTCCAACTGATCTGAATTGACCATCACAGCACAGAAACAGCTTTAGTGAAGGTTACAAATGATCTTCTTATGGCCTCTGACAGTGGACTCATCTCTGTGCTTGTCCTGCTAGACCTCAGTGCAGCGTTCGATACTGTCGACCAGTGTTGGTCAAGTTACTTGAAAAAAGTAATCAGTAACTAATTACTGATTACTTCCCCAAAAAAGTAATCCCGTTACTTTACTGATTACTTATTTTCAAAAGTAATTAATTACTTAGTTACTTAGTTACTTTTTAAAAAACACGATTTACAACCTGAATAGGTGATAAAGTGATAGATCTTTCAGCCCAATTCTACTTTTTCTGCATAATCATCATACAAAATGTAATCAAATGGAAAAGTCTCTTTTTAAAACTTGTTTTATTAGTTTTAATCTTTTAACTTTATGCATCAAGCAAAAATTTAATTATCTGCAACATTCTCTGACTGGAAGAAATTAGTTTAACATTTAAACCTATTTTCTGCACATTCCAGCACATAAAATAAAATATTTTTTGTGTTTACACTCAGTCTTTCAAACAGATGCAAATAAAACACAGCAGAAAATAAATAAAGTCAAAGACTAGCGGTCCTGTTGCTCTATTTTCACCTGTAAAGCAGGAGTGGGGTAGGCGGAGGGTTACCCTGGTGCAGGTGTGCAGCGGTCAGTGGAAGAATCCGCGAGTTTCTCTGTGAGTTTCCCATTACGTCGTAGCTACTCTGTGCTTGTTTGGAAGTTTAGGGGTTTTTTTCTCTGTAAAAAGAAGTTTTCTTCCCACGCACAACGGACACTAATGTTTTTGTCACTTTTTATGGAATCAAACTCAAAGTAAGGTCAGTACTTCCACGCTTTAAACGCTGCACGCTCATACTCTCTCTGCACTCGATATATGATCCATTGTTGATCTGCACACAGCTGTTGTCACGAACGTCGCACTCGCTTACGTCACTGTCATGAGACATTCTCGCAAAAAATCACGGTTTTAGTAACGCAGTAACGCAGCGTTCCTACGGGAAAGTAACAGTAATCTAATTACCGTTTTTGCAATAGTAATCCCTTACTTTACTCGTTACTTGAAAAAAGTAATCGGATTACCATCTCTGCTGTCGACCATAATATCCTATTAGAGCGATTAGAACATGCTGTAGGTATTACAGGTACTGTGCTGCAGTGGTTTGTATCATATCTATCTAATAGACTCCAGTTTGTGCATGTAAATGGAGAGTCCTCTTCACACACTGAGGTTAATTATGGAGTTCCACAGGGTTCAGTGCTAGGACCAATTCTGTTTACATTATACATGCTTCCCTTAGGCAGCATCATTAGAAGACATAGCATACATTTACACTGCTATGCAGATGACACCCAGCTCTATCTGTCCATGAAGCCAGATAACACACACCACATACTGGTCTTTGTTTGTTAGATATTTTTTATTAAGTGGAAGATTTTAATACTCGCACCCAACATACTCAGCTCTGCTGCTCAAACCACAAATGCATTTCCTTTACAAATGTGGCATTTAAATAGAAATTAACAGGGTGGAGCTAATCCACAGATCACAGATTACTGCGGGGGGTGATAGAGTACAGGACAACGTTCAAGAGCATCTGCTGAATAGAAGGAGTGAGGCAGGAGTGAGAAGCTGTTAAAATCTTTCACTAAAAACAATCATCTCACTCTGAAATCTGCAGGTTCCAACCACAGGAGGAAACCAGTACAATATACAATATACTGCATTCTCATCACTTACTACCAGAGATGGGCAAAAAAGTAATCGGATTACAGTAACGTGTTACTGGAAGTACTGACCTTACTTTGAGTTTGATTCCATAAAAAGTGACAAAAACATTAGTGTCCGTTGTGCGTGGGAAGAAAACTTCTTTTTACAGCGAAAAAAAACCCTAAACTTCCGAGCAAGCACCGAGTAGCTACGACGTAATGGGAAACTCACAGAGAAACTCGCGGATTCTTCCACTGACCGCTGCACACCTGCACCAGGGTAACCCTCCGCCTACCCCACTCCTGCTTTACAGGTGAAAATAGAGCAACAGGACCGCTAGTCTTTGACTTTATTTATTTTCTGCTGTGTTTTACTTGCATCTATTTGAAAGACTGAGTGTAAACACACAAAATATTATTTTATGTGCTGGAATGTGCAGAAAATAGGTTTAAATGTTAAACTAATTTCTTCCAGTCAGAGAATGTTGCATATAATTTAATGTTTGCTTGATGCATAAAGTTAAAAGATTAAAACTAATAAAACAAGTTTTAAAAAGAGACTTTTCCATTTGATTACATTTTGTATAATGATTATGCAGAAAAAGTAGAATTGGGCTGAAAGATCTATCACTTTATCACCTATTCAGGTTGTAAATCGTGTTTTTAAAAAGTAACTAAGTAACTAAGTAATTAATTACTTTTGAAAATAAGTAATCAGTAAAGTAACGGGATTACTTTTTTGGGGAAGTAATCAGTAATTAGTTACTGATTACTTTTTTCAAGTAACTTGACCAACACTGCTTACTACCAACTTAATGTCAGCTACAAGGAACCCCAACAGCAAGACTGGACCCAGTCTCTTTCCTCTCTGCTGCCTCACACAGCAACATCTCTTCTGTTAGGTGTTTCTATTACTGCTCCTCAGACTGTGAAACTGTTTTACCTTTAATATATGAGATGACAGGAAGAGGAAAAGGAGCACTAACAAAGGGCATTGCTTGTTAACAACATGTATGTAAAACTCACTTTACCTAAATGTGTCTTTTATTTTCCTGTAATATCATCAGCAAAGTTAATAAAATATGAATTATATTCTTATACTGATCCAGACACATTTCTGTGAATGAAAAATGAGCTTTCACGCCGTCTGCCTCCCCCACACACGTAACAATCAACTTCAACATCAATTAGCATTCAGAATCTCACAGTGCGCACTGAGCTTGAGCCGCAGATTATTGAGGGGATAATTATTGCCTCGCGGTGCTTTAAAGTCGCCTGTCGACTGACTGACACTTATACATAAACATACATGAACAGTAATTACTAACAACCACATAAAGACACATAAAGAATAAGTGACACTGACGATTAACACACATGCACTCTTCTTTCCGATGCCTTCCAGAGGGCCTGTTTACACCACATTCACAATAATCCATCTCCATTAAGTCGATACAGGGCTCCGTCTCTGGAATTGTCACACTCACTAATTACTCTTAAAGATAATCAGCCCGTGTGGCTGGAGATGCAGCTCCTTTCCATGGCTCCGTCTTCTCAGGGAATGAGAGGTTTAATCTGTGGCGAGATCAGAGCTACTGGGAGCAGGGGAAGGAGGGATGGGAGGTGGATAGAGGGAGGTGGGTGGAAATGAGAAGGAATTTGGGCATCTTAACAAACTCTTAATTACATTCTCTATCCTCCGCTGGTGGCAGGCGTAAATGGCGGTCCCCGGGGAGCCTCTGATCCACTTTCTGATCTGCAGAATGCACAGCCGAGCTGCTGATCAAAAAGATGGAGCAGCCTAGATGCTTCAAACACATGGGACCTTTTTCCAGCGTGGGACTCGTAGCTTGTCATTGAGCGGAAGTTTGAATTGTTGAAATTCATGCTCAAAAAAGAAGAAAAAACCCTCAGTTCTCTTTAAAGAGATGGAAAAAAGAGAATTTGAAGAGAGACGGGAGTGTTCAGTGGCTCCATGAATTGATAATGAGCATTTTTGCAACGTGCTGTAGGCGTTTGTCCCATATATGAGGCAGAATTCATTGGAGATGACCTCCACCCACATTCTCGCTGTTCTAATATGCCGGGCGCAGCTTTGATGTTGGCCATCAGCTGAATCCCAGGGGAAGCTCTGCTGTAATAAACCACAGCAGTGAGCACATTTCAACACACTCACCAGCAGGAAGACCCATCAGCCCTTCCCCATGGCTCTCTGGGAGCTGCATGAGGTCAGGAGGCCAGTGAGAATGGATCATGTCAGGTTATTGTACTCGTTGTCCTCTGCTGACCACATTTTATCTCCTGTATATGAAGCAAAATTTGATGATAAGAAACTGTGATAAAAGGTTTTTGTTTGTTTTGTTTTTTTGTACAGCCCCATGTGACCATCGCTGACCAGCCTGCATGAGGTCGAAGGGGAATTCTAAAGGTTAAAGCCAGAGCTCATACATGGAGAATGGAAAACAGAGCTTTTGCTGTTGATATAACTTTTCAATTTGTGGCTTTTCAAATTTCCACCTCAGACCCCAAAAAGTAGATTCTGTTAATCTGGACATAAATCTTTCAGTGGGAGAAACTGTGACACTGAATCGTACTTTAATTCACTTGTTTAAGACCAAAACAAGCTGGATTCCTTTTACTGAATAAGAAAAAACAAACTGGAAAAGCAGTAGATCAAGTACTACAAGCAGAATAGCAATACTAGATGATTCAGAGTTTGTATTTTCAGGGAAGTTGATGAAATCGTGATTGAATCCTGGCATCCTAACTCAACGTCTGCTCGTACCAGTAATGGCTTATAAAGAGAAATAATAAAAATCATTTAAGGAGAATTTAGTTCACCTCAGTAGTGCCAGTTTGTCATGTGGCCCCTTGGGAAAATTAAATGGCCACCCCTGGTTTTAGAGAGTAGTCTCCTTATTTGGGATAGCAGTATCACCCACTGGCACAAAAGTGTCAGACTTGCCATTGACTTGCAGGTGTCGCACATCGAACAGAGACACGAATCACAGTTTGACTATTCAATTAAATTCAATTGAGTTTTATTTATACAGTGCCAAGTCATACCAGGAGTTGCCTCAAGGTGCTTTATGTTGTAAGGTTAACCCCTGAAACGGTAAAACCCCAGCAATTAGACAATCTAATAATAATGGATTGGATTTATACAGCGCTTTTCAAGGCACCCAAAGTGCTTTACAATGCCACTATTCATTCACTGTCACATTCACACAGTGGTGGAGGCAGCTACAGTTGTAGCCACAGCTGCCCTGGGGCAGACTGACAGAAGCGAGGCTGCCATATCGCGCCATCGGCCCCTCTGGCCAACACCAGTAGGTGGTAGGGTAAAGTGTCTTGCCCAAGGACACAACGACCAGGACAGAGAGCCTGGAGATCGAACCGTATCTGTAACCGGCTTCCCAACCCCCTGAGCCACGGTCGCCCCGCGAGCAACAGTGGGAAGGAAAAAAGGGAGATGGGAGAGAATAATGACAGCATAGGTTTAATAACTCTGGACATCACTTTAAGGTCTCTTTGGACTGGTTTTCATCCTTGTTCTTGGCTTTGTGTTCTGTAACACTATCTAAGGTTACTGCAGGTTCCAGCATGACTCAGGTTGTGGTTGGGAGAACAACAATGACCATCTGTGCCCCCACCCTATGGATCACCTTGAACCTGAATGGCTGGAGAGCCAGATTCCAGCGGGTGATTCAGGCAAACACCGCCTGGCACTGCTCCATCCACTGGACCAGATCTGGAGCTCCCTTTCAGGAGGTCGGTTAAGAGATTGCTCAGCTGCAGTTAGTTAGGGACGGGAACGTTGGGGACAAACCTGTGGGAATAACAAGCCAGCCCCATGAACTGCCTCACCTCCATTTTAGTCTTGGGAGTGTATTAGACCATCTCCAGCATACCAGCCAATTCCTTCTTAGCTAATGTCTCTTATGTTCGAGTTACCGAACCAGGGTGAGTTTCAACATCCTGTGAAGGTCTGGGGCTCCTCTGCACAGCAAATAACAAAGGTCTAACCACTAATCCCAGTTGCATTCATCCTTGTGAATGAACTGGCAAATTAAAAACTTTAGAGATTTATTCAGTTGCTTCACTAACCTTTTAGTCTGTGTGATAGACACTGGTCCTTTTAAAGTGCAAAACATAAACATAGTCCCCTGGTTACTATCTGTTTTTGGGACACCAAGTCAGGAATTGATCCACAACAGCATCTTTGCCACACTCTTTGCAGAAATGCTGCTCAGTGGCACAGTTTTCGATATTGCATTGCATAATCCACTCAAACCAATTGAAAGTGATGTCTACATGCACTCTGGTGAAATTGCTCGGTAAGGTCTACGCCATCACATTCAAACAGGACCTTCAGTAATGGCGATGGAGCCAAAGGCTATCTTGGAAAGGGCCATTCTGGGCCAACAGAATTGGGCCATAATTTGCTCCAGAGTTTTATTATATACTGTGGGACCAGCCGTCATGTTACAATGAGCTGCCTGGAAATGTAATTCCTGATGGCTTTTTGGCACCAGCAACTTGGTGAGCTCGTTTCCTGTACAACACTTAGACTCATCTCCTTCGCCGATCCCACGCAGCGTAACTGCTAGGGCCAGAGAGAGAGAGCTGGTGGTGCAGGAGAGGACCCAGACTGAGCAACCAGGTTCTCCAAAACTTGCATCTGGCACTCAGCCTGTGTCTCTAGCTTCTCAAGTGATCGCTGGTAGGTGGTCGCCTGCTCCTGATGGTTGCCTACCTCACATACCAGCTCTGCCACCATGAGCTCCAACACAACAGCTACACTGGCTGCAGGTCCAGCTGTCACACTGGAAGTTTGGGCATCACAGTAACATTAATATTACTACAGGTCCCAGCACAACAGACACAGGTTATGGTTGGTTGCACGTTTTACTTTTATTTGTCCTTCTGACAGTATGATTAGACGATCACTGAAAGTTGCACCAGCCATACTGCATCACTTTTAAGTTACGAGTAATGTTTAATACTCGGGTATTGAGTAACTACCTCAACACTGATCACAATACTGAAAAAGCTCGACAAATACCTGAACTCTTGAAGTCCTCTGGAGGCCCATTGATGTGTCTGTAGCATGAAAATACTTGCAACCATGCTGTTGCAGAATACAGGTTTCAGGCACAACTTTTGTCAATTTCAAGATGGTAACATTTGATTGGTGGATCTTTTTAAAGCAGATCTAGAGGTAGTCGTAATAATCTGAGAAAAAATGTGTGTTTGCTTTTTGATGTTGGTGGTATTTATATTTTCATCTATTTGGAAACATTTTCTCATGAAACAAACTTGTTCTGTTGTTGTTGTTGTTTTACATATACTGAATGCATACGTTGTAGTGTAATTACAATAGAACATTATTTTCTGTCATAATTTACTTGCAGTTGACTACATCAAACTACAAACTACATCACTGGACTGTGTGATCATTTTCAAAGTACTTCCTTGGGGTGAATGAAGAATTTTAGTCTGCAGTTTTTAGCGACAGTCTTTGCATATTTTCCAGCACCATACACTTTATGTTGATATCAAACGCTAGTACAGAGCTCGCATATCAGCCTACAACCTTTGTCAGATCACAAAATTCCATATTCTGTGAAATATGAGGACATTTCTAAACTAGCTGCAAAGGAAACTGGGAGATTAGGGTGGGAAGTGCATTAGGATGCTGTGGTTGTAAATATATATGAGGATGGAGAGAGGGAGGAGGGTAGGTTTTTAAGTTGCTGTCACCACACTGTCACCGTGTCTGTCAGAACAGATCCATCAAGGCTCTGACACGTCAGGTTTCACATTTGCATGGAGTGCAGCAGGAGCGTGTCCTTATTATGCATCCTGTCTCACACTAACCTTCCCCTACCAGATGAGCTAACTAGCAGCGAGAGAGGCATATTTTATAGAATGAGCTGGAAATGATGGAGAGCTGTTATTGTGTGTGTGTGTGTGTGTGTGTGTGTGTGTGTGTGTGTGTGTGTACCTATCTGTCCGTCTGTGTCTCAGTGCCAGGTGCCACCATCTTCCAGGTGTATAAAGATCAGCCGTCTAGTCAGCTGAGTTGCCACTAACTATGTATTGCTTTGCATTTTTCTCTGCAGGCTCAAACCTGGATATAGTCATGTGTACATCTGTGTGTGTGTGCATGTGTGTGTGTGTGTACGTCTGTGTGTGCTGCACAGTATGGAGATGCAGATGCAGTCGGTCCCTTGGTGGGAAAGCTTCCGCTGGGACAGACACAGCTGTGGCACGGCATCAGGTTGCTAACGAGCCTTATCGCACAGGCCCTAGACTATGCACACACACACACACGTGTGCATACACATGCATAGAGGGAGTCGTGCACAAATTCCCTTTTAGTCACAAAACCGAGGTCAGAGGTTTTAAAGTGTCCCACTCTAAGTAATAAATGCAAATATTTCCTCCATTGTTCTTTCACTGTATGATTGCATCTGCAGCTTCAATAAATTATTTTTATTGTCCTTTCAGTTACATATGAGTCCTTGCATTCACAAAGCTAATGGCTAATCTGTGGAAACAAAACATCAACACTGAGTGAGATGAAGTAAGAAACAAGTGAATATTAAAATTATTATCTTACTGCTATTATCATAGTTCATAGACTGACTTTGTGCAAATTGTAAATTCTTCAAGGATAAAGAGATTTTTTTCCCCAGTGTATCAGGTTCAGTCGTTTTTAGTTTCTAACTTTGACGAAGCAGTGAACTCTCGGCTCGTTTAAAAATTCGCCAATAATCTGAACACTCGTGTGTAATGAGACATGAGTGTGAGAGCAGTTGTCACCCTTTGCCTGTTTCCAAATCTGGAAACAATGGCTTGTATTTATAGTGCAACTCTTACCACAGCTAAAACTGAAAAAGTAAACTAGCTCTATAGGATGCTGGTGTGGTGGTTAGCACCACTGCCTCATAGCGAGAAGATCCTGTGTTTGTATCCACCATCTGGCCAAGTTAAAGATCCTACAGTAACACAGAGAAAACCCAGTCAGATGCCCTCAAACCTCTCTGAATAACGTGGCTTTTGTTTCTTGTTCCTGGGCTTCTTCCAGTCTATCTGTAACTACAGTTGAATGTAACCTCCCACTCTTTTCTCAGGAGGTTTTTGTACTTGCTCCATTCTTGCCTCAGCACTCCATCTTCTCCTTCTCTCCATTAGAAACTGCTGAAGGTAAATGGACTGGTTCTTATATAGCGCTCAGCTCAATCCTGAGCACTCAAAGTGCTTTACACAACTTGTGCATTCACCCATTCACTCAAGCACATTTTTCTTAGTGCTTTCTAACTTTCTAACAGTCACACACATTCATACTCCGATGGATGCATCTGAGAGCAACTTGGTTAGTATCTTGGCCAAGGATATTTGGCATGCAGACTAGGGGAAGCCCCCTTCCAATCAGTAGATGACCTGCTCTAGCGCCTGAGCTACAGCCACCCCAAAGGATGAACAGACGGAGCACTACCAGAGACCTGCAAAGTGACCTCCAGCAGGCACTGGTGTTAATGTCTCTGACCAATCAGAAATAAACACCATGAGGGTGTCCTGAGGGTCAGACGCCCTCTAGTGGACCCTGTGCTCACTGCCTACCATGGAGCCCCATTAGCATTTGCTGTAGTACACCTGAATTGTCAGGTCTACCACTGGAACCCCCCACCTGGCTTTTCACATATGAGAGTGGGCTCACCTTGACCACATGTCACAGATGTAAAAGTGTGTAGAGAAGCTGCCCGTAACATTTTTCAACAAGCCCTGTCTGTTGGTGGGTCAGTGATGTCTACAGAGACATCCATGGAGAGACAAATAGACCTCTACAGTCTAGGCAACAGCCAAATGACTGCCAATTGGGTATTAGGATGAAATCCTTGGACCTGAGCTTGGAAAGAAAAGTGTCTGGACTTTAAGTTTCTTGAAGACTTTTCATCTGAGAAGCTTCTTCAGTTTTGGGAGCGATTGGTGAAGAGCCCCAGATTTTAAGCCCAATTGGAGTGTCCCTAAGAGGTCCTGGACCCCCTATTGATCCTCTGCCTAATCACAGTGTGGGTCACAATCAGCCAAGGCTTCAGGTGAACCCGTTTGGAGACTTTGCCCCCCCCATCGACCATCTTTGAACAGAGGCGGTGGCTTACGACACCAACTGTCTGTCATCTATAATCCAGTTTTCAGATCCCTCCCTTAACGTCTACTCACATCCTGGGCCACCTGTTCTCAGTAAGTCACATGATAGGGTGGGGCTGGGTGATCATTCAGTGGTGCTAGCTTCAGTCATTGTGTAAACGAACTGTTGGATGGTTGGAAACCTGCAGTCAGCTGAGACTGAAGAAGTCTCCCACTGAAAACATCCAGATGAACAAAACCAGCTTTTTGAGATTTACTTACCTGGATGATTGAGCATCAAGACGTCTCACAGTGGGTTCACCTGAAAGCTTGAAACTTCGGAAACCTTGGAAAGGAAATGCCAAAAACGCCAAAACACAGACTTAACAATGTGGTGTTTGCTGTACAGTGCAGCGAGGAATGCCCAGACCTCTACATTGGAGAGACCAAACAGCCACCTCACAAGCGCATGGCACAACATAGAAGAGCCACCTCCACAGGACAAGACTCAGCAGTCCATCTGCATCTAAAGGTCAAAGGTCACTCTTTCGAGGATGCCAATGTTCACATTTTGGACAGAGAGGACAGATGGTTTGAAAGAGGAGTGAAAGAAGCATCTCTGTCCACTGTGAGCGGCCATCTTTGAACAGAGGCGGTGGTTTACGACACCAACTCTCTGCCATCTATAATCCAGTTTTGAGTTCCCTCCCCAGACACCTTAACGCCCACTCACATCCTGGGCCATCTGACCTCAGGAAATCACATGATAAGGTGGGGCCAGGTTTCACAATGAACTCACCTGAAACTCTGGCTGATTGTGACCCACACCCAGTTCCACACCTTGGCTCAGGCGATTAGAGGATCATCAGGGGGTCCTTTTGTCCCTCTGTGGGGGGAAACTCCCACTAGGTTTAAATCTGGGACTCTCCACCATTTGACCTTAGAACTGAAGAAGCTTCTCGGATGAAGGTGAAACGTCTTCAAGCAACTTAAAGAAGTCCAGACGCTTTTCTTTGCAAGCTCCTTTGACCTTGGAAAGGAAAATACCAACATAAGCAAAAACCACATTTTACTGTATATCAGCCTGTAACTATATTTTTCAGTCCTTTAAATTTAGAGATTTTAAGATAAGAGTCTACAGTATGAGGATTAACGTCTTTTTGAACTGCAGTTTTTGCCACTTGTTGGCTTCAACACTAGAATCAAAGGTTATTATCCTACAGAGGGCTGAATTCTTAGATACCCCAAAAATCAAACTGAAAAAATGATGTGGCAATTTCATTCAAGCAGTTCCCAGAGGTATTCAGTATGGTCTGACAATGAGTCCAAGGATTGTCTGCAAAGGTTCTCAATCATCCAGGTCATCAGGAGCTTGGAAAGAAAAACATCTGGATGTTGTGAGCGTGTGTATTGCCTTTTGGACTATTTTAACAGATTACCTGACTAATGTTGAGGCTGTATTATGTGGTAAAACCAAGGTTTTTGTGCTCTGACCTAGAAAGCGTAGAAACATGGTGTACAACTAGACAGTTATTCTGTCTTCCAGTAACACTGGAGGCAGGCACCTCGTGGGTGTTCCAGCCATGTCCTCCTGGGAGGAAGCCCGGAGACCTGATCATCAGCTGGCCTGGGAAACGCTCAATGTTTCTCAGCTTGTGGAGGTCACCCGTCTTCAGATAAGGTTTTGTCATTAATTTTTTAAACAGCGTGCATCATTAATAATGCACGGCACGATGCAACGCGCTTTTTAGTTGCGCTTTTTGTTTTATTGACGTTAATTTGTCATATTTTAATATCACGTGAACATCTTTTGTAGTAACATGTTTTCATATTATATTTGTGCCTTGAGAAAACTGTTGTGTATGGCGCTAAATAAATAAAATTGAAATGAAATGAAGAATTTGTGCTTCAGGTGCTTTAAACTTTCTTTCGTCACTCTAAGGTCATTTCTAGCTCCAGAAAACCCAAAATGCTAATTTTGTAACTTCAAAGGAATCCAAAGTGGGAGTCATCACAGTTACCATTCATACATTCACCTTCATTTATACACTTTCACTATAACATTTTTGACTATTTGGATCAATCAGAGTCAAAAGAGGTTCTTTATTTTTGTCAGCTTGTTTTATTGAAAACAAAATAATCACCTAGAAATTCCTCAAACATACTGAATTATTTATAGCATTATAATTTCTGTTATCTTTGCATAATTATTTGTTGACTTGATAATATTAATATTGCATTATTAGTATTAACATTGTTAATATTCACAGTTAGTCACTGAAATTTGATTTTCCTATATGAGTTCTGTTGGCATTAGGGATGGGTACCGGTATCCGGTGCCATTATGGCACCGGTTCTGACATAAACGGTAGTAACCAGACCGAAAAGCAGCGCACATTTCGGTGCTTTTTTTTCCTGAGATGTGATACACTTTGAATTCTAGCCAATCATTTTACGTTTCCGGGGATAGTAGGCGGGTCCAGGTACGTACGTTCTTTTAGAGCAGAGCTACAGATTAAAAATGCCCAAGGCGAAGCGTCAAAGTCTGGCTATACTTCACAGCAAAAGATGCAAACTCAGCAGCTGCAACAAGTGCTTTAAGGTGATACTGTGGAAAGGAGGTAACTCCTGAAATCCGATGAAACACCTGGCGACACATAGCATTTTTTTTAAAAGCCGAAAAATGCGCCGTATTTGATAGCTTGCTGCGAGACCTCACACCGAGCACATCTACTGCAGATGTGGTGCCTGTTATCGGACCCGGAGTTAGCAACATCCCCCACAAACACGAAGAGGAGAGTCCTGGCCCCTAGCCCTGCCAGTGTAGCAGAAATGATGAGGATGATGATGCAGCAGCAGCCGTTCTTCTCTGCATGAGTAGCTTCATGTTGTTCGTGTGTAATTTACGTTGAGTAGGCTAACCACGTTATTACATTAATGCATGTAAGGTGAACTAGCAAACACCATCATAGCTACATGCGGCTGTCTTCTTGTTTGATGGCAGATACTCCCTTCACCCTGGACAAAAAGGCTAAAATGACCAAAGAAAAAGTGGAAAACAGTTAAACATGAGAGGTTTTTGGACAAAGTTTGTGTTCTCCATTCTTTAAGCACCGGTTCGAGCACCGTTTAAGCACCGGCACCGTTTCAAAAGTACCGGTTTGGCACCGGTATCAAATAAAACATAAACGATACCCATCCCTAGTTGGCATCATCAAAAATCTCCAGCCAGTGAATTACTCTTGATCTTATATGACTTTATATTTTATTTTTTTAATCTTGGAAAAGCATGAACACCAACTAGAACTAAATACGTCAAACTAGTCCAATCGAATCACAGAGACACAAAACAAAAAGGGTTGTATTTGCTGTTGTTTTTTATTTTACAGTCACCAGAAGAGCAGATACATCATTTTAGAAAAGAAATTGATATTTGCAAAAAAATTATAATACAATTTTGTCAATATAGATTATGTACATAACGAAACGTCGTCAAACTGAAATAGCTTTCTACTTCTTCGTCATCAAGGAAACAGAGAAGTGAGGGGTCTGGTCCTCCGTAGACCCAGCTCCCTAACCAATAAATATAAACTGTATATATTATCTGGTGCACTCAGCCAGGCATAGACAATACCATGGCAAGTTATTTCTCAATAATATTCCCTTAATCAGTTCTTGTACATCACTGTGATACACGCTCGCACACCCACGACAAGCTTGACACAATTGCACACAGGCCAGAGAACAAATTACAGTTGAATTACAACAATGGGCTATCTTAACTCCTGAAAAGGAATGAAAAAATCAAAAGAAATGTGCATGGAAATACCCGTCATTGTCCTTGATCACCAGGGAGAAGTGGCTTTCTGGTCAAAGCTCGCTGGAGCTAGCTGAGTAGCACTTGACATTTGGCCTGATTGAAACAGCCAATTCCAAGCTAGAAAATCTCTTACGGTCGTAGAGATCCTACCTACTCATTCAGCTCTTTTCCTCCCTCTTAGCATCTCTTGATATCCATCTACCTTCCTTCCCTCTCTTGTCCCTATTCTCTCTATCTTGAAGGGGATAGTTGCTAGCACGAGGGCTGGCAATTGCCACCCTTTGCCTGTTTTCCCCACTGCGAACAAAGAAAATAAAATGCACACAAAAGCTCCTATCCACGCTGTACCGAAACAGGACAGACAACTGCACGATCACAGAACAAGCACGAGAAAAGACAACAGCAAAGTAACGCTATGGCCGGGATGGGAGTCTTGTAAAGAGGATTCTTGAAGGACATTGCGAGCATACCGTTTGCCAGCCGCTCTACCTCGTCGCTGGGTACCACCTCTCAAAATACGCCCTGCTTGTGCTTTGTGGGAGGTGGAGAGAATTATGACTTTGTGCCAATGAGCGAATACACACACTTGCATAAATCATCCATCTTGTTTGGCGGTTAATTACTCTTGTTTACCCTCCGAGTAACCTCGGGATGGGGCGGCGTGATAGGAGGGAGCCTGGGAAGAAGAGATAGCACCAAATAGTAATCTGCTGACGGTGTTCATCAGTGAGCAATTCACAGGAGTAAAAGCACATAGTGGGCTTGAACCTGGGTGTTAGTGAATTACACAAGGTTACCTGGGGTCTGAGGACAGCAGCTCCATCAACATGCTGGCCTGACCACACTTGCTCGCTAAGCTATTCTCGGGTCAGTCGGTGAAGGTGCCACGCCGAGGCGATGAGGCTCAGGCCAATCAGAGAGCCCCTCAGGATGCACAGCAGGCCGTGATCGTTGCTTATTTCATTATGGGGAAAGCTACATAAATCCACTAAATGGAGAAGAAGAGACACAGAGGGAATATTTGCATTTCTTCTCTCCTATCATCCCCCCTCAATGCCACCCCACCCCCGCCCTCAAAAATCACCCATTTCAATCCCTCCCCCGTTTAGTGCAGAGTGAGTTTAATCATCACTTTTGCCAAAACACATTAAGCCAATGTGTCCAGAGTTGAAGAGAAAGGGGGAGGTTGAAAAACTACAGAGTGGCGCATTAGATTTGCAATAGTGATGCATCACTCTGGCATTACTTTGGAGATTAAAGAAGGGACGTTGCATTTCAGTGCTGAGCGTTGTCCTCCTGTCCTCCTGTGCCTGAAACGAAACACCGTTGTGGAGTTCTGGAGTTCCCCTTTTCTATACCTGCAATTTCCCTCTTCTTCTAAAAACCTTTTTTCTTTAAACTTCAAAGCCTTCCCTTGACTTTTAACCCCCGATTTGAGAGCACCTCCACACTGAAGACATTTATGCAGCTGTTTGATCACGTTCTCAAGTCAAGAACAACGCCTCCTTTAATACTGTAAAGTGGATTGCATACATTAAAGTTAAGCCAACACACAACATGACTTTGCCTGGTCTCTGTGTTACTGCAGTTGTATGAAAAGATGGATATAAAGTGCTTGGAAGCTTAGGGACAGGCAGAATGAGCTTGGGAATAGAGAATAAAAATATAAAAAAGGCGTGGGGGGGGGGGGGGGGTTGCTTTAGCACTGTGCTAACTGGGGGAAGGTTCGATATGGAGACAGAAGGCTTTTAAGAAAGAGAAAGAGCACAACATCGGAGTGTGGGGAGTCCCCAGAAAACAAAATGATGATACAGAATCACAGTCAGTCAGTCAGTCCAAGGCTACAGCCAAACAGCAGCCCCGCCCAGGGAATGAGCTTTCTGGTCACGAGTCTGTATGTATGGGCGTAAGTTCACCCTGGCACCCAGCTCTGGTTGCTGTGTGAAGGTGGGGGACATGCAAACGCCCCTAGACTCATGCCCATCCCCATCCCCACTCCCTGGGACAGAGAACCGTCAAAGTTGAAGTCCATGTTTTCTGTATTCATAAAATCACTGAGCAGGATAGAGTCCACATCACAGTCTAGACTATTAGGGACATTCTCCATCTCCAGGTCAGCAGCCATTCTACTCTGGGAGTTTTGTTGGTAACCAGCATTCCCTGACTGGTGATTGTTGGGGTAGAACCCATGCCAGGAGTCAGTCATGCCCTGATGGTGAGCTCCAGGGTAAGGCTGATGACGAGGGTGAGGTGCGGATGCCAGGCGGCAGGGGTCCTGGGGAACACCCATGACGCCAGCAGGGTTCGGGGGCAGAGAAGGGGATGTCGGGAGGTGGGGACGGGGTCCATAGTGGTTAGAGGTCTTGAGACTGTAGGGCTGCAGGATGTCAGTGCTCACTCTCGGGGAAAGAGCCTGATGGTGAGGCCCGCTATGCATAGGGTTATGAGGGTTGTGGGGATTGTGGTTGTGCATGTGACTCTGCGTGGAGTGAGGGTTGTGATCATGGCTAGGATTTACTTTACTGTGATTGTGATCGTGACTCGAGCCGTAGTCGTGAGCCGGGTGGGGCTTGTGACTGCGTGCGTAGTCGAGGCAGGCTTGGTGTTTGTGACCCTGATTGTGGTTCTGATGGTGAGTTGTGTTCTGGTCATTGTGTAGACTTGCATTGCGAGCATGCTCTTGGCTGTGGTTCTGATTGTGGCTGCGATTCTGATTGTGGTTGTGCTGGCTGTGAATGCCATTGGTTCCCTGTGTCATTAATGTGTGTGGTTCCCGTCCTTGGCTCAGGATTGTGTCTTTGTTGCAATATCGAGGACCTCCAGTGAGCAAACTCTGCAGGGCATTGTTCTCTGAATAGCCCCTCACTGGGCGCTGGAAGCTGACTGGCTTGTTCTCCTGGATGGTCTCCATGGGAGTGTGGTGGCGCAGCATGCCCATAGAAGGCTGTCCGTACATTGGCGCACAGTAGGAGCCCTCTGCCTTGGGTCCAGGCACATAGGGATAACCATTGCATTTAATTTGTGGTGGCTGGGGGTAGCCACTCTCATCTAGACTGATAGCCCCAGTTAGGTCAGTCAGCTGTGGCAACTCCACCGTGGGACAGTGGCCTCCAGTGCCCAAGGCTGGGGAACGCGTGCTAGTGGGGCTTGGGTATATTCTTGGGGAGGCTGAATTGGAAAGCCCACCCTCCTCTGGTTCATCAGCCTCGGCCTCAGCTAGGATTGGAGATAGGCAGCCGCTCAACGTGGAGCCAGAAGATGACGTGCGGGAATGGAGGTCTGTCCAAGTATCGTACTCCTCTCCACCTATGCCCACACCTCCTTTCGCCGCTGGACTGCCGTGCTCTGGGGAGCCTTGCATCGCTGGTCCAGCTGCCTGACCTTGTCCTCGTTGGAGCCCCATGGCCCCTGCTCTCTTCCGGCTGATGCGACCCTTCGTCTTCAGGTAGCGGGTGCCATTGTCTATAGATGCACGTCGCCTCGGCCCCTTTCCCATCTTCCCGCCTTCTGGGTTGAGCATCCACCAGGAACTCTTCCCCGTCCCTTCATTTTGCACCCGGATGAAGCGACTGTGCAGCGACAGATTGTGCCTGATAGAATTCTGCAACAAGAAAGAAAAATAGGAGAAAGGCAGAGAGAGAGAGAAGAAAATTGATAAATGTTAACGCCCAAGGGAACATTTAGGGTTAAATAATCATTTCTTGAGAAAACAAAGTCATTTCGAATTATTTCGGCGAAACTATCGAGGCAGCACTGCGAGTGAGAAAAAAGATGGATAAAGAAAAAGCAGATGGAGGGGTGAGCGAAGAGGGCAGGGAAAGTGAAGGGCCAATCAATATCTCCCTTGACCTGCCTCTCCTCTCCACACGCGCTCAGTGAGTCATAATATGGACATGGGTGCAGCCTCTACATCAAACCATCACCAAGGTTACAGAAATGAATCACACAAGGCAACCCAATCACAGACAGCCCGTATCGATTGCAGGGCCTCCAAATATGAAAGCCTGAGATCCAGCCAGAGAAGAAGAGGGGGAGGCGGGGGATTTGGCACGAGGTGCTGTGGAAGAGCACCAGAGTAAAAAAAGAAACACTACTACAGAGGCCTGGAATAAGTTAGAGTGGAAGTAAGTGGGAGGACGGGAGGGACCTGCTCATCTGACCTCTTTTAAAAATCATGGCACAATTAGCACGGCCGTAGGTGACCACAGCTTTATAATGAAGTCCTTCTGCAAGTCGCTTGAAATGGAGACGGATGCAGTGACTGTGGGTGGGTGTGGAGGGCTGTGGGGTGGGGGGGAGTGTGCAATAAGCCTCTCCAGACCCCTGTTTAAGTGTCTGAGTGACAGCTGTATAGTTAATCCAGAGCTCTGCAGCAGCATTTGAAACTGGTGCCAACCTGGAGTGAGTTGATGAGATCTAAGCCTGCCTAAAGGAGAGCTTAGCAGGGATACACATCATCTCAGCTGGCCAAGTAAGACTAAGTACAGCATGTTCATCCAAATCTTTCCGGCTTGTGTCATTATTCACACTCGTTCCAGTTTTCCTTTTCTGCCCTCTCTTTCTTCCCTTTGGTTTTTGGGTCTTTTGGGAGCAACAATTCCTGCAAACATCTACCCCAATGCCCGCAATCACACACTTTTCTTTTTCCTCTCAGGAGATATCTATCTATTTCTGCCTTGTTTATTACCTGCACATAGCTCACAATCTCTGTCTCCTGATATCTCGAGCCGTTCTCTATCTTCATTCACTCCCCGTCCCCTGTCCAATTTTCCTGCTCTCAGCCCCATTCATCTCCCTATCTGTGTCCCAGCCTCTCTAGATCCTGACATTGCTCATTTTCTCTCCCTCTCTTATTCTCTATCTATCCTCCCATCATCTCGCAAAACTTCGGCTACCACCTCTCCTCTATCATTCACTCACTCATTTATTCATACATGCATATATTTGCATGTAAAAGCAAATATCAACCAGAAACAAACCTAAGGCTAAATATTCAGTGCTGTCTATAGATTCAGCATATGTATAGCACACACACAGTTAACTGGCTGCAAATTGGACAGCACATTATGAAAAGCACAGCATCCAGAGCGGCAGGTAATGGGTTTCTCACAGGAAGAATTCAGGTGTATGTGAGTTTGGGATCAGTCTGTTTTCATTCATGCAGAAGAGCCCACCCATCCCCACGGCATGACTCCTAACAGGTAATGCTTACCTATCCTCCACTCACATCACGCTGCCGTGACTAGACTCTTCACAGATGTGGAAATTGGCTACGAGAGCTGTATTTATGGTTTTTTTCCTGCCGTTTCAAAGTGTTCTCTCCAAAACACCAGGTCAACAAAATTGCACGAGCTCAACATTTACCAAAGAAATAGAGCGACTGCACTCCTGCGCCGCAGCTCGCTATGGAGAGCAGACTTAATCAAAGCCAAATTGAACGATGACACCGTGTGAAAGAGGCCACCGGTGGAGGCGACCCGCATCAGGTGATCTGAGAGCGGCGCCCTGACAGGTTCCTCGGCAACATGACGGCTCCGGCTGAGCGTAGCCATGGCAACAGAGTAAACCAAAAGAGGCGTAGTGAAGAGAGGGGAGGTGATGGTAAGGAGGAGAAGTGGGGGGAGGAGGCTGATGCTGTTTGATGCTGCAGGCAACTCCAAACAGCCTTTTATCTGAGTCTGTCAGATTCCTGCTCCAATCCACCAGGGAGGCTCAATCACCAGCAGTCCCAAAGCCTGACTACCTGTACCAAGCTGTGATTAGTGTGTGTGTGTGTGTGTGTGTGTGTGTGTGTGTGTGTGTGTGTGTGTGTGTGTGTGTGTGAGTGTGTGTGTGTGTGTGTGTGTGGTGGGGGAGGGGCTTCTGTGCACCTACAAGAGCAACAATTATGCCACAACAGCCGACTGCTGTTCCCGTTCATGTGGCTGCTTACATATAATGATTCCTGATTGTCATTCATTCTGAAACAATAGCAGCACAAAGAGTTAAATCCTGAAATGAACAATTATGTAAACTTACTTCAGCTTCTTGCACCACACTGCCTGCATTTTCAAGTTTAGACTTTTTTGTGTCAAATGAAACCTCAAATAAAGAAGTGTGTATGTTCTGTTCATCAATACTTGCACACAGGATAATAGATAATAAAGTATCAGGTTGATCATTTTTTTATATTCAATCATCATTTTATCATGTGCACAGAGCTAAGGCTGTCCTGTAAATGATTTCCCCTAAGGTGCAGCGGTGGTCTAATGGTGATAACTCAGCCGTATGATCACTCTGCTGTTTGTTGTGCTGTTGAAACGTGCAGCACTGATTCATTTATTGGTATTTATGTTTAAATCAGTGTGAGCTAAATAACTGAAGGACTTTTCTCAGCAGCATTTCCCTTTAATCTTTATAAAGTGTAACAGAAACTCTCATCATAAACCGGTGGTCTCATCGCACAAATTAGAACAATTTGAGATATATTTTTAGCATGGTGTCAATTTAATTTCACTTTATCTACTAGAGGTGGGAATCACCATACATCCCACGATACGATATTATCACAATACTTAACACACGATACGATATTATTGCAATTTTTAAAATATTTTGCGATATTCAGATTCTGTACATAAAGGTAAACTTTATCAATATTCATTTTCTCTAATATCAAAGTCTCACACTCAGTCTTTCTCTCATTTCAGTTTGATTGTTGACAAACTGAACGGTTTGTATTACAGTCTAGTCCAACTTAACTGAATCAACCATCTGGTACAATTATAGCTATTCTGAACTATGCAGTTTATGAAAACTATGCAGCCCCTTCAGCAACTGAAGAATTTGAAAGTAAATTAAAACAAAATATAATTTTACATTAAATAAAAAAGTTTTAAACTTAATTAAAATAAAACATGTCTTAAATTAAAATAAGTAAACTGTCACATTTGGACAGTGAAGGAATGTCAGGATTCTTGCTCAGAAAAAGGATCAACATGCTCTGAAGTCAGAGCACAAAAACCTTTTTGTAACAAAATATCCATTTCTGCTGTCCCTGTATCGATACATTATTAGCAAACAAAATATCACCATGCTACACAGTATCCATTTTCCCCCCACCCCTACTATCTATACAGCACCAAATCTCCTCAAAGCCCTTTATATCGTAAGGTAGACCCTACGATAATAGAGACAAACCCAACAAGCATTTTGGGTCCAACACCTCTCCTTGACACCAAAGGCTCCTGTCTCTGTGGGACTAGCTGTCCAATGTGTTTAATGTCAGACATGTCTTTGACCACACTACACTGGGACTTTGGACAGTCTGCAGGTTATAATGGTCATCACATCTCTGTAGCTGGGGTGAAATCCTCAAGTGTAGCCTTTGGCGAGAATAAAAACAAGTAAAAATAGATTCCCAGGCTTATGTGGGCCATAGCTGTGTTTATATTAAGCTGCCAATAAGACTGATCTGACGTGGAGGAGCCCGCTCCCTTTGCTCTGTCTCTGCCTTTCTGCTAATGCTGACGGAGATGGACGGCTGCAGAGAGAACAATAACTGAATGTGTCCTCATCTCCACCCTGCTCCTCTACAGGGAGTGCACTGTAGCACAGCTGTATGTTCTACCTAAATACTGAGTCTGATCCTGGCACTTCCTTCACTGAGTCAGGGAATATCAGTCCAGTTGTTAGCTAATGGTCCATAGACACACAAATCTGTGCGTGCACAGATGTCCTGTTGTTTCCCCGTTAAAAACACAGTTCCAAACAAGTACTTCATATTTCTCTCTGTGAGATTAACTTACAGAAAAGATGAAGTAGTTCAAACTTCACATACAGCATGAAAACATTAACATGAGGGGAACATGTGCTACAGATCAGAGATATGTTAGTCAGTGACTCTGGATCAGACTTGTTTTGTCCATTAATGTTTCGAAAAGTCTCGTCTACGATTTCTGTGACTGTTGTATTTAAGATGGAACGACAACAGACAGAACTGAAGCAGAAGAAACTGATGTGGTCTACCTTTGCTTCACAGTGCAAACCAAGCTTTAACAGTACGTTTCCCATGATGCAACAGTAGCAGAGGACATTATACGTCTGTTTAAACAGGCTGATCAGTGCATCCCATTCTGAACAAATCAAACTGTAGCTACTGTTTGGCTTCCACAGTGAGCGTGCAGACGATGTCGTCCCTGCAGTCTAAGTCTAGTGCAGCAGATCAGATGATGCTCTCAGACTGCAGCAGGTCATGTCATGCTGCTGCTGTTTTGTCTGCTATGCACCTACATTTTTTCCTGCAAATCGCATTTTGAATGCTCAGAAAGCATGCGTCGTCTTCAGCTGCATGCTGAGTATGTCAGCATGCAGCTGAAGCAATAACAGCCATTGCTCAGCAATAACAGAGCAATGGCTAATTTTCTTGATTATTATTATTTCAACCGCCTTGTCCTTCTTCATTCTGGGTGAGCTAGCTAACACTAATTACATGTATTGCAAATTATCCAGTTTGTGTAGCGTAGCAACGCAAATGACTCAACCCATTCTGCTCTCCTCCCTCTTGTTGCCTTTCTAATATTTCTATCAATGAAGCTATACGTGCGTATAGAGAAAAGCCTTGTTAGCTCTGTGGAACAGAAAGTAGCAGCACACAAAGAACAAACATATTTAAACATCTCTTTGCACGTTAACTCTGTCCGTGCTTTAGATCTGTTATTAAAGCCAACCCACCAGCATTTGTGGTTTGCAAGTGTGGCACATTAAATGAGGCCTCTCAGCATTACTGTCATTCAAATGGATGCTGAGTCCTTCATTAAACTGCATTGTTTTTGATGATGAACTGGCGTCAGAGACAAAGTTCTGATTTGTAAAGCTGGTGATGTGGACTCTCCACGTTGCTTTTGCATCTTTATATTTTAAATATATATTTTTGATGTTGTTCTCATTGTTTTAAATCAAACTTAATATAAAAAAAGTGTTAATATGGAGAAAGTCAGGAAAAGACGCCAGAAGAACAGAAGAGAGCAAAATGAGAAGCAAAGTGATGCAATACATCTGTAAGACACGCAGGCGATTTGTGTCTCTTCTCTCACTCGGTCTTGCTCATAAGTTGGAGCGAGGGAAACCTTTTACATGTCTGCTCCCCGGGGCCTGTAATTTCATTATCTGGCTACAATTGTTATTATTATCTTCAATCTACTGTAATTTCTTTATTTTTCCTCTCTCGTGTCGTCCTTTTGTTCGGTCGTCCTCTCTCTGAAGCGCAGCTGCGTTTTGTAAAGGTGTTATAAATTGATCAACAACAACATTAGATGCCACACATGTAAACGCCACCATACGTACGGTGTTTCACAACTCGTTCGCCTCGCCGTGCGTGGGCACAGACTTGCACAAGGCGCCCCCACCCCACTCTAAACTGGCAATCATACTTAATCCCTCTCCAGCCTGAGTAATCCCTAACAATCCAGGGCTAATCCTGGTTAATTCTGGGCACTCCTCAGCTGGGTTTCACCCTGAAACCACAGAGACAGGGTGGGGATTGGTCGGATCATGGCGACTGAGGGTGGGCGCACCATTGATAGACATAATTGGTCAGACGGTTATTGGGAGTCGAGAAAAACAAGCACAGGTTTTCGCGGGTCTTCCAAACACATCCGGATTGACCCCGTGCTGTTTGTCGCTGCTCCTGGTAGAAAACATGTTTTTCTCCAGAGCCCACGTTAGCGTCTCCCTGCTAATAAAAGTCTGTGCTGGTGATTCGCTGCTACTGAAACGTGAGCCGTGTGTGATTTAACACAAGTACCACAGGCAGCACCTACAGTATGAGCCATTCCTCTGCTATAAAAGGCTTCTGAGAAGTCATTAGCCTCTATTCAATCAGCTCTACCTAGCGAAGCTCCTAGCTCAATTCTTCTTAGTGGCTATTGATCCTGATTCCATAATGAAGCACTTAAGACGCCTTGATCAAGCTGCTCCTTAATCTAGCGTTAAGGAGATTGAGACCTTTTCACCCCGTGTCTCAGACAGACTTATTACTCCGGCGCACGGGTACAGTGGCAGCCTCGGGTTGGTCTCTTTTAAGCCCCGTTGGTGCAGCATAGGCAGCGCGAGCACTTTTACTCTCTGCCACTTTGAAAAGCTGTCAATATTCCCAAAGCCAAGAGTGTTAATGAAGCAATGTGTCGGTGACAGGGGATGGATGCTTTAAAAACAAGGAGGCCTTTGCTGTTTGCAGGCTCGACCGTGTGCAGGATGTGAACCGTGGGTATGCGCGTGACAGCAAACAGGAAACTGATTTACCTAGGGATGCACCGATACCGATACCGATACTGGCATCGATATCGATATCGGTATCGGTATCGATATCGGTATCGGTATCGATATCGATACAGATAGATTGTCATTTCTATTGTAGTTTTTTAGATTGGCCACTAGGGGGGCAATTATTATTTTATTTATTATTTATTTTATAATTTTTTATATTTTATTATTTATATAATAATAATTATTATTTTGTTAAATTACAATGTGGAGACTCTGCAATAATTTAACAGAAGTGCTGATTTTTCACTTGAAATTTTTTTGTGGTCATTTTTATTAAGATTTTATTTTTTATCGGCAGAGAATATAATAAAACTTGTCTTCCAATTCATTGCATTTGTGTGTGTGTGTGTGTGTGTGTGGTAGAAGTATCGTTTTTTGTACTCTGTATCGGCAAGTACTCAGATCCAAGTATCGGTATCGTATCGGTTTGAAAAAATTGGTATCGTAGCATCCCTAGATTTAGCTTCAGCTGCGGCGAGACGAGGGAACACAGACGAGTCCAGCTTCTGGACCTTTTTGCTTTTACCTCGCCGTCCTCGCAGGACAGAACGCCTCTTGAAGAGGATTGAACAGAACGTCGTGCAGTGGATTTGATAGTCCACACATTTTAAGAAGCCTACCTCTAATTTATAATGCATCCCACAGCGCGTTCATGCAGACTGTTGCATTTTACATTTCATGCAGTGTCCCATTAGACATGGTCCAGCAGTGGGTTGTTCTACGCGCCGTGTTGAGAAGGAGCAGGACGAGGCAAAGCCGTTTGCTCAACCATTATTTATTAATCCATTTCACACAGCCAGGAGTCATTATGCACGGTCCTGTCAATGGGTATCTCTCTATGCCGCGCATTTATTTGATAATAAGCAGGAGTGGGGAAAAAGATAAAAGCACAGACTGCGTTCATTGTGAAGCGTTTTCTGCAGGCGGGGAGACTTAAATGAGAGCAGCCAGGCTCTGTGTAGGAATGGCTCTTGTGTGCTAAGCCTGTCTGGAGGCAATCGATGGAAATTAGTCAACGCTAAAGATTCACTTCCTGTGACTGATGTCACGGGCTGTGCTTGTCTCTTTGAAGGGAAATAAAGAAGTGGGAGGCTGAGGGATTAATGGGGTTGGAGAAGGTGTGAGCAAGCTGAGTTTGGGTGGGAGCTAAGCTGGGAAAAGAGATGCCATTCTTCCCTCTTTTTTCTTGACTGCAGGAAAATAACAGGTCAGAGAGACCAGTGCAACTTTAACGTGTAAGACAATGCGTGGTTGTGCAGCACAGAGCAGAGAGCTAGAATGCAGATTAGTGCATGAGAAACATCACATAGGAGATCATTGAAGTGTGTGTGGAAGAACCACCTCGTTGAACGTAGACGATGCAAACAACAGTTAAGAAAGGTTTTAATACAGGAGCTGGAAACAAAGCAAGCTTTTCATTTATACACGTCTGTCTCATCGGGCATGTTCTTTGGGTCATGATGTGAGCAGCCCATCAAACAAGAATCTCTCTCTGTGCTCAGGATGCACTACAGTGTTTACACTGCTAGCAGCAGTTTCCGATGTTCCTGTTGTGGCTGTGACAATTGGATCAGAGTTAGTGTCTCCTGCAGTTGTGCTGAGACCGCCTGAAAGGTGCAGCAGTTAGCTTCTTCTGAAAGTGCAGCCGAGGGACTAGAGCCAGTCCTCAGGCGACAGAAGGCCTTTCACTCCCCCTCACTCCCTGTGGAGCTCCACAAGCTCTAGAGGGGTCTGGTAGGGGGTGGGGTACACTGGGAGAGAAGGGACTAACCTGAGAAAAGGTAGACAAGAAAAGAGCCTGAGGGACTGGGGGCGGACAGCAAGCCCAATTCCCAGCGAAGAGGCCTCTAATTGGAGCTGCCGGCCTGCTGAGGCTCTCCCTCTGCAGAAGGACATAAGGAGCCGAGTGAAGGCGGAGAGCCCGGGGGCGAGAGGAGAGGGCAGATAAAAATAGAGCGGGCAGATTAACGAGCATCTGAAAGCGGGGCAGGGGATCAGAAAATCCTCCCTGCGTGCCAGAGATGCCCAGTTCATGGGCCGGAGCCAGCGCTGTACAGACTGATGCAGCCACAGTGGCGCTTCCTTCCTGTTGGCCGTCCTGACATCACAGGGCGCAAAACCAGCGAGTTTACATTTACATAAAGCACTGTAGGAGTCATCTTTCTGCTCTAAAATGCTCTTTTGATAGTTTAGACATCATATAAGGAGAGCTACACCGTACAAAAAAATCCTAAAAGAAGAGTTATATCCCAGCAGCCAAAATAATAACAGAAAATAACAGAAAATAACAGAAAATAACTTTCTCATAAAAATACGGTTATTTTCAGTAACGACAATACAGCTTGTTGCCCTAATTTTACATGGGATTTTGCCTTTTTCATGTGCTTTTAAACATTAAATTAGGAACAATTTAATGTGATTAAACAATGAAATTACCTGTAAACAAAGTCAATGAATGCGGCAATATGAATCATAATACTTAAATGTACAGAAATATACAGTTAACTTAAATAATAATGGATTGCATTCATATCGCCCTTTTTGAGACCCTCAAAGCGCTTTACATTTCCCCTCTGACATCACCAGCAGGTGAAGTGTTGCTCAAGGACACAACGACCGAGACTGTCCGAGCCGGGGCTCGAACCGGCAACCTTCTGATTACAAGATGAACTCCCAACTCTTTGAGCCACGATGGCCCTAAACAACAGTAATAATTATTATTATTATTTGATGTAAAAAAAACTTTATATATTTTTCCACAGCATCACATGTGAATTTAACAGTTCGATCTTTAAAATAACGGACAGATATTTGTGAAATTATGATGCATTTGTGAATTATTTTAACAATCTAAATATGCTCATGTACAGATACGTTTAACAAACAAGAAAATGATGTTTATTACATTTACAGTGATTTTACGTTAATTTACATTTGAAATGTGCATCAATTTTACATCAATTTTACATCAATTTTACATCAATTTTACATCAGTGCTGTAACTGCAATAAGTTAGTTAATTAACCAATTCGCACTACAACCTGGTTTGCCTCTTACCTGTAATTATTTTTATTTAATTTAATAACTGTACAGTACTCTCTGTTTATAGTAACCATTGTCCTTAATGTAAATATGTAAGAAAAATTGTGTATGTTTCTGTTCCGTGTCCTGTGTCCTGTTTGATTGTATATTTGTCTTTTTGGCTGCTGTTACAACCAAATTTCCCCTTGTGGGACAATTAAAGGATTATTCTATTCTATTCTATTCTATTCTATTCTAATCTATTCTAAATGTGAAATCAGTCTATTTATGTGAATTTAATGATGTTCTAGAAGAACAGAACAAAACTGTAAAATACTTTTTAAATACTTTTTTGCCCAGTGTATCTCAGCTCTGCAGCGCATACATTTTTATACTGATCACTTTTTAAATGTTTGTATTTTGGGGGAATCACTTCAATCAAACACATATGACTGGATCCTTTTCTGGTTTCATTATCCTAAAGTTTCATTATCATTACAGATTTCATGAGTTTTGTTTGTGACAAAAATGAGGAAAAATTGATACAAAGAATGAAAACGCCCCACATGATAGTAACAAGAGCACATCACCTCCACAGCTGACTCCTCCCCCCCTGAAACACACCAGGTGTAACCTCGTGACGCCTACGAGAGCCAAAGGAGGAGCTGATAAACTGATCACACCTGCAATCAGGTCTCAGGAGAGCGCCTCCTCCCAGCGCTCAGCAGGTGTGCTGACCCACAGTGGAGAGCTGATTCAGGCTAATGGGGAAAAAAGATCGACTTGAAGAAACAAAGATGGAGGACCCCGCCATACGCTTTCACCGCCTTTCATCCAGAGTGTGAGAAACACAATATTGTAGCCTTGAGTAACAAACTCGTATGAGGAGGTGATGAGCTTTGGAGACGTCTGATTCGATCCAAAGTGGCGCTGAAAAGCCACTTGATCGTGACCATGAGTGTCACATACTTTATACTGAATATTCATCATTTCTCTGAACAATCGAAGGTGTCGTTGAATATTCAAAGCCCAACACACAACATTAACTGCTTCACCAACATCACCACAATAACGGCCAGTTGCCCTTTTGTTGCACTTCTTCCTATTCAGTGACGTTAGCTTTATTATATTACACCTGACAATGACGTACGAGTCCTGCTCACAGTGTTAGTGCAGCCAGGAGCATAAAGATATCTCTTTATATAAAACAAGTCTAACAAATAAATGTAGTACTCTGTACGAGATGGTGTAAGAAACTCTGCTGACTGTAGGTGGACTAAACCCTCGTCCAACAAACACAGAGGCTGTGCATTAAGATGGACTTCACCCCGTAAGCCCCGGGCATTATAGCTATAACCATCCTTTATGTGCAGGCTGGGCTTTCTGTGGATCAGAGGCCTGTCACATCAGCAGCCAAGGAGAGAGAAAATAGCAAAGAAAAACTGTTATGTGTGCCTGATCAACAAATAAATGAGCATTAGACCGTAAATAACACCAAGCCTGCTCTAAAAGTTTCATCTATGAGACCAAATCACCTGAAATCACACACTCATCTCAGTCCCAGCAGTGCTACACGGCATCACCAGTAAACAGGCCGATGTTCATGCTTTGATACAGGATGGATCAATGACAGCAGTTATTCTGACGCTCAGCCACAGGGACACTCGTGCACTCATTATGGCCCACAGTTACATTCATACAGCGTCCTGTGATGCACAACATGTTGTTGTTTGGTTGTTCATTTATTTCAATCATGTAAACAATACACAAGGTTCAATCTGGCTTCACCTGTTCTGATTCAGCTACGTATATTTAATCCCGCCCCCTCGCCATAAGTTAGCGGTTAGCTGCTTCTATGATGTTTGTCTGCTGACCTACAAATGCAGTTTGTTTGTTGTTTTTTAAACCTTCCAGTAGCTTAAAGCTAACCGAACACTTAGTGAGAACAGAAGAATGAAACAATGAAAAGTCGTGCATGTGTTCAGTATATATATATATATATATATATATATATATATAAAATATATATATATATATATAATAATTATATATATATATATATATAATAATTATTATATATATATAATAATTATTATATATATAATTATATATAATAATTATTATATATTATAATATATATATAAATATAATATATATATATATTTCTTTTCACATCAGCAAACAGCCAATATGATCATGTAGACGTGTACATGCTGATTACTTAGTGAGTAAATGTGCATGAATTGTAATAACTCCATAATTCTATATAATAATAATAAATAATAATAAAATAACTATATATAATAAGTACCTGACAGTAGAGTTTGATTCAATTAGTCCTTTAAATTCAGATTCAAACCCACCAGATAAGATTTTTTCCCAGTTCACACTGTCACACTCTCCAGTGAGCACGTCTCCTGTCAGACACACTCTGTGGAAATATTTCAATTTTAAAGGGGAAAAATCACACTAAAATATGTGTTGACTGAAAGAATAACCAGGTCATCCATTTCTCCTTCGTGGCAGGAAATTGAAGAGATGTGGGGAAAGACGACGAACGTGTCGTCAGACTTTACAAAAGTTGTCATTCTGCTTCATCAGTTGACATCACAGCACTCTGACTGCGTGAATCTCCCCCCTGCAAACACAAAGCCACACCGACACGCGCACACAAACGCACACACATCTCGCGCTCCGCAAGCATGGCATGCTGGGACGGCTCATTACTACAATGCCAAGCTACTAGTTGCTAAGGAGACCTGAGGGAGAGGGAGGGTTCCTGTTTCCATGGTAGCAAGCTCGCATCCTGCCAACTGTCTCCTACCCAGGAGACTCGACCATCGTAGACAGAGAGAGAGAGACAGGGAAGAAAAAGTGAGGGCAGAAGGGAGTGAAGAGAAAGGCTGGAGGGGGTTATGGTGAAGATGTGAGAGAGCCTGCAAAGATGCCCGTGAGGCTGCGACACGTTGGAGAACCAAAGAGGCCGTTGCATTAATGCAGAGGGAAAAGAGAAGGAGGGAGAGCCTGGGGGGCCATGAGGATGCAGCTGTGCCCCCATGGCTAACAGGTCGCTGCGTGGCTAAAACACACCTCGATCTAAGCACTGAGAACGACAACAACACTTTGCAGCCCCTCCTTCAGCTTCCACCTAATGTCACACGTGTCCCCAGGTGAACTGCCCGCCTCCCGGCGTGGAGCTCGGACAGAGCTTTTCCACAGAGCCCATCCATCATGGAAAATCTGCTTTTGTGAGAGTGTGCTGTAACGAGCGACGGATGGAGAGAGGGAGAGCATGTGTGAGGGATGAGCAGAGAGAGATTAAACTGATTGGGGAGTGCAGGAAAAGGGCGACGAGGAGGTCGTACGAGGTCAAAGACGAGAGAAGAAGTCCTCAGTCTCAAATTCAAATTAGCCTTATTGGTTTTCAAGGACAGGGAATTGTTTCCATCCTCTGTTTCTCTCCCCCTCCTCCCTCTCCCGCCAGCACATCTCTTTTCTTTTTCTTATTAAATCATTCTTTTCATTGCGCAGGACTGGTTTGTCACTTTGAGGAATACATGTGTGCCCGGGGAACGAGAACTGCAGCAGCCACCATATATTAACACCCAGAGCCTTACAGGCTCCCCACGCTGCAGTGCTGCTACAGTCCTTAGTTTTAGTGTTAGTTTGCTTTAGATCAGGGAAGAGACGTTTCTGTGTGAAGCTTCAGAGCCTGAACAGTTCGCTGTTTGTTTGTCATCAAGATTACACCAAACTAGGGATGCAACGATACCAATTTTTTCAAACCGATACGATACCGATACTTGGATCTGAGTACTTGCTGATACAGAGTACAAAAAATGATACTTCTACCACACACACACATACAAATGCAATGAATTGGAAGACAGGTTTTATTTTATTCTCTGCCGATAAAAAATAAAATCTTACTAAAAATGACCACAAAAAAATTTCAAGTGAAAAATCAGCACTTCTGTTAAATTATTGCAGAGTCTCCACATTGTAATTTAACAAAATATCACTGAACTATTGGCACTGTCTCGAGCTTTCAGAATAATAAATAAACACTTCTGTTTATTTATTATATTTCACATCGCGGCTCGAGTATGCTGAGAAGACGGTGCAATCCTATGTTTTCCACGACCGGCATTGGCTGGTCATCCAGAGCGATAAAATGAGTCGAGCCTCTGTTATTTTAACTGCCCGTGGATTTTCTCTTGACATTTTTCATCGCTTTTCCAAAACCTGAGTTAAAGTTGGCTGTTCCACACTGCTGACATTTTGTTTAGCCTAGCTACAGCAGCCTCCAGTTTCTCTTTTTATCTGGAGCTGCCAGTCTCTCTCGCCTAACCCTGTGCCTGTTTAGCACGGGATGTCCCCCTAGTGGCCAATCTAAAAAACTACAACAGAAATGACAAGCCACCCTCTGACTAATGAAATAAGTTAGTATCGGTTAACTTTTACGAGTATGAGTACTCACACATTTTACAGTATCGGCCCCGATACCCGATACCAGTATCGGTATCGGTACTGGTATCAGTATCGGTACAGTATCGGTACCGATACTGTAAAATGTACTAGTATCGGTACATTTTACACCAAACCTACCAGGATGGACTCCATGAAACTACCTGCAACAACAAAAATGCCCAAGAGACATGTTTACATTTTTAAATGTAACAAATTATAGCTATATATGTGTAATCTGACAAAAAGTGAGGGGACAAAGTCAGCTTCTAAAGAAATAGCTGTACCTGTAGAGACCGAACACTAACTGTGAGCAAACCTTAGCAAGAGGTTTGTTCAACAAGCGCATTTGGAAATGCAAATGCAGATAAATACAAATAAATGAACTTTTGACTGATTTTTATGAGCAAAATCAACTCATTTGATTTATTTTGTCTTGGAAAAAGAAGCATTAAAACATGTAAGTGGTGGATTTATGGTCTCAGTTTGAGAGCGCTGCAGAATCCTTACACATGTGCAACATATTCCCACAAACTTCCACACAACATCCAGACATGCTGTAACTGTCCCAGCGACGTGCTGAAGTGTGTGAGCCTCTCAGCCTGTTTCTCATTGTCAGCGCGGCGTCTGTCTCTTTGTCACAGATGCTGGGAAACCAGAAGCCTCATCATCATCTGATCCTCTTCTCTTTACTGACTCTCACCAATACCCCCACACACACAGACACACAGAGAGACACACACACAGACACACACACACACACACAGACACACACAGACACACACACACACAGACACACACACACACAGTTTTATTGACTTATTCATGCATGGGTTAGTTTCGGGGGCAGAACTCCTGTCTGCCAGTCTGACAGACAACCCGTGAACCCTTGAGACTCCCCTCCCCATCTTTGTCTACACACACACACACACACACACACACACACACACATCTCTGTCACACCCCTACCCACCCCACCTCCCGACCCCCGAGTCCCCCTCACCCCGAGCAGGGCACACGGGTTATTTGTAGAGCGACCCAGGTTTATCCTACATCGCTTCCCCTCCCTTCGCCTGTCGTTCTCCACCTCCTCTTCACTTTCGACTTCTCTTTTCTCTCTCTGCTGGGGAAGGTATGCCCACATTTCCCAGAACAAAGACAGCCCAATTAAGTCAGTTTGAGTTAAGGTCTGTGTGGCAGAGAAGGATCGGAAGCGAGCAAGGTAGAAAGCGACGGCGGAGGAGCGAACGGCAAGCAGAGGGGAAGAGAGAGACGGTCTAACAAACGGGGGAAAGAGGGGGTGAACGAGAAGTGGAAAGAAAGGAAGAAACGAGGCGCGCGACTCACTTTGTAGCGGAAGCGGGTCGACTTTGTTTTTAGTTCCTCCATGGGAGACTATGAAATATTAATAACTGCTCCAGCCATATACTTCAGAGGCCTATGGTAAAACTTAAAGTCTAATGAGACGCCGCTCATGAATTGCTAATGGGGATGCTGCAATGTGTGTTTTTTGTGTGTCTTTGAGTATCTGCACATGTGTGTGTGTGTGTGAGTGAAGGGAGGAGGGGGGTCAAGTTGGTAACTGAGGGGTGGAGTAAAGCGGAGCTTTCAGTCTTTCAAAGTGCAGACGAGAAACTTCATTAGAGGCTTGAAGTTTTTCCTGCTGTACATCCAAGTGTTTCCTCTGATATTTGGCTTCGCTGCTCCCACCACAGCTAACAAAGTCTCAAACCATCCTGTTCATTCAAACACAACCAGGCTTGTTTGTAACCAGGCTTCCTTTTAGTCATGGCTGGAGCTGGATGTACGTCTGAAGGACAAAAGAAAATAGGTTCAAGAGTTGAACTGGATTCTTTTCCAACCGTTGTGTTTGTGTGTTTGTGTGTTGGTGTGTTGGTGTGTTGGTATGTTGGTGTGTTGGTGTGTTGGTGTGTTGGTGTGTTGGTGTGTTTGTGTGTTTGTGTGTTTGTGTGTTGGTGTGTTGGTGTGTTGGTGTGTTTGTGTGTTGGTGTGTTGGTGTGTTGGTGTGTTTGTGTGTTGGTGTGTTGGTGTGTTGGTGTGTTTGTGTGTTTGTTGGTGTGTTGGTGTGTTTGTTGGTGTGTTGGTGTGTGTGTTGGTGTGTTGGTGTGTTGGTGTGTTGGTGTGTTTGTGTGTTTGTGTGTTTGTGTGTTGGTGTGTTGGTGTGTTGGTGTGTTTGTGTGTTGGTGTGTTGGTGTGTTGGTGTGTTTGTTGGTGTGTTGGTGTGTGTGTTGGTGTGTTGGTGTGTTGGTGTGTTGGTGTGTTTGTGTGTTGGTGTGTTGGTGTGTCTGTGTGTTGGTGTGTTGGTGTGTTGATGTGTTGGTGTTTTTGTGTGTTGGTGTGTTGGTGTGTTGGTGTGTTTGTGTGTTTGTGTGTGATCTGTTTAATAAAAAGAAATGATTTTAGCCAAAAGTTAATCTGTTATGTCTGTGAAGGTTCTCAGTCGGTCTTTCCAAGCTCCTTAGATTATTAATCTGTTATAAATCAGTAGAAACTAAATCTCTGGCCATTAGTTACTGTAACAATTCTGTGTTTTGTACATGTTCATGTTGGGTACATTTTTGTTACTTTAAAACTCTTCTGTCGAGCAGTAAAACCAGCGTGCAGGCTTTGGTTAAACAGGTTTTAACAGCATCATTTATGTGTTTATTTACATGTTATAGTACAGGTGTAACATTCGTTTTGATGTTAAGTGAATTTAAGTGTTTACTAAGTTTATGCTGTTTTCCACCAGAATAATACTGTGACCTCGTACACGTGTTCAAACTGGTACGTTTATTTAAAGTAACCTGTTCCTGTGATGTACGAAACAAAAGTCATATAAAACTAATCAGCTATGCTCAGCACGTGTCCCACACTTACATTCAGTCGGTCTGAAAATCACCTGTTTGACCTGAAGGGAGAGGTCAGAGGTCAAAGGTGACATGACATTTTAGATCTTTTGTGTTGTATTTTCTATACGTCAAGAACGCACATCATAATTATAACAATAAATCCTTCTGCTGCGCTTGAAGCTTTGGTGGATGTGCTCCAACCTGACCCCACTCTACACCCCTACAATATTTGGGGGGAGCAGCTTGTAAAACTGTGGGTGGTGTCGATGTGGATCCTACTTGATCTTTCACTGAAGTCCGTCGCTGTCACTTTGGTGGATTCATATATCGGCTTATTAAAACACTAAAAACTGTATTCAGGGCTTATTGCTGATTTATATGTTTCTATTATAATTAAATGCCATTAGCTACAGACGTTACACTTTAACATGTGTTATAAAAGAAGGAGGCTGATTCTGCTAAAACATAACAGGGTGAAAGGTCACTGAAGTCTCTGCTCTACCTGAGAAACTGCCTCGTGTTCCTTTCTCGCACAGATAATCAGTAAAGCGGTGAACTACCCGGCTGAGCCTCCCTCTCTAATCTGTGCCAGAGCCTTGTGTAACCCCCCACCCCCCGCCCTGGCACGATGGCAAGCCTGAGCCATCAGCTGGGGGACTGTGGGCTGTGTACATGCCGGGTCCAGGGGGAGCCCACGGGTGTCACACGGCATCGCAGGTTTGCTCACTGACCTCATTCCTCACCTCACTGAAAGTCCCTCGGCAGGGCGCTGCTGCAGAGCCGAGCATGCTGAGATTATTAAAAATCAAACATGAAGCAGTCAGTGATGTATACGCTGGACTGGCTGCAGAGCTGATCGATGCCACACTGGGAGTCTGTGGGAGTGAATTATACTGAATTGATTCAAATGAGCTGTTCTGAACAGATTTCCATATGCATGACTGTTTATTATTAGTAAGAGCCAATTAGAAATTAGGAGTAAGAGCAGCAGGAGAATACGGAGCCAGTGCTGGAGCACACACTGATGAAAGAACGAGATATTCAGTTATTATCTTACTGAGAAACTAGGCTACTTCACCGAGCTTCACTTTGGAGGTGTCGCAAAATCTGTGAAGTGGCAACAATTTATCTGTGAGCACCGCTGAAGTGTTTTCGCCTCGTCGCAGGTTAATGTGTGAATAATAATATATGTGTTATTATTCAGACTTTTAAGTCATAACGAAGGTTTCAAACCTGAGGCTGGGATGAGAACGTGAGACTCGCGTATGTGAGTAAAAGCAGACGTTTAAAAAAAGGTTGAATTAGTGCTAAGATTACTTTACATTATCAGTAAATTCACCTTAGATTTGAATCACTCTGTCAGACTGATAACAGCTGAGCTCTCCATATTTAACATTAGGTAGCATAAAGACTGGTTCAACTGTTGGTCAATGTAAACAACTATAACTATAACACACTATAAATAGATCAGCTGTTTGTTACATGTTTTTGTACATGAACATGTTCACGTGTGTCAAATAAATCCAATAAATCCATTTCAGCTGTCGTCAAACTGCTTTTTGTCAGCCTGACAGAAATGTTCTACATTTTATTATTAGCAGTAGTGTTTATGTGCTAGGACAACCAGAATTATGATTCACACATTAATCATTAAAACGTGTCATTTAAACATCCACACATGACAGTGCATGAAACAAATGCTCCTATACGACATCCTGAAAATGAAAACTTCACCATCAGCACTCATTGTCACGTCTCCTGTGTTTTAAGTATTAAGTCGGAAAAAACTGATTTTGACTTAATTGATAAATTAATTATAATCGATTATTAAAATTGACTAAATAGACCCATTGCTCAGATGCCTTGATGAAATAAGGGCCTGGATGGCTTTGAACTTTTTACATTTTAATGAACAGAAAACAGAAGTGATGGTTTTTGGTGGCACTTCTGAGACCACTACTATAGATCCTGGTTCACTGGCACAGTATATTAAACCAGTCATCACTGATCTGGGAGTTTAAATGGAGGCAGATCTTAAACTTGAAAGCCAGGTCAGAGCTGCTGTAAGATCTCGCTTTTTTCATTTGAGAGAATTAGTCAAAATAAAGCCCGTCTTATCGAAACAGCATTTTGAGACAGTAATCCATGCCTTTGTTACTTCTAGGCTGGATTATTGTAACGCACTTTATTTTGGGGTTAGTGATGCGTCCATTAGGCGCCTACAGGTTGTGCAAAATGCTGCAGCGCGTCTTTTAACTGGAACAAAAACACATTACCCCAATTTTAATTTCACTCCACTGGCTACCTGTACATTTTAGGATTGTTTTTAAAATTCTCTTATTTGCTTTTAAATCTCTTAATGGCCTGCCCCCCCCCCCCCCCCCTCCCACCTCTCGGAGCTACTACAACCATATACACCTGCCTGTTCCCTTAGGTCCGCCAATCAGCAGCTCCTTAAGGTACCGAAAACTAAGTATAAATTTAAAAGTGATCGTGCTTTTGCTGTAGTGGCTCCAAAGTTGTGGAATGATCTACCCTTGCATGTTAGGCCTCTTCTCTTTCTGAATTTAAAAGTCTTCTTAAAACATATTTATTCGCTGAAGCCTTTGGCATTGATTAGAGGGGTTGACTCAATTTGTTTTAACATGTTTCAATTTATTTTAGTTTTTTAGTTATTTATTTTATCTTATCTTATCTCATTTTAATTTTCTTTACTTATGCTATTAGCATGTACAGCACTTTGTGAACTCTGGTTTTATGTTAAAGTGCTTTATAAATCAAGGTGGTATGGTAAAATGAAAAGTTACACATTTACTCTGAGTATTAACCAGCTTCTTCTTCTGCTGTCTGAACAGAAGGTTTTGAAGCGGCTGTTCAGCCTTTCTGTATCAGGTTTGCATGTTTGTGCTGAATCAGTGCGACTGTGTGTTGTTGTCTGTCTCTTTGTGTTGGGCCCACTGACTGAGCTCGTACAGGACTTGCTGTAGTTTTGGTCACCAAGAAGCTGCTGCTGAGAGCAGGACTGGGGTGAGCAGCTTGTATGTGGCTCTGGGGGTCGCTCCTCCATATCTGAGAACCTGGAGTTTCTGATCCATGAACTATTGCAGCACCAACACAAGCACAGCTCCTCTCGTGCTAAACATGAACTCTTGAACCACGACTAACGCAGCTGCTGAAAGGCTAATCATGTCAAACCCTCACCATGTTTCTAACGTAACAGAAGTATTCCCATCTCTACTTATATCACATTATTTATATTATTTTATCATCTTTTGTCCCCAGGTGAGATAAAAGTGTGGGAATCCCACTGAAACGTGCTGCTTTCTATTCAGTATAATTCAGTCGGTCGTGGCAGCTCCAGTAGAATCCAAGTCACATCAAAATACAAAATAAAAAACATCCAAACTACATGAAAACAGCCAAAGGGAGGCGAGAAGCCGCTGTACTACCAGTGCCAGTCCAAGACTGGGTAAATGGGACGGACTGCATCACAGAGGCTGTCTGACATAACATCAGGGTTAACAACAGTCGCCTTTACCAGTGAAACTGTGCTGCTGGCCAAAGACAATGGAAGAGGAGAGTGACGAGGCGATAAGAGAGAAGGAAGGCTTGTGGAGATGTGAGTAAGGGGGGTAGATGTGTCGTGTGAGGGGGAGACCAGATGGAAGCAAGAAGGGTGGAGTCAAGCTGTTCTCCCACGGTGCAGACAGGAGGAGAAACTACATCTTTGGCAGAAGGTCTGGAAGAGGAGACTGAAAGGCGTGGTACATGTCAGATAGTCGTCTGACTTTTAGACGTCAGGAGGAGGAAAAGGGGGAAACAGGCTGTAGGTGGCAGGGAAGAGTCACTAGATGACTGGGAAAGGACACCTGTAGAAACTGCCAAGAAGTTTTTGGTGTGTCGTCCAGAGGGAAGGACAGCAGACAGGGAGACCTGGTGGTGGAATGAGGAAATACAAGGAAGTGCTCAAAGGAAGAAGTTAAAAGAAAAAGTGTGATAGTCAAGAGTTAACTTGCCCCTCGCTGAGCCTGACTCTGCTGGCGGTTCCTTCCTGTTAAAAGGGAGTTCTTTCTCCCCACAGTTGACAAATGCTCACAGGGCCTCAGCTCATTGTTGGGGTTTCTCTGTATTATTGTCTTTGCCATACAATATAAAGTGCCTCGAAGTGACTGTTGTTGTGATTTGGAGCTTTAAAATACAATTTAATTAATACAAATAAATTAAAATCAAAAATATTTAATATAAAAGTTTAATTGAATTGAACTGACAGCGGTGAGGTGCACGGTAGGAGTGACAGATCAGTTGAAGGCGGGGCTGCCATTACATCAAGGATCAGCTCTGAGCTGCTTCTGATTGGCTACGGTGATGGAAAGGTAGACAGATGACGTCATTGAGGTCAGGTGGAAAGGTGAACGTGACATGAAAAGTATTATTGAATTATTGCAGCACCTTGAGGAAACTGATTTGGGGCTGAAGAAATAAAACTATTTATTCAGCCCCAAATAATAATAAAGTATTATTAAATAATATTATTAATAAATAATATTATTTAATAATATTATTATTATCATTATTATTATTATTATTATTATTATTATTAAATAATATTATTAATAAATAATATTATTTAATAATAATATTATAAATTATTATTATTATTATTATTATTATTATTATTATTATTATTATTATTATTAAAACTGAATTTAACTGGACTGAGAAGAGAGAGTGAAGGTACATTAGTTAAAATCTGTAGGGTCTCCATGCAAAACAATGGAAAGTGCACAAGAGAAGTGATGGAGAGTGGTTGGGGAATATTGGGGTAATGTGTGATAGAAGAAGAGTTTACAAGATGGTAATGATATCTGTTATTCATACAGAGCCAAATCACAACACCAGCCACCTCAAACTGCTTTATACTGTAAGGTTGACCCTACAATAACACATAGGACCTCTGTGGGAGTAGAGTCCAGGTAGCTGCTCTGCTCTGCGTTGGCACGAGGCAGTGAAGAAGACAACAATGGGTGAATTATATCCTTTAAGTTCAACCACAGCACTTTCAGAAAGACGTCTACTGTGATGACGTCTACTCGCCACTGCTGTGGGATCCATGAGGATGGAATGAGAAATCAAAGGAAAAGCTCAGGTTGGGCTTTTTGGAAAGCTGAACCTGAGCTGAACCTGTCTTACACTGCTAACCTCTGTCTGCAAGGTCTGTCTGCATTTCCAGAGGAGGGACAAAGGATACAATGGACAAAGCATGTTGAATATGAGACTGGCAGGGAGGAGGAACAGAGGAAGACCTCAGAGGATGTGGTGAAGGAATGCATGCACAGGGTTGGTGTGACGGGACACGATGCTGGGATAGGCTGTAGGCAGATGATCCGCTGTGATGTGGATAACATACACATGCTCTATGGTCTGTGTGTTGTCATCTGCTCTACATGTATATCTGCTGGCATGTAACTGAACAAATGGGCTTGATTAGTTAATATAGATCCATTGATCTCACCGTGAGCACTTATTCATGTTGGCGTGCATGTGCACGTGTGTCACACATGCACAGCACATATGCAGCATTGTGATGTGCAGGAGTTAATTTTTCGTTTTGTGTGTGTGCGCGCGCGCGTGTATGCGTGTGTGTGTGTGTGTGAGAAGGGGAGCAAGACGAGCAGATTTCCACATGAGTGGGTCTGTCAGTAGGCATCAGTCAGCTAGGCAGCGACAGGCGGAGCAGATCATTAGCAGAGACAGAGAGGGGAAAGTGAAGGAAAAGGAAAATGGAGAAGAGAGAGCGCAGGGAGGGAAGGCCTCAGTGTTACGTCTTCAATATCCATCGTGCCAGAATTACACAAACAGACCTGAGCACTGCACAGTCACGCAACCGCATCAGTACACCGCCATCCCCTAACTGCCCGCCTATCAGCTCCAGTACTCAAAGCTTAAACTGACATCACATCTGTCAGTATCTCCGGGGCGAAGCTGCAAATTGACAGCATTTAAGACGATGCTAATCAATCCAGAACGATACTTTTTCTTGCAAGCTATTGTGAGCATTTTGTAAAATTTGACCCAATAATCTCAATAATCCAACCCGTTGTGTTGTGTGAAGCCTTAACTTCCCTGAAACAGATTGAATTCTATGTAATAAGCAAGCAGTGATGCTTTTTTAGCAGTATAGTAAATGTATTATCATCATGCTCTCATTTTATCGTAACCTTATTCAACACCACAGCCAATTAACAACACGGCACAAAGTCGTCTGTGATGCTATAAAACAACCTGCCACAAAGTGACTGCTTTAAAGACACCTGGAAAAAACACGTATGATGTTTAGTGCAGGCATATTTCAGCAGACTCATTAGCTACCCATTAACAGCATCCTAAAGAGATGGGAATGAAAGCTGCTGGTGTGATCTCATCAATGTAAAATGAGAATCAGTTATGATACATCCTTAATCAAAAAAAAGAAGGGTGCTAACAAACACACTATCACCTCGGGGATGTGTTAACCCACACCTAGCATCCTGGTGACACCCTGTTGCTAACTCTGACAGCGCAAGTCTAAATGTTTGTATTTCCCATCATCTTATCTAACCAGTAATTATTTATCCTCTGCTGTTAAGTGCAAAGGCAAACCTTGTTTAATTCCCTGCTATCCTACATATCACCAGTTTTGTATTTTGTCCTTTTTAACTCAAACTTTAGCGTTACATCTTGTGGTGACCACCTTCTACTCGAAAATAGAGCAGAGTTAGAAGTTAGCAGGAAGTTAGCTTGCTAGCTTCCACCTAAACATGATATAGCATGTTCTGACTGAGAGATTTCTGAAACAATTCAAACGTACAGCTCTGCTGTCACTTCCAACATAAATGAAGACAGAAAACTAAACAGCAGTGACGTTTGTAGGGTTACTGAAGTTGGGCTAGCTGCTATATAATGATGTGCTACGTGATCGCTAGCAAAACAGCTACGTTAGCATAATATAAACACAGTGAAGCTGGAGGATGAACGCTAACTTTTTTCCACTCGATAAAAGTTAACGTGAGGGATTCTGGTGGTCAGGGACAAATGCAATCGCATAGCAGGATGCTATACACGGGCCAAACTTCAGTCAGGAGAACAACTGAGATAATCCATCCACAGTACGAGGTTAGTCATTAATATACTGCTGCATGGACTGCAGCTACACCGTAAGGGTTTAAAAACTGAGCTTTAAAATGAACAGTGGTAATAAAAACCCGAGAGGCCGACAGTGATCACTGACTGTTTTTAGGGGCTTGTTCAGAATAAATAGAGCATACAAAGCATGTTAAAAACAGAACAGCCTTAATAAACACAAAGCAGTTTGGACCCAGAAGCAGGATTCATACGTCATCACTTAAAGACCGGATAGCTAGAATAAATAAAAAAGCCAGTTTGCACGCGTGGTTTTTCTCAGCTTTAAAGATGGCTGTGATGCTTGCAGAGAAGAACTAGTGTTAGCAACACACAGAAGCATGTTCAGAAGCTGGTATTAGCTTTAAGCTAAAGGCTGGAGTACTTCTCTGGTAACAAGAATTAATTTAATGGCCTTTAAGTAACTATTTCGACTATTTCAAAGTGTACATCTATCAGATCTAACTTATAGGTGTCTTTTTATTTTGCTGTTAGCTTTACATTTGCTTCACTTTTGAGATGGCAGTAGTGAGATGATCATACATAAAGATGACAAAACATTCTGCAGACCCTGTTATTGCAGCCATGGCTCAGTTCATGAAACTTTGCAGAGCAGTTTTTTCTGTTGAAAGCAGAGAAAAATACTCAAAACTACATCCTAAACAGGTAAATTGTATCAGAGTCTGCTGTGGATTTGAGTGCAGCTTCTTTGAAAGAGCAGGCTTTTAATCTTTGGTCAGCAGATCTGAATTTCTTTACATGAGCTTGAAGCGACAGCAGGCACAGCAGAGACAGAGAAAGACGGGAGAGCGTCTGGATTAGACAGGAAGCAGGAGGGAAAAACAGAGAGCCAGAAAGGGTGCAGGGTTCATCTGAGGCTAGCTGTCATCACGTGCAGCGTCAGCCATCACATGACCAGAATGCTAAATGCAGAGCTCGGAAACCTGACCTATTTTCATCAAACTGACACAGAAATCCACCGAGAGGCTGTGTTACGCTGCTAACCTCTGCCTGCCTCCTGGACCACCTCCAGCATGCCGTCACACACACTTTGCACATAGCATAATGTAAATCTGCTTAGCCTTCATTTTAGTAGTTTAATGATATTTGAAGAATATTTTACAAAATGACAAAATGTTTCTCTCATTCCAGATTTTTTCAGTTCACTTCAGTTTTATTTATATGGCACTAAATAACAACAGCAGTCACCTCAAGTACTGAAAGGCTTTTATTGCAATTTGACCAAATATGTCATTGGACTGATGAATATTCAGCAGTGAAACCGTCCTCGTTTCGACCCATCTTTGTGCTGACAGCAGGTATTTAGCTCTTTCTCCACCTCGGCTCCGCCTGACATTGTTCACAGACACCTTCCCCAGAGCAGAAACTGTTCTAACAGACATTTTGCAAAGACAATGGCCAATTAATTCTGGTTAAAACACAGCAAACGATCCTGCTCTTAAGACACTAATGGCTTTAATTTTCAACAGGCTTTTATCAGCTATGATCAAAGTGCAATAACAGACATCTTTAATGAAAATGGATTCAATTGCCTGCAAATGAAAGTGAGTTGATTGATGGTGAACATCACCTCGCTGTGACTAAACTACACTGAGAACAATAATTATCACGGGTGAGTGATAGTACAGTAAAATGACAGAGTGGAGCTTTTTACTCTGCTGTAACTATGGCAGGCGTGAATCTGCCTCATCATGCGTCAGTACAAATGTGTTTCTTCTTCCTAAACCGAGCTCCTACAGTGCAGAGACCACGCTACACCATCGGCCGTGGCATTTTGGAGAGACTTTTTTAGGCTTTCTGAACAAAGCAGTGTAGATTTTTTTTAAAACAATAGTATTCATCTTATAGTCTTTTATTTAATCATGATAGAAACATGGCTGGCTGAATTGCCATACTGGTCCCTCACCTACTTTAGGTCAGAGTTAAATATATATCTTTGAACTAAACAGCCTTCAACACCTGAGGATGGTTACAAACGGCTCTGATGATCCTTAATGATTTCAAAATTGTTACTATTTTCAGGTCTATCACTTTCAAAAGTCTAAAATGGCGTTCATGCAACATTCAAGAAGTATGTAGTAGTAGGGAACTACGACTTTCATTTTGGATTTCTTTTCCAACCAAGTCCAGAAATGACTCACAGCCAATGGTTGTTCACCTCTGATGGGTTTGATGGGGGACTTTGTTTGATCGGTCCACCAGTTTCTCCAGCCTGAAAAGCTGCGCGGCCAGTTTGTCCCTATTTAAAAACATGAAACACACGTGTGGGAAACGACTTCTTCTGGTTTAGCCAACAACGACAAAAAGACGCCACACTCAGCAAAGGTTCTGGATTTGAGTTGCATTAATAACAGCGCTTTACACAACCAGTCATTCACACACTGGTGATGCAGCTACATTGTAGCCACAGCCACCCTGGGGCGCACTGACAGAGGCGAGGCTGCCGGACACTGGCGCCACCGGGCCCTCTGACCACCACCAGTAGGCAACGGGTGAAGTGTCTTGCCCAAGGACACAACAACTGAGATTGACCAAGCCGGGGCTCGAACCGACAACCTTCCAATTACAAGACGAACTGCCAACTCTTGAGCCACGATCGCCCTCCTTTGTCAAAGCAACGCTGAGGACGTCAAAACGTCAAAACGACTACATGTAAGCGACATGTCATCACTGTATTGTGTTGACTGTACGTTCAGACCGAACTAATAGTGAGTGCAGTTCTTTAGGAGGATAGTAGGCACGTTTAAACTTAGCCAAGATGCTTTTCATAATTCTGCTAACTATTGCAAGCTTTAATAAAAGTCACTGCAATAATTTCAGTATTTTCACACAGCATACGTTCTCTAATTCAAAGATAAACAGGTAATGAGTGTGGATTTTGGTTTTTTAGCTTGTTTTCAGAACATCTACATAAAATGTTGTGTTTCAGTGCAGCTCTGTTTCAGACCTGTCCTAAATGTAATTATTAGAACTTGTTGAATTTTCAGCCGTTTTTCAATTGGCAGTTTTCTGATTTCCCATAAGTCCTCCTGACTTGCTCCTTCCACGCCAGCAAACGGGCACAGTGCCGTCATGCTCCAGGTTCAGTTACAGAAGCCAAGACAAGGGCCTTCTGCTGCCCGGTCCATACAAGATGCTCAGTTTACATGTGGAAAAAGGGTTTTTCCTCCTTTCTTTGTGCAGTTACGGAAAGGAGAAATCTATGATAATAGTTAAATGAGAAACAATCACAAATACATATGTTAGGAAATTGTCATCCACCTGGGATCTACACATACATATTATCTTACCCTAACCCAGGGGTGTCCAACTCCAGGCCTTGAGGGCTGGTGTCCTGCAGGGCCTGGAGTTGGACACCCCTGCCCTAACCCAATACCCAACTTCTTACTGTGGCTGTAGCAGGCCATCTACTAATGGGAAGGTTGCTGGTTGGATCCCCAGCTGCTCTGGTCTACATGCCAAATATCATTGGGCAAGATATTGACCCCAAGTTGCTCTCGGTTGCATCCACTGATGTATGAATGTAGATAGAAAGCACTTGTATGGGTGAACGAGGTGCTCTGAGGTAGAGTATATAAGAACCAGTCCAAATGTGCTCTGTGGGACTGGACTGACATGCAGGTAGAACAGAAATTCTTCAGCGCTTCTGGAAATTTGTGGTGGAGACGCTGTGATCCAAGTTCTCCAGTGTGGTGCTGAGAGCTCCACTCTCCAGAAGCATTAATCACAAGCCCGCTGTCCCCCGACTGATTACCTCCCATCAATCTCAGTTTGCCGAGCCCTCGAACGGGAGAAAGCCTTCACGAAGATCTGATTAAAAATGTAACTGACTCATAACAGGAGAGCACGACCGGTCTCTGAGTCGATGCTCTGTGACAGAACAAAGGCGAGAGCACAACTTATCTGCTCATCTCCAAATGTACGTTCATGTGATTATGCAGAGATCCAGGTCTGATCCCACTGAGGAGACCTGCTGCAACTGGGAGGTCTGGAAGAGAACCAGTGGAGGTCTGCCGGCGTGCGTGCATCTGTGTGTGGTACTGCAGACAGGAGGGGGAGTGACTTTGAGAGTGTCTGAGAGGCACATCCTGCCTGCAATTAAGGTGGAATCAGAGAGAGATCTGTGCTGCCTTGATAATGAGCCTCATCTGAATTATTAACTAGAGCTGTACCCCCTGGACCTGGACTCCCATCAGCCCCAGCCACACCACAACAACAGCAGATGCACACATGTACACACACAGAATCTTCAGATCCATACAAACCTCTATTAAATCCATTTCGGCATGTGCAGGAACTCCAAACTAATCCCATTTGCAAAGAAAATAAGGGCAACACATTACTTGGAGTGGTCCTCGTAAGGCATTATGAGGCATCAAAAGCTCTTATAAACTGAGTGCATAATGATTTATTAAAATTGATGCATAGTATAATGAGTACAATATGCAGAAAGTTGGGGTGAATACTTTATGAGGCAACTCTCTCATTAATCACATTAAAATTTAGTTCAATTTCAGATGCATGATTACATTAGAACGTTTTCTCTGATTCCAGTGGGATCGTAATCAGTTTGATGCTGCTGTGAACTGATGGACTGACTGCACACTAGCACCCTGTATTATGTTTCGCTATGATGGTAAACCTAAAACTGGTTTTAGTTTTTAACGTCATTATGGGATAATTCACCGACTGGCTGGAAATTTCCTGCCGTTTTCATACAGCTGTGGGTGTTTTAGCGTCTTAATACAGAGCTCTTCATGTCACGTTTCAAAAAAGAAAAATGTCGTTTTGTAATAAACGGAGGAACATTGGTCGTAGTGCATATACACAGATCTGTTTATAGATCACACATCAGCGGTTTGCCAACATTTTCTTCTGGTTTGTCTGAAAATTAGAAATTCCAAAAATTTGAAGTCCTGATGACCAAATGAAGCCCTGGCTGAAAATTGAAATACATCTTTAATATGAATATTACTACTACTAATTATACTTATTATTGCTTTTTGGTGATTGTTTACAGCTGTCTAAACATCGTGAGACACGTGCCTGGAATCAGAACCGTAAAACAATTTAAAAACCAAAACGATTAAATAACCTGTAAAAATATAAAAATACTATATTTAATACTAAATATATTCCAGTATTTCTTGTGTTATCTTGAATTATTTGATCTTTTATTAAAAATCCTGCGTGTTGTCTCCACTGTCCCACAGATGCTGGAGGATGAGGAGGGTTTCTTTGTTTTCTTCTTTTCTTGTAGTCTCTTTGTCATTTTTCATACTGTGATTCAGATTTTTTTTTCCTTGAGCCATGGTGATTTTTTATTTTTTTTTATTTAAAATGATCAATCAAATATTTTGGAAAGTGGCCCCTCTGTGGACCTCCAACACTGTTATTTAAGTTTCTCCAGTGTGATATTTTCAGTGTTTTTGCTTTAGTGGTGTAGCCTTCTCTCTTAAATTATCATCAACCGCAAAAAAACAAAATTATTCAGCATCTGATAAATCTGACAGTAATTCTGCGTGGGAACTATTTTTTTCCCTACACATGTGTTAGTAAATCAGGCACATTGTCTCGATGTTTGCAAGAAAATGTCACAAACTGATCCAGCTCCAGATCTCCTTCTGTATCTGAACATTTGATTCGTGTAGGAGGAGTAACATTTAAAGAGTAACATTTAAAGAGTAACAGTTAAAGAGTAACAGTTAAAGAGTAACATTTAAAGAGTAACAGTTAAAGAGTAACAGTTAAAGAGTAACATTTAAAGAGTTACTCTTTAAATGTTACATGTAAAGAGCAACATTTAAAGAGTAACATTTAAAGAGTAACATTTAAAGAGTAACATTTAAAGAGTAACAGTTAAAGAGTAACAGTTAAAGAGTAACATTTAAAGAGTAACATTTAAAGAGTAACATTTAAAGAGTAACAGTTAAAGAGTAACAGTTAAAGAGTAACATTTAAAGAGTAACATTTAAAGAGTTACTCTTTAAATGTTACATTTAAAGAGTAACATTTAAAGAGTAACAGTTAAAGAGTAACATTTAAAGAGTTACTCTTTAAATGTTACATTTAAAGAGTAACATTTAAAGAGTAACAGTTAAAGAGTAACATTTAAAGAGTTACTCTTTAAATGTTACATTTAAAGAGTAACATTTAAAGAGTAACAGTTAAAGAGTAACATTTAAAGAGTAACAGTTAAAGAGTAACAGTTAAAGAGTAACATTTAAAGAGTTACTCTTTAAATGTTACATTTAAAGAGTAACATTTAAAGAGTAGCAGTTAAAGAGTAACAGTTAAAGAGTAACATTTAAAGAGTAACAGTTAAAGAGTAACATTTAAAGAGTAACAGTTAAAGAGTAACAGTTAAAGAGTAACATTTAAAGAGCAACATTTAAAGAGTAACATTTAAAGAGTAACATTTAAAGAGTAACATTTAAAGAGTAACAGTTAAAGAGTAACATTTAAAGAGTAACATTTAAAGAGTAACAGTTAAAGAGTAACATTTAAAGAGTAACAGTTAAAGAGTAACAGTTAAAGAGTAACATTTAAAGAGTAACATTTAAAGAGTTACTCTTTAAATGTTACATTTAAAGAGTAACATTTAAAGAGTAACAGTTAAAGAGTAACATTTAAAGAGTAACAGTTAAAGAGTAACAGTTAAAGAGTAACATTTAAAGAGTTACTCTTTAAATGTTACATTTAAAGAGTAACATTTAAAGAGTAACAGTTAAAGAGTAACAGTTAAAGAGTAACATTTAAAGAGTAACAGTTAAAGAGTAACAGTTAAAGAGTAACATTTAAAGAGTAACATTTAAAGAGTAACATTTAAAGAGTAACAGTTAACAGTTAAACACTTTCCTGTTCTTAATTTTCCTCTGATTTTCCTGCCACCCAGGCAGCCGTTGCTCTGCTATTGAAAAACCAGTGCTTTATTTTCCAAGCACCCATGTTTGTATTGGGTCATCAAGCCAGACGGCTGCTGTCCTTATAATAATACATAGACATTAATGGCTGTCTGGAGTGCTAGACATTATAAATGTGAAGATGAATGATCTTCACTGGACTCACTTTCCTTATTAACACTCAGGGTACATTTACATCTATTTAAATGAAGATGTGTTAATGAACAGATATAACTTTTTTTATTGACTCAAGTCACCATCATCATTATTATTGATATTTTATGTGTTTTAATTATGGGATGACCTGAAATGTCTGTCCTGCATTAAATGTGTCATCAAGACTTGATAACAAGTGGAACAAATGGCTTTACAAAGCTAAACCTTACTGCTATCATGCAAGAGAAGCTTTGCATGAGGCACATGTGTAAGTTATATGACTGAGTCTCATATCATTAAACCAACGGAAACCAGCAGGAAGGTGAAAAAGGTCAGAACAATCGTAACAACACGTGAACTGAAAACAATGGCTGCCTACAGCAGCAGATGATGATATATAACCACATTTCAAAAAAGCAGCAGCATTGATGAAAGTAGCTAAAGTGAGTCAAATCTCTTCTAAGGTATTGTTAGTAACGCCCCGACTTTACACGCTTCTGTTGTCTGGCGAGGCCTCTGCTCACCATCTGAGCCAGAAACTGGAACATTTTGAAGGTCTGGTAGACAACACAGGGAATGTGTACTGGGTCGGCATTTTACGACACCACCAGGCACGATTCCCAAGATCCGCCTGCCTCGCTGACTGTTCTGTGTCTGGACTCTGTTTTCTCTCTGGAATTTCTGTCTGAAGACAGTTCCTTAACAATTTATTCCAGCTGATTGAAGTGTGAGGGCTGAGAGCAAGAATATTATGTGCTATTCCAACCACTATGACTCATTTAGGCAGTGAACACCCCGCCTCCACTGCTGGTGCATCCCTTGTTTACATCCCAGTCCTTCTCCAGATTGAAGCGATATCTACTCAGATGCCTTTTGTAGAAACTGACAAGGCAACTGATCCCTTTGGACCAAAATCAGCCTCCTTCCCATTCAGGCCCTCACCAGCTCTTCCCAACTGTTTTCTCTCCATTCACAAGACTGATCAGATGAGTTTACCACAGTCTGAGACTCAACCACCAACCCCCCTCGCCTTCCAAATTCCTCTTCTCGTTCCACGCCCCCAGTTAACCCAGCCCCAGGCCTGCCAACTCCAGAGCTGCCTCTCCTTCTGCTGTGCCTTTGTGATAATAACAATAACTGTGTAGTGGTGCAGAGGGCTTTCTGTTGAGCTAGCGCCAGGCCGGCTGGCACGGGGAACCCTCTAAGCTTGTTTCACCATCTCCAACCAATTCCCCTCTGTCTGGGCTGGCACTGGAGCATCACAGGCATTAAGGCTGCTATCAATGTGCTCAGCAGCAGGGGCCATCAGCACCACTCACGCACTCGCTCTATCTCTTCTCTTTCCACCTCTCTCTTCCTCTCCCACTCAATATGGAATCCAGTTCAAAAAAAGGCTTTATTGGCGAGACAAATAATACCTTGTTCTTCTCTCTTTTCTGCTTTCTCTTTCTCATCTCATCACCTTGTTGTCCTTCTCTATCACCCACAAGTGGATTCTCAGCAGAACACGGTGACCGTCCTCAGCCCGGGCAGTAATACAGCAAGTGCTTTATGATCCAGATAAAGATTCACTTTTGCTCTCTGTAATCAGGGACACAGATGATAAGCTAATCTAAAGTCAGTTTGACTGTTTTAATGCGGACATTAGTTTGGATTAAAACTGATTTCCAGCAGGTGAAAATGCAGCCCAGAGGAAAGAGTCGATGGATGTAATTTGCTTTCTTTTCTTGTCTGCAGGAGTTAAAACATCATTATCAATACTTGTTGTGAGTTCTCTCATAAGTCACCGTGTTAAAGTTTTTCAGTTTAATCTGTGTTACTGGAAGGTCAGTGATCCTCTTGTCTACGTGCTTTCAGACAGGATGCTGCATATGGGCGGATGACACCATCGTGAGCTACTTTATTAGTTACACCTGTACCGTCTAAAGCAGCGGTCTCCAACCACGGACCGGTTTATGCCCGACAATATTTTCATGGACCGGCCTTTAAGGTGTCGTGGATAAATACAACAAAATAAAACTAGTACCGGTACTTAAAAAGAAGATTTATTCATAACACACGTGAAAAGACCAAGAAAAACCGAGTAAACGATAAAAACAATAACAAAATAACACTGAAAACCAATAAAAACCCTGAAAACCAAACATTTCACACCTGAGCCTCAACTCTCGCGGCCCGGTACCAAACGACTCACGGACCAGTACCGGTCCGAGGCCCGGGGGTTGGGGACCGCTGGTCTAAAGCAACCCAGGTTTGCCTCATTTTATCAAACACTGTGTTCATTTTACTGAAAAGATTTTGTTTTGGTGTTGACGGCATGGGCTGGAATTTGTTCTTTAAAAAATATATTCTGTTCATATGTAAATAAAAAGAGCCAAACGATACGACTCCACCTTTACAATTGTCCCCAATGACAAAAATCTAAGATACGTATATCTTCATATTCACTCGCTGGGCCCACGTCCTCATTTTAGGTTTGACAGCGTTTTAGTAGGTAAAGGGGAAGCTTGGGCATGAATTGAGCTGCGGTTTGGGGAAGGCCTCGAAGGGGCGACGGCTGCCGGGCCGGGCAGATCCCCACGTACTAAATAGAAGAGAAGAAGTTAAAGAATTGAGAACAAGGAGAGAGGGAGGGGCACGTAAACGAGAATGAACAGCTTGCAGAACTGGGGGAGCGTATATAGATGAGACCCGGAAGGAGCGTGTTTGGAGGCGTGGCCCTGCTCCTGAAATGCCGATACATTGTCTCCAATTTTCATCAAAGGCTGAAAGATACGAGCTGAGGAGCTTAAACTGAAACAGAATCCAAATTGTGCTGTAATATATATGTAAATATTACATATATATTACATAAATATTACATATATATGTAATATAACCCTAACCCCCCTAACCCCTAACCCTAACCCATATATATTACATATATATTACATATATATGTAATATTTACATATATATGTAATATTTAGATATTAGTTACTGTCCTCGGCACCGTACTGTTTTACCCGACCATAACACTGGAAACACAACCCTCTGCTCTGCGACGCTGGTATAGTAAACAAACCTTCCCCTACATCACGTCAGGTGTTTAGCAGAGCTACTCCAAATTCAGAAGACCTGGAGCTTGTTCTAACATGAAAAGCATAAATATAACTGCATCCCATTTCAAATAACTAGTCCTAGTACTAGTTATTCTGTGCAACCTGCTTGGCTTTGGTGAAACTTTGTGAGGATTTTTAAAATGTGTCTCATCAGATTCAGATCAGTTGTAAACACGTATTTGATCTGCGTTCATGTGTAGATTGCTGGGAAAATATGCCTCCCCTAAACTGAGTTCACTCATGAAACTCTACAGTTGTTCTGGTGCTGAATATACCAACGGAAAGAAACACTATAGTCTCTCATGACCAGTCTCTCGTGAGAGACAGAAAACAAACATTAATACATATTAAGTTGCTGCTTGTCTTGTGTTCGTGTCATTTTATCGCAGTCTGATTACCACAGGCGTACACCCACAATGAACCTCTAACATGCTTCTTCGTAAAGCCTTCAGGTAGAGTCAGATCGTTGCTGCCTACCTGCCTGCCTGCTGCCCAATCTGTGTGCAGTACAGCCTGCAGACAGGCCACAGCTCAGCACATCCATTCCCACGCAGAGCCACTTGTGAAATGAACATAACAGTGTGTGTGTGTGTGTGTGTGTGTGTGTGTGTGTGTGTGTGTGTGTGTGTGTGTGCGTGTGTGCGTGTGTGTAGGTGTGTGTGTGTGTGTGTGTGTGTGAGACAGAGAGAACGCACCCCCCCTCATTCACCACCAGCAGCACCGAAACCACCCACAGAACTGAACTCACTTCATACAGCCAAACACAGCCTCCCACCTCAGAGCCAATAACAAACATGGCTGAAACACTTGACCACAATTACTGAGCCACAGTCAGAGAAATCCATACATAGTCAGCAGTGCAACCCTGCTACACACACACACACTGCCTGTGTGTGTGACAACAATCACAGAAATCCACATACGTATCATTGGAGACAAGCAGTGTGTGAAAGCATCTGATTGGCTGCTGTGGCCTCAGCACTTCACACTTAAACGAGTGAGTGACACCTCAGCAGCGTTTGTCTGAAGGGTGCACGGGAAGCTGCTGGCCTAGATATGGAGCCGCAGCCCAGTGGCAGGGCTGAGCAGCAGCTCTCAGACGCGATTACACAACAGCTCTTACAGACTTCTTTTAGCAGCAAGACTTTGATTGGATCTTATTTCCTTCCCACTCGTCCCATTCATCCAGCCAGTCATACACTCCCAACTCATCAGTGTGAGGGTGTACACATATTCTACTGAAATGTCAGTGCCTGCACGTTTTTATCTATTATATACCTATAAACACACTGCGTCTCTCTCTTACTCTCTTTTGTTGATGAGACTGATTGTGATTGAATCAAGCTGTTGTTTTCACGCAGGAGTCCGTCTCTGCACCAATCACCTATCTTGCCACAGCGGCCAATCAAAACCTCCAAACAAAGCTTCAGTGGTCAGCCAGGGATCACGCTGAGCATCCTCCAGTCAGCAACAAAAACAGGGAATTAAACCCTGTCACATCCAGTCTTGTTTATCATTGGTTTACGTTTCTTTGTTGTTGTTCTTTCACATTTTTACGTGGATTAATCTGCAACTGGGTTACGTTCAGTCGTCAGCTGGTACAGAGCTGAAGCTTGAAGCAAAAAGTTAGACAAATAAGAAGAAAGACGCTCACAAAAACATTGTAAGAATAGGATAAAATGTCCCACACAGATTAATCCCACTATGACCCTGTTTCCTCTTCTTCTGCACGCCTGATACAGTATCCTCTGGGTGACCCACTAAAGCAAAAACACCATGGCAACAAAGCGCTGCTTTAAAAAGCATCCAAATGTCTCCTCCACCTGTTACAAGCAGGACTGTCAATCGACTGTTAGGGGATCATTTTTTCAGTTGTATGTTATTAATGCAGCTCTGAGGGGGCTTTAAAGTTTGTGAAGAAATCATTCTGATGATGTCATAGTGATGTCGTCAGCGTGTACATGTAGAGAGTTTTCAGTTAGAGCCTCAACGATGACAGAAGAAAGTCTGTACGTTTCATCCTCTGTAGCTTTAATTATGAACTCTTTGATTTAAAACATAAACTCTCTCTCTCTCTCTCTCTCTCTCTCTCTATATATATATATATATATATATATATATATATATATATCTACTGCAGTCTTTCTGTGGAGTCATCATGTTTAATAAATACATTGTGTGTTTTCACGGCGCCTGAGAACCTGAGGCCTCGTCCATGTTCTGTTACAGTTAACAGTGTGTTTCACTTTTTAAAGCGCTCATTAATTGCAGCACTGACCCTCGCATCCCACTGAGGGAACTCCCACTGAGACCATAAAACACACGTGGAGTCAGAGCCAATCAGGTCTCTAATGATGCGAATGTTCTTGTTATTTACGTTTCGTTACTTTTGTGTTTAATGTAACTTGAAGCCCACTTTGATGGTTTCTTCAGTCTCCTGTCGTTGTCAAACAGTAGCTACGAAGGAAAAACCCACGTGAGGCGTGGAAACAAAAGACTAGTAATCCTAACACAGAATTGATGATAACCTTAAGTAGATTACAGCCACCAGTCTATGAGATTACCTTGTATTAATTTGAATGATAATCTGTAGTTACATCTGTTTGCTGTGACACCCACTGTCATCATCTCTTGTTATCACCCTTTAAGCCTCTCTCCTCGTGCCATGCTCTCCCACAGCCTGTGCGTAACTCGGCGTGCGCGCAATGGATAGTAGGGGGCGGGGTGGCTCCAAAGGGTTTATCCCCGTCACGCAACCGGTAGGTGACAGAAATCGGACAGGAGGCTCACTATGTCCCCGATGTGACCGTGGGGGAAATACAAGCTTACGAGCGCAAATGCGTCACGGCTCGCCTGCAGGAGGAACCGTGAAGAGGGGAGTTTGGGCTCCGTGTGGCTTCTCCTGTTTGCACACGCTGGAATTCCTGAATGCATGAACCCAGTGAACCCTTATCCAGCCACGCTCATTGCCCCTGCTCACACACTGTACTGTGGAGTGACACGAGGACACGCCACTGACATAAATTGCTGGAACCAAGGGTCAATTATGTGGCTGTGAGATATGCAGGAAAGGGGGTGTGCTGCAGACACAGCTTGAGGCTAAACATAGTGTAGGCTAGTGTGCACTCAAAGCTTCGCTGTGTGGTGTCAGACATTCTTTCATGTGGCCTACCTTCCACCCGGCTGAACTGTTGCTGTCGCCTTTATCCTTAAAATAAGGAACAAAGCGAACCATCCAGTCGTATATCTGGGACAGGGTGAGCCTCTTCTCCGGGGTGCTCTCGATGGCACGGGTGATGAGATCTGCATACGACAGGTTTCCCCACGCGTTCCGTCGGGAGGACTTGGCTTTGCGTAGCTGGCCGGCCACGTCGAGGGCAGCCCCGGACATGCAGGCGGGAGCGGCCACGACCGGAGCCGGGGCGCCGGCCGGATGCTTGATCTCGGCCGGCGCGCCGCCTTTCCTCTCGCCCCGGCACGCCGGCACGTTGTACTGCTCCACTTTGACCGCCGCCAGGGCCAGACCTCGGCTCGCCTCCTCTCCCCCGGGGAAGTCTTCCGGACACGGCAGCGGCCAGGTGCACGACGGCGGCCGAGCGTGAGGCTCAAATTCCGAATCGATGTCAACCTGATGCACGTCCGCGCCGCTGTTCTCCATCATCATCAGCATGATCTCCCGCTGAATAGATGTCAAAACCGGGCAAGGTCACAGTAACAAAACGCGTGTCAGTGTTGACGTGACAGTGAGTGAAAATGCCCAAACTGTCCAAACGGGCTGAAAAGATGGATTTGCACAGTTTCACACACACGGAGTATCAGCAGCTGTGTGTATTCTCATTCTCCTCAGCGCAACAATGTGGATCACATCAGGACAGATGAAGGTGTATCCGAGGCATCAGAAGCAGTATCAGTCTCTCTTCCATGTTAATTGCACAACACTGGCTGTGTGGCTGCATGCACAGCCGAGTGACGGTCAAACATCCAGTGAAAAAGCCAGACACTTGGAGAATGTCTCTGTTCGCGCTCCGGCTGCAGCAACAGTTGATCCCTGACAGACGAGTCCAGAATTCTTATCAAACTCCCCGCAAATTAATTGACTTCAGATTTTTCTCCGGGCTCTGATCCCAGCTCTGCTGGCGCGTTTTGGCAGATTGGCCAGTGAAACAGAGCCTATTCACTCCTTTAGAAATCAGAACAGGCTCTCATGAATCATTCATGTGAAGCCGTAAATTTCCAGATGAGAGAAAAAAAGAAGCCTCTCGTGGGTTTGTTTGGGAGCATCCTCTGTCTCCTCTCCGCAACCTGACTCGGTGTGGTAGAGATTTCTACCTTTGTCTTCAGCTTTCCGCGCACATGTCACATGGGTACCGTCGCTCTGTCTGTTGCTCTGCCTTTATTCTACAAGTCTGTGTGTCTCTGAAGGCTCCAAGCCACTCAACTGGAGCCTGGAATAAAGTGGAATAAGTGCTGCTTCCATATAATTGGACGCCGCCTGGATCAAGTCACTCCCTCTAGAACAGGTTTCCAGAGAGGGAGGAGTGTGTGTGTGTGTGTGTGTGTGTGTGTGTGTGTGTGTGTGTGTGTGTGTGTGTGTGTGTGTGTGGTGAAATTCCCGACAACACTCTAAAAGCAACCCTTTCTATACAGCAGACAGATTCATTTATAGACTTTTATTTTAAAATAGTCACATTTTTTCTAATTAAAGACAAAATTGAACTGACGGACTTTTTTCTAATCCTACAAAGTCCATCAGAACGAGCCTGAAACTTCTGCCAGGTTCATGTTTGAAAGTCCGACTGCCTCTTATTAGGAAAGCAAAACTAATAATTTACCACGAGCAGTGTTGGTCAAGTTACTTGAAAAAAGTAATCAGTAACTAATTACCGATTACTTCCCCAAAAAAGTAATCCCGTTACTTTACTGATTACTTAGTTTCAAAAGTAATTAATTACTTAGTTACTTAGTTACTTTTTAAAAACACGATTTACAACCTGAATAGGTGATAAAGTGATAGATCTTTCAGCCCAATTCTACTTTTTCTGCATAATCATCATACAAAATGTAATCAAATGGAAAAGTCTCTTTTTAAAACTTGTTTTATTAGTTTTAATCTTTTAACTTTATGCATCAAGCAAACATTTAATTATCTGCAACATTCTCTGACTGGAAGAAATTAGTTTAACATTTAAACCTATTTTCTGCACATTCCAGCACATAAAATAAAATATTTTGTGTGTTTACACTCAGTCTTTCAAATAGATGCAAGTAAAACACAGCAGAAAATAAATAAAGTCAAAGACTAGCGGTCCTGTTGCTCTATTTTCACCTGTAAAGCAGGAGTGGGGTAGGCGGAGGTTTACCCTGGTGCAGGTGTGCAGCGGTCAGTGGAAGAATCCGCGAGTTTCTCTGTGAGTTTCCCATTACGTCGTAGCTACTCGGTGCTTGCTCGGAAGTTTAGGGGTTTTTTCTCTGTAAAAAGAAGTTTTCTTCCCACGCACAACGGACACTAATGTTTTTGTCACTTTTTATGGAATCAAACTCAAAGTAAGGTCAGTACTTCCACGCTTTAAACGCTGCACGCTCATACTCTCTCTGCACTCGATATATGATCCATTGTTGATCTGCACACAGCTGTTGTCACGAACGTCGCACTCGCTTACGTCACTGTCATGAGACATTCTCGCAAAAAAATCACGGTTTTAGTAACGCAGTAACGCAGCGTTCCTACGGGAAAGTAACAGTAATCTAATTACCGTTTTTGCAATAGTAATCCCTTACTTTACTCGTTACCTGGAAAAAGTAATCAGATTACTGCCCATCTCTGACCACGAGAACACAAACTAGAACTGAAATCATACGTATAATTACTATTTTCTCCCATTTGTTTTGCATTATTATTTTTGTAGTTTCATTCAGTGAAGTGAATGAAACCTCCATCCAAAGGAGGCATTTCTGGGTGTAAATGTTATGAACTGAGTTTAAACACAGTCTGAACTGAAGATAAAACACAGCTGATCTTTTCCTGATGAACCCTGATATTGTTTTACATTTTTTAAACGTGGCTACAAGAACGACCGTGGCCATCTTGTTATTGTGTGATTAGTGTTGATTGGTTACAGTTAAAAGTTGTTATCAGTCTGCTTGTTACTAGAATAATCGAACATAATGCAGAAAAAGATTAAACACAAAGGTTTGTGTCCGGTAATTAAATCCCTGCAGTAATTATAAGAGCAGCAAAGGCTGTGTAGTGTGTGCGTGTTACGCTAACATATCTGCTGCCTTCTTTATTTGCTTTCCTCCCATCGTAGCTCCTCCCAGTGTGAACGTAAGAAAAGACGCGTCTGTCCCAGGATCTCAGGCTGGGACGTTTGCACAGGTCACAGAGGGGCTGTGGGATTACAGCCTGCAGAGATGTACACGCAGCCAGTCCTCAAAAAGTCAAAGCACGCTGCCCAGCAGCAACACTGACACTAAGTGCAGGTATCTGAAAAAGTCATGGCTGGGGGCGGAGTTAATTTGAACATGGTGGAGATGACCACAGCGAGGAAGAAGCAGATGAAACGTGAAATATCAGAAAACAACAGCACACAGTGGCTGCACTTGTTTCCAAGTCACTACAAAGACTTTATTTATTCAGTCTCCACGGCAGCGGCTGAGACCAACCACAGACGCCATCAAGGTGATATTTTTGCTGTCATCTTGAAGCTTTGAGATCAGGAGGGTTTGAGAGCATGATGAGCGACGGAGGAGCCCACCCACTCCCAGAGGTCCTGGCAGAGACGTCATTCTGGATCCGGAGCTGGCTTTAGGTTTCATGCCGTCTATACGAGCAACGTTAGCACCAACATAAACGAGCATGTTACAGCAAGTGCCTGCACACAAAAACACCCTGACTACTGCTCTGTGGGACACTTTGCATTTTGATTTCATTGTATTTTCTACTGCGTTACATTTATCACACAACAGTGCAAGAATCTTGAGATGTAACTGTGAGCGGTTATTCAATTCAATTCAATTCAATTCAATTTTATTTATATAGCGCCAAATCACAACAAAAGTCGCCTCAAGGCGCTTCATAGATACAGAGAAACCCCCGAACAATCATATGACCCCCTATGAGCAGCACTTTGGCGACAGTGGGAAGGAAAAACTCCCTTTTAACAGGAAGAAACCTCCGGCAGAACCAGGCTCAGATTTTATTTTATTATCTGTAAACCTCACACACACAGTGTAAGTTCTGATTCACTGTGTGAGGATCATCACCTGCATTTCCTCACAGTGTGCTGTGCTCCTCTCCTTCAATGAAAGGTGGAATCTGCAAAGGCGACACAGTTTCTATCACGAGAGGATTAGAATAAAGAAAAGCACTGAGTGTAGTTTTACTGTAAGGCGAGGTCGAGGTGGGTGAAACACTGGGTTTTAACACAGGAGAGCGCTGTGCATGTGAGTGACTGAGCAGAACTAAGGTTTCATCACAGCCATCCTCCTCCTCATATATCCGTCTAAAAGTAGACGGAAAATCCAATGAGAGAGTCGACAGAGGAGCAAATTCTTCTTGTTGACAAAGTCCAGATGATCAGTGTTGTAATTTAGAGTGAGGGCCAAAGGAGGACACTTCCAAGTCTCCTCGGTGTGTTTCTCACACACTGCTGTCTCTGGGTGGCTCTGAGTCCATAAAGCTCGCCCCATCAATGGCCGCTCTGTGTCTCGTAAGCTCCTTTGGAAACCCCCAACGCTGATAGAGGCTGCCACTCTCCGTCAGCCGGTTGTCAGTGACAACCATAAACCTCAAACGCACATAAATGGAGTGCTTTCACGAGAACTAAATGGACCTATCAACAGAAGGAGAGCCAGCGATCAGCGTTTGTGTGAGAGAGGAAAAATGAGAGCGAGCGAGATGCTGTAAATGGGAACAAAGAGAAAATTCAAAACACATGGCTCTGCGGTTTTCCGAGGAGATTTTTATGTGCCACAGAGAAGTTGTAACAGGAATGCGGCGTGACTCCTATCACATGGAATGAAAACACTGAGGCGGTGCCAGCAGGGTGGATATGGTGTGGTCTGCTGTGGCTCATGGCAAAGTCCTCGTCATCACGACGAGGTGATGTACTGCCGCAGCGTAAACACGAGAAACATGAGTCACACGGCCGGACGCAGCGTGAAGGCAGACAGGGGAGTGGATTTGTTGAAGACGCCGTGGCAGCTTGTGGGAAACACGAGGAGACTATAAGTAGAGGATCAACACTCAGCTCGTCCAACAAACACATTTATGTCATTGTTTCAGCTGTTATTTGTCAGATTAACCGACTGTACACGTGGATTCATTTTCATCCATTATCCTTCTGTTTTCTCACCATCTAATATTCATGATATGCATATTGACTGTGTGTGTCACTTCCCTCACTCTGCCCGTTCTTATTGATCTCAAAGTCCACTGATCCCCAAATGAATGAAAGGCAAACGACCAAACGTCGCTCTCATGAGGTGTGCTCTCACACCCAACAATCATATGACCCCCTATGAGCAGCACTTTGGCGACAGTGGGAAGGAAAAACTCCCTTTTAACAGGAAGAAACCTCCAGCAGAACCAGGCTCAGGGAGGGGCGGGGCCATCTGCTGTGATTGGTTGGGGTGAGATAAGGCCGTGCTGGTGTCCAGGAGACGGAGATCCTGTTGATTTTCACTTGTTGGATGGCTGTACAGAAAGAGTGATGACACTCAGGAAACGAGCATCATTTGGATAAAAGTTCATGTTGGCTTCTTTAAAATGACGCTGAAGATGATCTGGTGCATTAAAACGTGGTGCTCCACGTGGGCGCTGAGCCCAGTCAGAACGGAGCTTCATGCTTTACCACAGACACCAACATGTATCCAGATCCCAGTTCAAACACACCAGTTTTGTGTTTTTCAGCAGAAAAATGTCCAAACTTGTTTCTTCAGATGTTTTAAAAGAAACTTTGTTGCCAAAGTAACGACAGACTATGAACAGGTGTGATTTTTTATAGAATACTCTTTGGAGTTGGAAAGGTTGAGCGAACAAAGATCAGAATTCAGGATTTTTCATCGTGACATTTAATCAATTCAATTCAATTTTATTTATATAGCGCCAAATCACAACAAAAGTCGCCTCAAGGCGCTTCATAGATACAGAGAAAAACCCAACAATCATATGACCCCCTATGAGCAAGCACTTTGGCGACAGTGGGAAGGAAAAACTCCCTTTTAACAGGAAGAAACCTCCAGCAGAACCAGGCTCAGGGAGGGGCGGGGCCATCTGCTGTGATTGGTTGGGGTGAGAGAAGGAAGACAGGATAAAGACATGCTGTGGAAGAGAGACAGAGGTTAATAACAGATATGATTCAATACAGAGAGGTCTGTTAACACATAGTGAGTGAGAAAGGTGACTGGAAAGGAAAAACTCAATGCATCATGGGAATCCCCCGGCAGCATACATCTATTGCAGCATAACTAAGGGAGGATTCAGGGTCACCTGGTCCAGCCCTAACTATATGCTTTAGCAAAAAGGAAAGTTTTAAGCCTAATCTTAAAAGTAGAGATAGTGTCTGTCTCCTGAATCCAAACTGGAAGCTGGTTCCACAGAAGAGAATTTAATCAGCTCAGTTTGTAAAAAGCTTGTTGCTCATTTTTTATGACTTAGATTTAAGTTTTAAAGTTAAGCAAACCTAAAACGTGCACTTTGACCTTCACTAGCTGAAAGTAAAACCATACTCATGTTACACTATACTCACTCTATATGTATATATGTAGGGTCGACCTTACACTATAAAGCGCCCTGAAGCGACTGTTGTTGTGATTTGGCGCCGCATAAATAAAACGAAATGATCATGTAATTCTTTTTGTTCTCTTGGACATTTTAAACCAAACGAGCTTCTCTTTTTACAAACGAATGGCTGCTTATGTTCGACTGGCGTGTTTTATTTTGATAACAGTAGCACATATTAAACCAGCTGTGTGCTAATACAATCTGATCAGGTGCTGCTCCTGAGGGAGGCAAAGAGTCAGCGAGGTGCCGGGACGACTCCGGTGACTTTGAACTGTTGGGCATTAAATGCTTCTAATGGGGAATTCTTGCCACGGGCCAAAATTAAAATAACAACATAAAACGATCAAAGAAAAAAACCGCCTTGAAAAAAAAGGACACGTGAGGAGGCCAGCAGCCTCGGGGCTTTGTCTGTGGATACATATCAGGTTATTTTCACAACCACTGACATGACCTGCATCGTCGGTATTTAGACCTGTTGTGAAAGACAGAAACCACAACGTCTTGTTTTCATGTTGTTTTCCTACACTGCATGACGAGGAAAGGAGTTGCTGCAAGGCGTATTTGAAACATGAGCAGGTTCCCCTGGTTGTAGTGTTTGTTCATACATCAGCCTAAATGCTCTCTAAGCTCAGCTGAATTACATTTATACTTATCTTTAAGACAGCTGCGTGTACTGGAAACCAGTGCATTCAAATGACAAATTAGTTCATAAAGATAAACAGTACACGAACTGATTCTTATATCAACTCAGCACTCAAAGCACTTCATCTGTGTCAGATTCACACATGGATGCGTTGGAGAGCAACACCAACTTGCAGCCAACTGGGCCTCATGATTCACCCACCTTTTACACCCGTCCACCTCAGAGTGAACACTAATTGCTTCTTCTCCACAGGTCTTCCTGCTTTATTTTCATGCCAGTCAGTCAACCTGCAGGATTATCGATGTGTTCACCAGTGGAGAGGGGATGCCACTCCCTGCCTTGGGAAACCCCGAGGGTTTCTGTTGAGTAACACCGGCGGCTGCTGCTGATGCTCCAATCAGGAAAGCTGGGATGTTTCCCTCTGTGCTCACGATAAGGACAAACACACCTGAGTTTGTGCTTCCTTTTTGGATTCAGCTGTTACTTGAACATAAAGCAGAGCCTGAGCCTGGGCTTCCTGCCAACCTCACAGAGAAGATAAACACGCCGAGACCCTGAAGCTGACTCACAATTGAATTCTGACTTTATAGTTAGCACTAGCAGCATTTACAGGGAGCACCTGTCCTCCTCCTTTAGTGCTGCTGGTGCCAGAAACCCAGTGATGATTCTGAGAAAAGATAATAAAGCAGCGTTACAACAGTAATAACATGGTAATAACATTAAATTCAGAAGCCTTTATATGATATGAGTCTAAATCCTTCTGAATATTCCACCAGCACAAAGTGTTCACTGCACGGTGTTTAGCAGTGTTACTGTGCAGCACTCATTTATTTACAGCGACACAATAACGTACAGCAGTGTGGGAACGTGCAGGGATTGGTGGTGCAAAGGGTCGGGGTCACCAGGGTCCAGAGCCTGAGCACAGGGAGACGGGGAGGTCAGGCAGTCCACAACGACCAGCGAGATCTCAAAACGCAAGCACGAAGAAACAATGGGCGGGGCATCACTGACGTTTAGACGTTCAGCGATCCACCACAGCCTAAAATAGCAGCGTCATCAGCCAGGTGATCGGCTACAGGTGGGACCTCACGAGGCGAGCACAAACAAGCGTGGGACATGCGACGGGTTCGCCCAAGGCCACGAAAAACCAAAACACAGAGAACGAGGGCGAGAGACAAATATAGAATACACATCGGAATTTCTTTGCTGTTAAGTTTCATAACTCATGAAAAGTACAAAAAAGAAATATCACTCTCCAAATTATTAACAAAATAACAGAAATGACACAGACTGCGTTTTTCACTAACAACATCAAAGTAAAACAGCAAAGTCTTTCTAAGGTGCTAACACTCTGCTAGCTTATGCTTACAAATGGACCGTGTGCCAACTTCGACTACTATCCGCCATCATGGTCGCACAGCGCGCTGCTCTGCTCGCTAAGCTAACTAAGCTAACTAAGCTAACTAAGCAAAAGAAAAAGCCGACACTGGTTATGTTACACTGGCAGCATGAAGTCAGTGCATTATATTGAATCATTATCATCTGTTAGCTATCCGTCTGTGTCAGCGTGTTAGCCCTGCGACAGACTGGCAACCTGTCCACAGTGTCCCCCGCCTCCCACCCTGAGACAGCTCGGATAGGCTCCAGTCACCCCCCAAGGATAACTCCTCTTCACTGTCATTGACCTACATCAGTCATCAGGTTGGTTTAAACAGAATCAGAAAGACAGGAACGGCGGTTAGTGGAGTCAGGTCTCATTGCATCCTCAACCCAACAGGACATTTTATAATAAGAACACTTGGAGGGAAAGTTGTTCAAGCAACAGCGTGTGGCGGCCGAACACATCAGCAGCCATCGTCGCCTGGAACATTTCTGTGTTACCAGACTTGTTGTTGTTGTGAGAACACTAATATCCAACTCTGTAAATCGGACATTAAAAACATTTGCAACAAAACAAAATAAAAAATGAATGTTCCAGATTCTTAAAATGCTTAAAATGCATTTTGATCCTAAACTCGTGGTATATCTCACCAGAAGTGGAACATCAGTAACACAATGTAAAGCTCTTACTAAAGAACTAACTTCAATAAGCAAACTAAGAGACGTTCAAAGGAGTCGACTAAAGCTACGTCCACACGTACACGGGTATTTTTGAAAACGGAGATTTTCCGTTTTCGCTTTAAAAAATAATCCCGTCCACACGTAAAGGCAGAAATGAAGGAAAACGCTGCTAGGAACATGCCAAAGCAGCAGATGGCGCTATATTCCTAACTGTGTAGAAATGTTGGCCAATCAGAAGTCTAGAAGCCTCGGTGGGAAATAGTAAACAAAGCTGGGGCATAGAAGCAGAACCGAGTCGTATGTGTGGAGGGACAGTAACTGTGTGTGTATATGTAAGCATTTAAACACTGCAGAGACAATTAACAGTAACAGTATTGTAGAAATTCATTTCACCGAAACAATAACGTGGCGCACAGTGTGACGTCAAAAATGCGCACACCTTTGACGCTGCGTTTTCTGCGTTTTCTCCGTTTTTCTCGTCCACACGTAAACGCAAAAACGGAGTTTTCAAAAATATCCACCCTGGCCGGAGTTTTTAAAATCTCCGTTTTCAGTGACCAAAAACGCCGTTTACGTGTGGACGAAAGGTGCAAACGCATAGAAAAATCTGCGTTTTCAAAAATACCCGGGTACGTGTGGACGTAGCCTGAAGCTAACCTGAGTCCTCCTGTGGAAACTAAATGTTGGATCCATCTGGAGTCTGGAGCATGGTTGTGGATGTGGAGCTTGCTGCCTGAAAGAGCAACTAGAGATGCCAATTTGATTCTCCCAACACTGCTCAAAGTTCATGTGTGAAATTAGTTTTCTCTTAAATTTGTTATCTGTTGCCTTCTTTAGTAAAAACAGCTCCCTGAAAACTGACTTGAAGACAGTCACAGTGAAACTGTAAAACGCCCAAATCTCAAACTGAGCTAAAACAGCTGGGCTGTAGGACATCATCATTCCCACGATCATTTGCATCTGAAGACAGAATTTTAGCTGCATGTAACACTGACACCTGATAAACACATGTTACTTTTATTTTAAAGTTCATAGCAGCTCAAATGTTACAACAAGTATGAGGGACTACTCACCCACAGGGAGGAAGGATACTGTGCAGCGTCTGTGGCACTACTTTTGAATCTCTGGGTGAGGCTATAAAATTTGTGTTACTGCTCAACTTTAAACAACCTCTTCTTTTTGTTTTCCTTTTTTTGCTCAGCGTTGGTTCATAATCCTTCCCTGCAGCCCTCCTGTTCCTCTACAACCAAACCTCAGTTACGTAAAGCTACTGAAGCTGTTGTTGTGTGTGGAAACTGTGGGTGCAGAGGGCTGGGCATCTTACTGCCAACGGCCATCCCAGGAATGCAGCCCCACAGTGGGTCTGGACCACAGCCAACCATGTGGCCTCCCAGTGTCACTGAAACACAAAGAGGAAAAAGGAGGAACTTTGAGTGCGTTTTTATTTATCGCAGGACAACAAAAGGCAGCATTTTGCTCCCGTGTTGGGAGAACACGCCGAGGTCGTCTAATACTGCAGCGTTGAGTCTTTCTTCTTCGTTTTAACGATAGAAACCGCGGCGTTGCGGAGCCAATCCTTTGATGAACACAAACACAGTAATATTTAAAGAATCCCCTCGAGCAGCGTTCGCTGGTAAAAGGGTTCATGCAGATGCAATGACAGACTTCTCTCTGCCATACCTGACATAAAGAGGTTTAGCCAGCACTACCTGACACCTACTGTTAATCCTATTTCAAATTGCACTCTCAACCATGAAATCCACTCACAAGAGGCAGAAAATACACAGCGATGCAGTGCAGAGGTGTTACAAAGATAATCTTTCCCCTGCCACTTTTCTCCACTGACTTTAAAGGAACAAGAGCAGATACAATTAAACCATGGGCAGGTCTTCTGGGTGAGAAATGGGGGGTGGGGGCTCCTTGTGAAATTAGGCTATGCAGCAAATCAAAGGGGACCGTTATCATACTGCGAGGCAGCCGGTGGCAGACATGTGGCAGACGCCGTTTCCTTGGTTTTTAAACCAAAGCTTAATTTGCACCAAAGCTTCCTGATGCTGGCTGCAGAAAGTTCATCATACAAACCGTTCCAGGCGTCGCGGTCTTGTTGACCCAGCGCTGATCCCAGAGCTGAGGCACGAGTCTGGACGGAGCTCAGCACGACTGTCCTGACTGAGGGTTCATGAGCTGAGTAACAGAACCAGCAGGTCCTCCAACTAAAGTCTTGGAGGAAAGCGATTCCTCTCCCTGAAGACCAACACGGAGAGACTGAGGAGGAGCTTCTTCCTGCAGGCGATACGGTCTCTCAATCACACCACCACACAGCACTGTCCAGAGTGTGTAAGAACCACATGTGTGGTTCTTACACACTCTGGACATTCTGGACATTGTTTTCACTTCATCACTTAAACCACTTTAAGCATATTTGCACTGCACAACACTGGACATTATATTCCTCATTTCCAGCTAATACTTATATATATATATATTTATATTTCTTCATACATTCTTATATATATTTCTATACTGTGTATTGTGTATTTTGTTGTACAGTTATTTTATTTTCAACTTTAATTTATATATTTTATTTTATTTTATTCCTTCCTGGTTAAATTTACCCTTTTTAATTTTCATATTTATTTCCTATCTTATTCATAGCCTTTTCTTTTTTCTTTAGGTCACGAGCAGCTGTGTAAGCATTTCACTGCATATCGTACTGTGTATGACTGTGTATGTGACAAATAAAATTTGAATTTGAATTTAAAGCAGCCGATGTTGAAGCTTATTGCAAGCTGGCAGATGAGAGGCCGAAAACACACGTTGCATAATTTCCATTAGTGGACAGTTTGTGCTGATGATATAGTAGCAAAGTCATCTGGGTTATCTTGACAAAAGCTCTAAAGGTTTGTTTCTAACAGCGTGCTGTTGTACTGAACTAATGAAAGACGTCTCCGCTTGCTGTTTGCAGCATTTTTGGAACTTGACCCAAATTCTTAATCGATGAACTTCCACTATTTAATTATCTTTTCAAAGAATATCATTAAGCATATCTACCTCTGCATTATACAGATTTAAGGAATATGACTTTAAACAAATAAAGACCCAAAAAACGAAGAGAGAGTAACTTTGTAGTGACTGCAGTAACGAGGAGGCTGACAACGAGGCTTTAAAGGAGAGGAGTAGACAGAGCGGGAGGCCGGCTGTGACAGGGATGGGAGGGTGGGTGTCACCAGGTACGATTCCCCCTGTCTCTGCATCTCAAGAGTTTCGCCTGGCTGATCAGGGACGACAGGAACGCTGCTCCTACCCTTCAGTCAGCTGTCACGAGAGGTCACGGACAGAGCAGGCGAGTCACACACTGTACAGGTCAGACGCGTGCGGGCTACATGCGTCGGCATTCAGCAGTGCGCGCTCACGCCGCACGTGAAGCTCGACAGCAGCTCTGATACTGGGAACAGGCGTGGGCGGACAGGAAGTGCTGCTCAGTTTAATTTCTCCGTCATTTCGATTATTTGGGCAGCCGCTGGTGAAGTCTGGGGACTGAAAATAGAGGAACAAAAATACAACAACTTGGATTAGAGAGGGAGTTCAGAGGGTCGTATATCATTAAGCAATTGAGAAAGTTAATTAGGCAGCTCTGATAATTATTGCCATGGCAACCTGCGTGCACTCATGCAGATTTGATTAACGAGGTGCCATTTATCCTACTGGCTAGACGGTGAGGCCTGCAAAGAGCTTGAGAGACCCCTATAGGTGGAAGATGTAATGTGTGCTGTATTCACAGCCTCGTTGTAGTCCTGCACTTCAGCCAGCACTTCTTTACTCCTAATGTCTCGTCCCAGTGAGAGCAGAAAGGTTTCCCAATGAGAATAAATGATATTTCCACAGGTAGTGTTGAAGAAAAGAGTAAAGAAAAGGTGCGTTTTGCATCTAAAGAAGTGCGTTGGTGTGTGTGTGCTGTATTCTAGCACACATGTCGCCCTCTAGTGGAGAACAGCAACACCCCTGAGCACACACCTTGCACTGAAAGCTGTCTGCAGCCTTGCTGAGCAGTCTGGCGCAGGGATGCTTCATTATGCAGTGGGGACAGTTACTAATGGCTGTTAAGATAACAGGATGCAGCAGCAATAAACCCAAAGAGAAACGAGAGCTGAGCCGATTTCAAAGACGGGAGCTGTCATCAGTCAGAGCATGAATCAGAGAACAGATAGGTGCTCACAATCTTCAGAGAATAGTTTCATCAACACGACGCACGAGACATGCTATCAAAATCAGTTAGCTGCAAAATAAATAAATAAAATCTTAATTAGCACCCTCACCATAGATGCAGACAAAAGCAAATACATGAAAGTAAAGGAAGCTCAGTGGGAGATTTCTCCAGGGACACGCTAATCCTCCTCCACATCATTTCACACACAGCCAAGTGAGAGGTATGGATTATGGTTTATTATACAAATATCAAGCACAGATGCATTTTAATAACAGTCATATCAATTACAGCCGTCTCGCTCTAAAGTGTTTCATAAATCTGTGACAACAGCACGTGCTCAGAAAGCCACGTCCGGGTGTAAAAATAGAAAACGGGAGTAAAACATTGATTTTACTGTCATGAATACCTGTTTCTTTATCGAGCTGCTTTGAAGCCCGTCTTCACCTGCAGTTCGCAGCCTTGTCACAGTCTATTACAGCTGCTGCTGTTTCCTGGCTCGTGACATTTTCTTCCTGCTTTTATGAGTAAATCAGCTACTGACCAAATATATTTCACACCCACTGTGACGGATCCACACACACAGGCGGAGGAGGGATGATAGACACAAAAGGGATAACTGACATCATTTAAATGCTTCCAAAGTCGTTATTAGAGCTACAACATTCCTCTAACAAATCAATATGATTTTGTGTTTCTACACAATATTAAAAACTAATGTAATAGACTGTTATTGGTTATTGTTAGATGCTGCGTTTGTGGACATGCTACCTCATACAGGCTCGTTTACCACAATCAGCCTGCTGATGAGACGTTTGGTGCAGCCAGAGCAAAATAAGTTAGAACATCAAAAAGCACAAAAGGTGTCACTGAAAGTTTCCTCATCATCAAGATTATCTGTTGTTGTGGTGAAGATAGAAAGCATGTCTTTATCCTGTCTTCCTTCTCTCACTCCAACCAATCACAGCAGATGGCCCCGCCCCTCCCTGAGCCTGGTTCTGCTGGAGGTTTCTTCCTGTTAAAAGGGAGTTTTTCCTTCCCACTGTCACCAAAGTGCTTGCTCACAGGGGGTCATATGATTGTTGGGTTTTTCTCTGTTGTAGGGTCTGTATAAATTAAATTGAATTGAATGGGTTAAGATGGTTCAGGCATCTGACCAGAACGCCTCCTGAGCACCTCCCAGTCAAGGGTTTTTGGGAACTTCCTATCGGGAGGAGGTGGCTGGGGTGAGGGAAGTCTGGGCTTCTGTGCTCAAACTGCCCCCACGACCCCCACAAAGTTAATAACCACCGTGTAGCATCACCTCTTCTTTTACAAAACATCTTTGAACTGAGCAGACCAGTTCCTGGACTTGTGGTCAGTGTTGTCCCATTCTGATCTGATAAAAGATTTTAGCTGCAGAGTCAAATGTTTTCATTTTAAACGAGCTTTAGCCCAGACAGGGTGGGGACATTTCTGCATCACGTGTCACAGAGGGAACCTCCTTTGCACTGCATTTGTTGACTGACAGTGATTTCCTGAGCCCATGCTGTGACTTCCATGATAGATCATAGACATCCAACACTGACCTCGACACTCCAGATTCCTGTTTCTTGGTCCAAAAGTCTCTGCTTTGACGTTTGCTTGGAGTCGTGTTCTTGTTGGTGTTTGAACCCACTGCTGATCAGATTTAGTCATGATCCACCAGACTGGTTTGTTCAAGATACAGTTAAGTTTCACTCATTTGAACTTCACCGTTTCCAGAATCCCATACAATAATGTAATCTCCACCTAACTGTGAATGCAGTGCAGCATCAACACTTTCTCCAGCTTTTCCTGCAGACATAAAGCCAACGATGCGCACTGAAGAGTTCAGACTCGGACTCGTCCATCTTCCAGTCCATCGTCTGTCCTCTCTGGCAAAGCTGAGCTGTTTCTGCACGTTTGCAGGCCTCAGGAACGACTCTTATTCCTGCATGATCAACAAGCACCAGTGTTTTGGTACAGCTGTGGCTTGAACCTGACGCTGGCTTAATGAACTAGTTCAATACTCACATTAGTGATGATGATATTTCTATTGACACTATTATTATTATTGGACGACTCTTTTCCACAGTGACGCCAGAGAGGCATAATGTTGATATTTGAATAACATCTGGATGTTTGTGTTCTGACGTTCAGGACTTTACATTTGGCCTTTTAATCCAAGGAAAACTAGAAATGATGAAAGCATCCACAGCTGTCAGTCTTATATTTTGTCAGTTCCTTTACAAAAGCGTGTGGCGTTTGGGGCTGCTCGCACTCAGCACACAGATTCCCCTTTGAATCTGCACTTTTTCAACATCCTGCTGAGAACCAACAACAGCAAACAAAGGTTTGACGTACCTCTAATTCAGTCTCCTCTGTGGGCAATCCCAGCAGGCCTTCAGCTCCCCTGGAGTGGTGCTAGCTTGGATCTGGGCTTTTTCCCTCAGAGTGGAGTCTAATGGAGCCTGCTGTGTGGATCCAGGCATATCCATCCAAGGAAAGTCATGTGTGCTGTGTGATCAGCACCAACATCTAAGACCAGCTTTCATTCATGCATTTCTCCTACATCGAACTAGTTCAAATAAGCTTCGGAAACACGAGTTTTTGAAGCTGACTGACATTAAAATCCACTAAAGCTGAAGTCATGTGACTGGGACACTGACAATGAAAACGCTCTCCTCAGATGTTTGTGGACACGAGCACAGAGTGGATGTTCTGGTGTGTACGTGTGGTCACACTCATGTCCTTCTAAGCAGTTTCTGCAGAATAACCAGACACCTGTCACTGAGTCTGAGGACACAGAGTTTATATCTTCTGCTTTTTGGATATTCTTTGATTTATTGTTATTCATGTTGTAGTCTTTGCATTTCTTGTTTCTAAGTTATTTCCTGTAGTTTCTTGGATGTGGGTTTTGTTTCTATGTGTCACATAGAAACAAAACCCTATGCGACATGTGGCCAATAGTAATGTTTTAATGTTCTTCGTTATTAAACATTCGCACATGAATAAGTGACGTCATGTTCAGTACTTACTTTTGACAGTTCACTCTTCGGCCGCTCCCTTCTGCCGTATTTTGCGGCAAAATTATCCACACCCACCGTCGCGCTATGAATTGTGGGATATATGGGACCACGAAGCGTGCACCGGACCACGCTTGATATTTGGGGAAATTGACGGCGCATTTGGAGTATGCATATGAAGTACACTTCGAATTGGGACAGCCATCGTCACGTGGCGGTGACGTAACCGCACTTAAAATGCGTACTTCAAGCGTGCATACCCTGAAATGGGACACAGCATATGTCTCCATGTCTCAGTGCCAAGTCTGTGTCTTTGTGAATGTCTCCTGTATCTTTGACAGTCTTGCGTGCTCTGTCAGTGTTTTTGCTTTTGCTTCCTCCTGGTCTCGTTATGTGTGATTACTCCCAGCTGAGCTCTCCTCCTGTGTCCGATGCCCTCGTTATCCATGTCTCAGGTTTCTAGTTTCCTCTCTGTTTAGGTTCAGTCATTGTCTTCCTTCGCTTTCGTTTGTGTTTTTGGGTCCACGCTCTCTCGGCTCCACGCCGTCTGCCATAGCAGACACAACAACACCTTACGTTTGATTCTCATCAGCATAAAACTTTCAAAAACTTGTGTGGATGCTGTACACAGAACACAGCGTAAAGGTCTCAAACCACCATCTTTACTAGGAAAATGACAAATAGTTATGGTGATTTACTGCAACATGTAAACACAAAAACACAGTTTGTATTCAGGGAGCCTAAAGGGGCCGACCAGCTCTCTCCCTGTGAGTCCAGCCGAAAACAAGACTCCACACCTCCTTACTGATGCCGCAGCCTTGTTGGGACATGGCGGCCGTCCACCAACCATCCACCACGTGTGAGCATGTGAGCACTGATTAGGCTGGTCGAACTGCAAGTCTCTGGAGGATCCTGTACCGTGACGTTTGCGGGACTCCAGAGGAACCAGCACCTTCAAATATCTGTTTGCTGCTTAAAGCCTTTCAGCTGCTGCTCTCTTAACACCATGTATTTGTGTGGCAGAAACTTCCCTCATTGCTGTGACTCAGCCACAAATCTCTTAACAGTACAGTGATCACGCTGAAAGTTTTTGTGAAGGTTTTCATTCCTTGACCAAGTCATTCGACTATTTCACGATTTTCAGCAGCAGAGATGCTTTTTCTCTCTCGTACTGTTTGGTGGTCTGCTTTTTCTTTTTCTTTTGTCCCGTCTCTGTTAAAGGTGAGTTTTCCTTCCCACTGTCACCAAGTGCTTGCTGGTAGGGAGTCAATATTTTGATCGATCCGCCATATTTCTCCAAATGAGTTTGCTTTGCAGATTTTCAGTCAGCTGAAGCGGGTGAAGCGGGAGGCAGAGTTTACTGAAGAATGCCTGCAGAGTAACTGACTCCAGTAACTTACTCAGAGTACAAGCCAACCAGAAAGCCCGAGTTCGCCTCATCTCAGGGTCAACAAACTCAAATCAATTTAATTCAGTTTTATTGCTGTGGTGCTAAATCACAACAAGAGTAGCCTCCAGGCACAAACTCGTAGTTATTAGCTAAGCCCGTTTCCTGCAGAAGAGTCCAGGTGATCGACCTGGCAACTAGAGAAAAACCCAGACGAAGTACGACCCCGTACACTTCAAACTGCATCCTACCAGACAGATGTACTATCAGTAGTATGGGGTGGAGGAGCAGCCTAATGAAGGCCTACTTCACTCACCTTAACATGTCTTTGGACCTCATATTACGAGTGCAGTAAACAGCTGATATTTTATTTGCTTTGTTTTACCCATGTACTGACTGATGACTGCATTGTTTTACTCTTTTTTGTGCCATTTATGTGTCAGATCCAGTCTGTTAAATGTTCACCTGTCACAAAAAACCACCAACCCTCCGAATTAGTAACTGACCTGTTCTACCTCCTGAGCCACAGACACCCCTGCAGACACCTACAGACACCTACAGACACCTGCAGATACCTACAGACACCTGCAGATACCTACAGACACCTACAGACACCTGCAGACACCTGCTGATACCTACAGACACCTGCAGACACCTGCTGATACCTACAGACACCTGCAGAAACCTACAGACACCTGCAGAAACGTGCTGATACCTACAGACACCTGCAGACACCTGCTGATACCTATAGACGCCTGCAGACACCTGCAGACACCTACAGACACGTGCAGACACCTACAGACACCCCTACAGACACCTGCAGACACCTGCGGACACCTACATACACCTGCAGACACCTGCAGACACCTACAGACACCTGCAGACACCTACAGACACCTGCAGACACCTGCAGACACCTGCTGATACCTACAGACACCTGCAGACACCTGCAGACACCTACATACACCTGCAGACACCTACATACACCTGCAGACACCTGCAGACACCTGCAGAAACCTGTAGACACCTACAGACACCTGCAGACACCTACAGTGAGAAGCAGTAACATAAAGACACGTGCAGACAACTACTATCACCTGCAGACACCTGCAGACACACCTACAGACACCTGCAAACACCTGCAGACACCTACAGACACCTGCCGACACTTACAGACACCTGCAGACACCCCTACAGACACCTGCAGACACCTACATACACCTGCAGACACCTACAGAAACCTGCAGACACCTACAATGAGAAGCAGTAACATGAAAACACGTGCAGACACCTACTATCACCTGCAGACACCTACAGACACACCTGCAGACACCTGCAGACACCTACAGTGAGAAGCAGTAACATAAAGACACGTGCAGACACCTACTATCACCTGCAGACACACCTACAGACACCTGCAGACACCTGCAGACACCCCTACAGACACCTGCAGACACCCCTACAGGCACCTACAGACACCTGCAGACACCTACAGACACCTGCAGACACCTACAGACACCTGCAGACACCTACAGACACCCCTACAGACATCTGCAGACACCTGCGGACACCTACATACACCTGCAGACACCTGCAGACACCTGCAGACACCCACATACACCTGCAGACACCTACAGACACCTGCAGACACCTGCAGACACCTGCAGACACCCCTACAGACACCTACAGACACCCCTACAGACCCCTATAGGCACCTACAGACACCTACAGACACCCCTACAGACACCTGCAGACACCTACAGACACCTGCAGATACCTACAGACACCTGCAGACACCCCTACAGACACCTGCAGACACCTACATACACCTGCAGACACCTACAGAAACCTGCAGACACCTACAGTGAGAAGCAGTAACATAAAGACACGTGCAGACACCTACTATCACCTGCAGACACACCTACAGACACCTGCAGACACCTGCAGACACCCCTACAGACACCTGCAGACACCCCTACAGACACCTGCAGACACCCCTACAGACACCTACAGTGAGAAGCAGTAACATAAAGACACGTGCAGACACCTACTATCACCTGCAGACACACCTACAGACACCTGCAGACACCTGCAGACACCCCTACAGACACCTGCAGACACCCCTACAGACACCTGCAGACACCCCTACACGCACCTACAGACACCTGCAGACACCTACAGACACCTGCAGACACCTACATACACCTGCAGACACCTGCAGACACCTGCAGAAACCTGTAGACACCTACAGACACCTGCAGACACCTACAGTGAGAAGCAGTAACATAAAGACACGTGCAGACACCTACTATCACCTGCAGACACCTGCAAACACACCTACAGACACCTGCAGACACCTGCAGACACTACAGACACCTGCAGACACACCTACAGACACCTGCAAACACACCTACAGACACCTGCAGACACCTGTAGACACACCTACAGACACCTGCAGACACCTGCAGACACCTACAGACACCTGCAGACACCTGCAGACACCTGCTGATACCTACAGACACCTGCAGACACCTACATACACCTGCAGACACCTACTATCACCTGCAGACACCTGCAGACACACCTACAGACACCTGCAGACACCTGCAGACACTACAGACACCTGCAGACACACCTACAGACACCTGCAGACACACCTACAGACACCTGCAGACACACCTACAGACACCTACAGTGAGAAGCAGTAACATAAAGACACGTGCAGACACCTACTATCACCTGCAGACACCTACAGACACATCTGCAGACACCTGCAGACACCTACAGACACCCCTACAGACATCTGCAGACACCTGCGGACACCTACATACACCTGCAGACACCTGCAGACACCCACATACACCTGCAGACACCTACAGACACCTGCAGACACCTGCAGACACCTGCAGACACCCCTACAGACACCTACAGACACCCCTACAGACCCCTATAGGCACCTACAGACACCCCTACAGACACCTGCAGACACCTACAGACACCTGCAGATACCTACAGACACCTGCAGACACCCCTACAGACACCTGCAGACACCTACATACACCTGCAGACACCTACAGAAACCTGCAGACACCTACAGTGAGAAGCAGTAACATAAAGACACGTGCAGACACCTACTATCACCTGCAGACACACCTACAGACACCTGCAGACACCTGCAGACACCCCTACAGACACCTGCAGACACCCCTACAGACACCTGCAGACACCCCTACAGACACCTACAGTGAGAAGCAGTAACATAAAGACACGTGCAGACACCTACTATCACCTGCAGACACACCTACAGACACCTGCAGACACCTGCAGACACCCCTACAGACACCTGCAGACACCCCTACAGACACCTGCAGACACCCCTACACGCACCTACAGACACCTGCAGACACCTACAGACACCTGCAGACACCTACATACACCTGCAGACACCTGCAGACACCTGCAGAAACCTGTAGACACCTACAGTGAGAAGCAGTAACATAAAGACACGTGCAGACACCTACTATCACCTGCAGACACCTGCAGACACACCTACAGACACCTGCAGACACCTGCAGACACTACAGACACCTGCAGACACACCTACAGACACCTGCAAACACACCTACAGACACCTGCAGACACCTGTAGACACACCTACAGACACCTACAGACACCTGCAGACACCTGCAGACACCTACAGACACCTGCAGACACCTGCAGACACCTGCTGATACCTACAGACACCTGCAGACACCTACATACACCTGCAGACACCTACTATCACCTGCAGACACCTGCAGACACACCTACAGACACCTGCAGACACCTGCAGACACTACAGACACCTGCAGACACACCTACAGACACCTGCAGACACACCTACAGACACCTGCAGACACACCTACAGACACCTACAGTGAGAAGCAGTAACATAAAGACACGTGCAGACACCTACTATCACCTGCAGACACCTACAGACACATCTGCAGACACCTGCAGACACCTACAGTGAGAAGCAGTAACATAAAGACACGTGCAGACACCTACTATCACCTGCAGACACCTACAGACACACCTGCAGACACCTGCAGACACCTGCAGACACCTACAGTGAGAAGCAGTAACATAAAGACACGTGTAGACACCTACTATCACCTGAAAACACCTGCAGACACACCTGCAGACACCTGCAGACACCCCTACAGACACCTACATACACCTGCAGACACCTGCAGACACCTACAGACACCTGCAGACACCTACAGACACCTGCAGACACCTGCAGAAACCTGCTGATACCTAAAGACACCTGCAGACACCTGCAGACACCTACATACACCTGCAGACACCTACAGACACCTGCAGACACCTACAGACACCTACAGACAACTGCAAACACCTGCAGACACCTGCAGACACCTACAGTGAGAAGCAGTAACATAAAGACACGTGCAGACACCTACTATCACCTGCAGACACCTGCAGACACACCTACAGACACCTGCAGACACCTGCAGACACTACAGACACCTGCAGACACACCTACAGACACCTACAGACACACCTACAGACACCTGCAGACACCTGCAGACACACCTACAGACACCTACAGACACCTGCAGACACCTACAGACACCTGCAGACACCTGCAGACACCTGCTGATACCTACAGACACCTGCAGACACCTACATACACCTGAAGACACCTACTATCACCTGCAGACACCTGCAGACACACCTACAGACACCTGCAGACACCTGCAGACACTACAGACACCTGCAGACACACCTAAAGACACACCTACAGACACCTGCAGACACCTACAGTGAGAAGCAGTAACATAAAGACACGTGCAGACACCTACTATCACCTGCAGACACCTACAGACACACCTGCAGACACCTGCAGACACCTACAGTGAGAAGCAGTAACATGAAAACACGTGCAGACACCTACTATCACCTGCAGACACCTACAGACACACCTGCAGACACCTGCAGACACCCCTACAGACACCTACAGACACCCCTACAGACCCCTACAGGCACCTACAGACACCTACAGACACCCCTACAGACACCTGCAGACACCTACAGACACCTGCAGATACCTACAGACACCTGCAGACACCCCTACAGACACCTGCAGACACCTACATACACCTGCAGACACCTACAGAAACCTGCAGACACCTACAGTGAGAAGCAGTAACATAAAGACACGTGCAGACACCTACTATCACCTGCAGACACACCTACAGACACCTGCAGACACCTGCAGACACCCCTACAGACACCTGCAGACACCCCTACAGACCCCTACAGACACCCCTACAGGCACCTACAGACACGTGCAGACACCTACAGACACCTGCAGACACCTACAGACACCTGCAGACACCCCTACAGACAACTGCAGACACCTGCGGACACCTACATACACCTGCAGACACCTGCAGACACCTGCAGAAACCTGTAGACACCTACAGACACCTGCAGACACCTACAGACACCTGCAGACACCTACAGACACCGCTACAGACACCTGCAGACACCTGCAGACACCCCTACAGACACCTACAGACACCTGCAAACACCTGCAGACACCTGCAGACACCTACAGACACCTGCAGACACCCCTACAGACACCTGCAGACACCTACAGACACCTGCAGACACCTACAGTGAGAAGCAGTAACATAAAGACACGTGCAGACACCTGCAGACACCTGCAGACACACCTACAGACACCTACAGACACCCCTACAGACAACTGCAGACACCTACAGACACCTGCCGACACCTACAGACACCTGCAGACAACCCTACAGACACCTGCAGACACCTACATACACCTGCAGACACCTACAGAAACCTGCAGACACCTACAGTGAGAAGCAGTAACATGAAAACACGTGCAGACACCTACTATCACCTGCAGACACCTACAGACACACCTGCAGACACCTGCAGACACCTACAGTGAGAAGCAGTAACATAAAGACACGTGCAGACACCTACTATCACCTGCAGACACCTGCAGACACCTGCAGACACCCCTACAGACACCTACAGACACCCCTACAGACCCCTACAGGCACCTACAGACACCCCTACAGACACCTGCAGACACCTACAGACACCTGCCGACACCTACAGACACCTGCCGACACCTACAGACACCCCTACAGACACCTGCAGACACCTACAGAAACCTGCAGACACCTACAGTGAGAAGCAGTAACATAAAGACACGTGCAGACACCTACTATCACCTGCAGACACACCTACAGACACCTGCAGACACCTGCAGACACCCCTACAGACACCTGCAGACACCCCTACAGACCCCTACAGACACCCCTACAGGCACCTGCAGACACCCCTACAGACACCTACAGACACCCCTACAGGCACCTACAGACACCTGCAGACACCTACAGACACCTGCAGAAACCTGTAGACACCTACAGACACCTGCAGACCCCTACAGACACCCCTACAGGCACCTACAGACACCTGCAGACACCTACAGACACCTGCAGACACCTACAGACACCTGCAGACACCCCTACAGACAACTGCAGACACCTGCAGACACCCCTACAGACACCTGCAGACACCCCTACAGACCCCTACAGACACCCCTACAGGCACCTGCAGACACCCCTACAGACACCTACAGACACCCCTACAGGCACCTACAGACACCTGCAGACACCTGCAGACACCTGCAGAAACCTGTAGACACCTACAGACACCTGCAGACACCTACAGACACCCCTACAGACACCTACAGACACCTACAGACACCCCTACAGACAACTGCAGACACCTACAGACACCTGCCGACACCTACAGACACCTGCAGACACCCCTACAGACACCTGCAGACACCTACATACACCTGCAGACACCTACAGAAACCTGCAGACACCTACAGTGAGAAGCAGTAACATAAAGACACGTGCAGACACCTACTATCACCTGCAGACACACCTACAGACACCTGCAGACACCTGCAGACACCCCTACAGACACCTGCAGACACCCCTACAGGCACCTACAGACACCTGCAGACACCTACAGACACCTGCAGACACCTACAGACACCTGCAGACACCTACAGACACCCCTACAGACATCTGCAGACACCTGCGGACACCTACATACACCTGCAGACACCTGCAGACACCTGCAGACACCCACATACACCTGCAGAAACCTACAGACACCTGCAGACACCTGCAGAAACCTGTAGACACCTACAGACACCTGCAGACACCTACAGACACCTGCAGACACCTACAGACACCCCTACAGACACCTGCAGACACCTGCAGACACCCCTACAGACACCTGCAGACACCTGCAGACACCCCTACAGACACCTGCAGACACCTACAGACACCTGCAGACACCCCTACAGACACCTGCAGACACCTACAGACACCTGCAGACACCTACAGTGAGAAGCAGTAACATAAAGACACGTGCAGACACCTACTATCACCTGCAGACACACCTACAGACACCTGCAGACACTACAGACACCTGCAGACACACCTACAGACACACCTACAGACACCCCTGCAGACACACCTACAGACACCCCTACAGACACCTGCAGACACACCTACAGACACCTGCAGACACACCTACAGACACCTGCAGACACCCCTACAGACACCTACAGTGAGAAGCAGTAACATAAAGACACGTGCAGACACCTACTATCACCTGCAGACACACCTACAGACACCTGCAGACACCTGCAGACACCTGCAGACACCCCTACAGACACCTGCAGACACCCCTACAGACACCTGCAGACACCCCTACAGACCCCTACAGACACCCCTACAGGCACCTACAGACACCTGCAGACACCTACAGACACCTGCAGACACCTGCAGACACCCCTGCAGACACCTGCAGACACCTGCGGACACCTACATACACCTGCAGACACCTGCAGACACCTACAGACACCTGCAGACACCTGCAGAAACCTGTAGACACCTACAGACACCTGCAGACACCTACAGACACCTGCAGACACCTACAGACACCTACAGACACCTGCAGACACCCCTACAGACACCTGCAGACACCTACAGACACCTGCAGACACCTACAGACACCTGCAGACACCTACAGTGAGAAGCCGTAACATAAAGACACGTGTAGACACCTACTATCACCTGCAGACACACCTACAGACACCTGCAGACACTACAGACACCTGCAGACACTACAGACACCTGCAGACACACCTGCAGACACACCTACAGACACACCTACAGACACCTGCAGACACACCTACAGACACCTGCAGACACACCTACAGACACCTGCAGACACCTGCAGACACCTACAGACACCCCTACAGACACCTGCAGACACCTGCAGTGAGAAGCAGTAACATAAAGACACGTGCAGAGAACTTCTCTATAAGAGCAACTGATTAATGAGTCACTGCTCAGCACCCAGCCAGGCTACAGAGGGCCAAAGTCTTAACATGTAGACACACTGGGCTCTTAGGTAGGCACATTCAGCTTTCATTGATGCAATTATTATTGAACTAATCACGGCATTTAAAAAAAATCTTTATTTAAGCAGGAAAAAAACCTATTGACATTAGAAAATTTATTTTCCAAGGATGTCCTGGCCAAGATGAGTGTGCAACGTGCTAAACAAGTCAGTGTATTTAGCCATGTAGACATGAGCAAGAAAACCTGCTGGATTTCAAACTGAGCCTCAAACTGTGGCAGTCGGCATTGATCTGTTTTGATGTTGACTCTCTGAGTCTGGGGCGGCAGAGCAGGAATTCTGACTTTCCCACACAGGCTGCGCTCCATCAGCCTCAGCATAAAAGCACCAGCTCCTGCACACAGTCTCTGTCATATGTGAACATATGTGAAGTGTGGTGAACAGGCTCCTATATGGCTCCTTGTTTCCAGCGCCTCCCTGCTGACTGAAAGACTGACCTTTCCCCAGATTTGCTGCTCACAGCCTCAGTGAACGAGCGCAGTGGAGTCTCTCTGGATCATCTGGAATATCCTCACCTGCACTAAAAACCATCTCCTCTCCCTCACTGAACTTTCCCGTGGTGAGTGGCTCACCTGTGTCCTCCTCCAGGTGCTTAACAGTCCCTACAGTTAAATCTTAAACTTGTCCCTGTTGGCTCCTCATTTGAGTCCACCTGTAACCGTTGAAGAAACCTGATCTGAGTGACTTTGACCGAGGTATGGTAACTGCTGCTGGGCAGTCTGGTCTCAGTATTTCAGAGACTGCTGACCTACTGGGATTTTCCCCATACAACCACTGTATGGGAAACTGTTTACAGAGAATAGCCCAAAAATTAAAAACATATCCAACGAGTAAAAGCGCTCTGCCTTGTTGATGCCAGAGAGCTTTGATCTGACAGAAAGGCAATAATAATAATTCATATGACCAACACACAAGGTTAAAGGTTAACATTAAACCTGAGACAGATGGGTTAATATACATATATATATGGACAGATAACCAATCTCACCTAAAAGTCCTTTTTTAACTGTTCGTATTTATAATCCTACCATATGATTTTTACCAGCAGGTGTCAGTGGTCACCAGTTTACCTTTTTCCATGTGGACTTTTAAAGTAAAGCCAGCTGGTTTTAAAGGTACACTTCAAAGTCCTTACTTCCTGTTTGCTGTTGTGCCAAATACACATTTCCTTCCTGCTTTCACAACATGACTGTCTGCCATCAGGTTGGGTTAAGATATATCCGTTGACAGGAAGACAAAGACACAATGCCGGTGCACCTTTTCTTGCAGTTTGAATGTGCTTCAGTCAGTCTACACTGTAAATGTGATGGATTGCCTTGAAGTTGATTCAGGGTGGAGAGATGAATCCAAATTACTGCGGCAACCTACTGACTTCATAAACAAACAGCTGGACTCGACTACCATGAACTTCCAGAAAAATTTAAAAAAGACACGAAAAGAGATTTGAGTGCCTGACATTTCTTTACTTGACGTTGCAAATATAATTAAATGATGCAAGTTTCCGCCTAACTTCTAGGTTTATACTTATACTTGGTTCAGCTGTGATGTTTGCATGAAGCTGCATGTTATACAAAGCAATGCATGACACTGGATTTAGTTTACGTCTATATTTTCAAGCTGAATCATCCCAAGATTAAAAAGACTGAACTAAATCACATCACCAAACAGCCTAAATGCAAGAAAACCTTAATAAAGCTTCATTAGATAAACTCTGACAAAACTTTGGAGGATTAAGAATTATATAATGGAAATTATAACCACAGACTGTATGAAAGGTGAGCATCATAACACCATCTTAGTTTGGATCCAAGACCCTGAGGACACTACAATCATAAAGCAGCTGATTTTAGACTGACTGAGGTTCCAGATGAAAATAAATAGTTACCAGATCCACAACTCTTAACCCTTTACCTGTACCACATGAGGAAGAAGGTGAAGTGAAAGTATCTGTGCTCTTATGCCAAGTCCCGATCACAGGCAAATTCTCAGGGTTGGCTTCTGTGGTCAGACCAGAGTAAAGGAGCACATCTTCCTCACACGGCATTTACTGTAGTCAGACGTGATGCTTCTAATCCCGCCAACAGTATCATAACAGTCTCATGTCGTTTGTTCAAAGACCTTTATTGTGAAAATTCACCTTTCTTCTGAGCAGTTCCTGTCACTTACCTTGAATCCACATTGATAAAATGAACTGTTGCAACCACCTGAACGATCACCGACGCACCAGCAGGAGCCAGAAAACCGTGTTTCAGAATAAAAGCACCACTGAAGCAAAACCACATTCAGTTTGGTTTAAACTTTAAACGAGTTCATTTTTATTAAAAATCCATTGGTTCAACAGTGATTGACAGCTGTTGTTTCACATGTGAAACTCAACTCAGTTTCTTCAAAGTATCTTACAATGACATGAAAGCAAGAACTGTGCGTACAGATGAGTGAGAGCAGGAAAACTGAAACTCAGCCCTGATCCAGGACTCGCAGTGCTGACTTCAGTCACCGAGCGGCACGCACCATTTGTTTTGAGAAAGGTTAAACTGGCAGGTTTCCATTCCAGCCAAAATGCCCACTTCTTTCCACGAGTACAAAAGACACCAGCATAGATCAGCTGTGTGTGCTGAGGCCAGCATTTTAATGTTAGACCAGCCTAAAGTCATCACTACTGAAAATGACTACATGTTGAAATCACAGGTCAGAACCTGAAAGCTTCCAATTAAAGTTTGCAAAGACCAAGAAAAGATGTGAAAGATTTCAGATCTAAATCTTTGAGGTATCGAACCTGGAGCTCTTCCTGTGCTGCGGGACAAGCGAACTCCATAAACCTCGTCTGCTCTGTATCCATGTTCATTGTTTTATTAAACTACATTTTGTCATTTTTCCAGGATGAACGGATCCTCAAAAACTTATGTTAACTAAAGGCAGTTGGCGTGATTGGTGTAAGGGGCATTTTATATCCACACATGGAAAGTATAACAGCTGAAATCCCACTGAGCAGATTCCCCCGTTATCCAACCCACAACAGGACAGCACAGATGATAGCAAAGGTCAGAACTAGGGATGCACCGATACCGATACTGGTATCGGGTATCGGGGTGGATACTGTAAAATGTGCGTGTACTCATACTCGTAAAAGTTAACCGATACCATGAACCGATACCAACTTATTTCATTAATCAGAGGGTGGCTTGTCATTTCTGTTGTAGTTTTTTAGATTGGCCACTAGGGGGCCAATTATTATTTTATTTATTATTTATTTTATAATAATTATTTTGTTTGTTTGTTTACAATATGGACACTCTGCAATAATTTAAAAGTTTATTTTATTCTCAAACCTAATTTGTATTTATTTTATTCCAAACAGAAGTGTTTATTTATTATTCTGAAAGCTCGAGACAGTGCCAATAGTTCAGTGATATTCTGTTAAATTACAATGTGGAGACTCTGCAATAATTTAACAGAAGTGCTTATTTTTCACTTGAAATTTTTTTGTGGTCATTTTTATTACGATTTTATTTTTTATTGGCAGAGAATAAAATAAAACCTGTCTTCCAATTCATTGCATTTGTGTGTGTGTGTGTGTGTGTGGTAGAAGTATCGGTTTTTGTACTCTGTTTCGGCAAGTACTCAGATCCAAGTATCAGTATCGTATCGGTTTGAAAAAATTGGTATCGTTGCATCCCTAGTCAGGACCTATTGTTGCTGTTCTGTTGAACTGTGACTGATTCAGGACACACCGAGACTGGATTACAATCTAGAGTTAGCATTAGCAGCGAATTAGCCGCTCGGGTTTTTAAGCACAGCGTGGAGCTACATTATTGGAGCTTGTCCCTTTAGGGTTGGGGGGTGAGGACCTCCAGGGCTGGAGGGCCAGTGTCCTGCAGGGTTTAGATCTCACGCTGGGTCAACACACCTGAATCACATGATGAGTTCATTAGCAGGCCTCTGGAGAACTTCAGGACATGTTGAGGAGGTCATTTAGCCGTTTAAACCAGCTGTTGGATCAAGGACACATGTTAAACCTGCAGGACACCGGCCCTCCAGCCCCGGAGTTGCCCACATCTGCTTTAGGGGATGCTAGAAAGTTGTCAACGGGGAAACCGTCAGTCCCTCTACCATCGACCCAACACTCTGTATGTGTTAGCATCACTGAGCACAAGTCTCTCTCACTGTCGAACTTTTTTAAGCCCACTCAGTAACGGACGTGTCTGAGACCTCGAAGCAGTGGTATGAGCATCGTTGTCCAAAGGTTTGAAACAAAAAGAAGCTGTCACGGTTTCTCTCCTTCACCATTTACTCCCCTTGTGCCAGGAGAACGTTTGGCTTCTCCAGCTCTTCACTGTTTTTGAATGAGAAAAATAAAATTCAATCACAACGGATGAAACTGAATCTCATATACAAGGCTCCCCGCCATCACGTGAACCTCAGCTTTATCGGCCGTCGACGAGGCGTTTAGCATTTACACGAGTGCACCCCTGCTGAACGTGACCCGTGTTGTATTTTAGCTTTTGCTGACACAAAACCACAAACAACAGGCCAATGACGTACATACATTATCACTAGCACACCAACTGTATTAACCTGTAAGTATATCACATCTTTTCAATGATTGAAGGAAAGCAGCGCTGAATCAAGAGCTGAAGGAAAACTGAAGTCATCACAGCAAATTTACATGTCAAACCAACCCAGCTCTTGAAAACAGAGCACACTCAGTCAAATGTACATAAACCTCGTTCGCCTGTACAGTATTTACACATGTGCAAAGGAAATGAACATCAAAAATCAAAGGTGAAAAACCCAGACCAAGCATTAGTTTGGCAAACGCCTCTCGACCAGAAACGACTCCCTAAACATCCACATGAGAGATTTGAGTCCCAACGCAAGCAAAGGAAACGTCGTCCGAGTGTTGTAATACTGATTCTGTGGTATTGCTGGTTGTACCAAAAGCACAGCACTGCAGGCTCACGAGACGCTGTGCATCTCAACCACATACTCTGCCAATGAGGTGTTTGAGTGCAATATCAGTGAGGTCACTCTAGTGTCGAAATGGCAGCCGATGTCATCCGCACGATGCCGGTGAATAAAGCTATCAGAGCTAAAAACATGGGGAAATGAATGGGGGAGCTGTGAGCTAACAAAGACATTTATGTTTGTGAGTTTTTACGGTTTTCTTTTAAAATATGTCAAAGTACACACATTATGTATAACCTGAAAGGCAAAAGGGGTCCCAGGCATGATCCTGTGCCGAGCGCTGCAGCTTAATAGGCTTAGATTAGCCTGTCAGGAGCATGAAGAGCAGGATTACTGTGAGAGCCAGAGGACAGGAGGCAGTGACACAGTGAGAGCAGATCAGGTTAAACACATAAAAACACAAGAGCTTTACACGTCAAAGAGAACAGAGAAGATGCTCTGGCTCACGGAGGATGGCGTGTGCTGATGCTCTTCCTCTTGTCTTTCCTGATGATGAGCTGCAGCGAGCGTAACTAACAACGGCCGGGAAAACAAATACCTGCGTGGTTATCAGCCTGCAGCACACACTGCAGGAGGTCGTCACGAACCATGTTAACGTGCTTTGCTCCATTCGTCCCTTTTACACATCAGGTGTGAACATGTGTGAATACTTGTGTCGCCGCTCTTAAACAGCTGTGACTGGACATTATTGATTTTTCTACCCAACACAGAGTCTGACCACACAGTTCAGAGTCCTGTCTTTGTGAAGGATCATTCAGGTTTATTATTCCTACTGGGTATGATAGCAGTATGCACACTGAACAATGATCATATTAAAGAACAACAGTAATCACTCTCATTAGTCCCAATAATCCAACTCCTCTGGAAGTAGGGCTGCCACAAACCATTATTTTGATAGTCGACTAATCAGATCATCATCCATTGGACGTAAAACGTACAGCTTATTGCACCAGCAGCATCTGCTCTTATATAACTATCATTAGCTTACAGCTTTAAGTGTTTAAGGTCTGTGCTAACTAAAAATAAAGACAAGATGATAGTTTATTAAATTTTAATGAAATTTGCAGATTGTTTTGGTGAAGTTTAATAAACTCCTTGCTATCTAAAATATAACAGGACACCGGAGTAAATTCTGGAGCATCTCACACTTCTGATAATCAGCTGTCTGCTTGATGTTTATTCAGCTGTGTAAAAACTATAACTTTAATCTCAGCCAAACCGATTTACTCAGGAACAAATAAAATACTGAAAAAGCCAAACAATAACATTTTTAAGTTATCTAAGTGACTTATATATCATGTTTAACCTGAGTAGTGAAAGACGGCGGTGGGTTTGAAAACGATTAGCGGGAGTCCGGTGTTCTCACGGCTCTAGTTAGCCTAGCCCCCGGCTAGCTATCGAGCTAGTGGGTAACAGACGTCTCCGAAAACGTCGGAGCGCTTTTGAAAATATGTGGTGTCTTGATAAACTGAGCAGATATTTGAGGTTTACACAGCTACATTCTCGCCTGAAAACATGTTAAACGTTTATTTTGTGACCCAGAAAGAATAATAAGAGTAATATTAAAACTAACTAGCTGCCGCCATTGTTGGAAACTGAGCTGGGCTGCGCTATGAATTCTGGGACACAGCTTCTTCTTCTTCGGGGTTTAACGGCAGCTGGCATCCTTGTACATGCAGTGCTGCCATCTTCTGTTTCAGTCCGTTATTACACTCTTAAATCCTACTACTTATTCCTGTGTCTTTTGGGATCTTACAAAGCTTCAAACGACGCGTCGACTATTAAATCAGTCGTCGACGATTTTGATAGTCGACTAATCGTGGCAGCCCTATTTGGAAGTTTGGAAGTCGCCTTTATGAGGGTGAAACTGGAGACCAGAGCCTCTATGATTACAGGCTGGAACAATATCGTACAGATCAGGGCTTCACCAGTGATAACTATTTAATAAAGAAGCTAAGGCGATTTCCCAACTCTGTGATATTGAAAACATTTGTATCACGTTATTATTTCATGGTAGTTTTAAGGTGTATCACATTAATATTAAACTTCAGCTACAAGCGTGTTTTGGTGATGCATCTACGTGACTTTGGTCGGCTTCAGCAGCCTGCAGTGCTGCACTTGCTGACATAATTAGGAGTAGACACCAGAGGCCACAAACTGGTCAGCGGTCGAGCCTAACTGGACTGTTTTCAGCTGGCCACCTATGACCAGTAACCAGCTGGTAAACCTCAGATATACGTGATTCTCTGCTGACCGTCTTGTGCCTCACGTTGCAAGGACATTAAACATATTAAATACAGCGTCTTTCTCCGTCAGCAGTCTTTCTTATCTGACCTGAAATGACAGAAACTCAGTCTAAAGGGGCTTCGGTGAGAACAGCGTTCAGACTGGAACAAACGTGTAATAAACCTGAATGATCCTTTGTCTGCCTCACCGACTGGATGACGTGCTCGGGGCTAGAAGTATTTCTGTGTTTAAGGCTGTATGTTAATAACAGGGACCGCTCTCCATCATTATACATTCTGATCATCCGGCCAGGGGTGTGTCTGCGACTGGCCGGCCTATCTTACAGTTTGCAAAGGGGAGGAACCCCCAACCACGAGCGCCTGCTGGCTGGACACTTGCTGATAAAGAAAAAAAGTCCTCCACCCATGTTACTAATATGTAAGCACCAAAGTTTTTATTTGCCCCACAATGAGCAGAACGTCCCTCGACAGCGAGCTTTTGTCTTCAAACGCCATCGAGCTGTACGCCATTAATACCTGAGCGTTCAGGGCTTGTTTGTATTTGAGTCCAATCTTCGTGTAAATTGTGACGTGTTTCACGTCAGGTCCTGTCAAACCCACAAACAACTTTGCAGCAGCGCGATGAGGTGGCTGGATGCAGCATCGGCCCTTTGGGTGAATGTGAGCACACAAAACACAAAAATCACAGGATCACGTCTCATATTGCATTTAGTTAGCACCGAGGTTTGGGTGGCATTTGAAGACAAAGGCTTCGACTGTCTGAAAGCAGGAGTTTCTAAGGTCGCGTTGCTCTTCCATCGTGCTTCACTGACAGACGAAATGAGGAAGTGGAAGCTGTGATTAGCCTGAGACTAGGCTGCAGCGTGGAGCAGCAGGTGTGACACCTCCCCCTTCGATATAAAGTCGTAGACCGTGGGTGATTGAACAGTGGCTAAAGGATAATCAATACTACAACCAATGCCTGGGTAAAAAACAGGAACTCCTCATTATGTGACCATCGTTGTTAACAGCAGCTGATGAGATGTTTGCGTGTGCTTTGCGGCCGAGTTTGTGGTGACGTTTGCTCGTCAATCACGTGTCCCAGTCGAGCTCTCTGCACGCGATACGGACCAGTCTGAGCTCCAGTTCGAAGGCGTCGGGCCGCTCCTGAGGGTTGGCCGACAGCATCTCCCTGATCAGCTGCTTCATGTGGCTGTTCATGCTCTTTTTCCGGGCAGGGATCAGCAGCTCCATCTTTGGGTTCTCTAACAGGGCCTCTCCTAGCGGCACGATCTCCGAGCCCTGCTGCACGTAGCTCCCCAGCAGCTCCTTCTGAGTCTCCACATCCACAAAGGTGATGCGCTCCACCATGGCCCAGATGATCACCCCCAGGGCGAAGATATCGGCCTTGGCTGTGTAGTGGCCCTCCCACACCTCCGGGGCCATGTAGAAGTCCGTCCCACAAGCCGTGGACAGGAAGCACTTGTTGACGCTGGCCGGCTCCTCGGGGTTGAGCCCGGATGTAGAGCAGACCTTGCTCAGGCCAAAGTCGGCCACTTTGAGGGTGGGCTCGGACGAGCCGGCCGGCGTGCAGGCCTGGGAGATGAGGATGTTGTCTGGTTTGAGGTCACGGTGTATGATCTGGTTACGGTGCAGGAACGCCAGGGCGCTGCCCAGCTGCAGCATGAAGCTGGTGTTGGTCTTGCGGCTGGGTTTGCGAGACAGCAAGTAGGCATTCATGTCGCCGCCGTCGCAGAAGTCCATAACAAACCACAAATAGTAGGCACAGCAAGGGTCAAAGGTGATCTCGCCCTTCAAAGACGTCTCCACGAGCTGCAGAAGAAACAGAAGATGAAAAGTGTACAGAAGCAGTAACGTAACGACTGTGACAGTAGATAACACATTCATGGCGTGTCTCACCATAGAGGCTCCCTCTGGTGGCAGATGGCTGCACAGCATTTAGGAAACACCAGTTTATAATTGATGCCCAATGCTGGGAGTGTGGAGCCATTCGATCATTACAGCGCACATCCCGACTATACACCAGTCCTCATTTAATCTTAGTAATTATTCAAGTCTGACTCCCTCTCACAATGTTGTAGCACGTTTATCTTAAAACATACATCATCACAGGGGACCGTCGTCAGCTCTATGAAAGCAGACAGTCGGCCAGTTTCCTGGTCTGGAGCATTTGGATGGTTTTTGATCATTTTATTTTAAATTTTCCAAATATAACACAAAAACAAACAAAAGGAGACGCAAACAAGCTCTGATGCATTACAAACAAACCAATTAATTCAAACTAGGGATGCACCGATACCGATACTGGTATCAGGTATCGGGGCCGATACTGTAAAATGTGTGTGTACTCATACTCGTAAAAGTTAACCGATACCATGAACCGATACCAACTTATTTCATTAGTCAGAGGGTGGCTTGTCATTTCTGTAGTTTGTTAGATTGGCCACTAGGGGGCCAATTATTATTTTATTTATTATTTATTTTATAATTTTTTATATTTTATTATTTATTTAATAATTATTATTTTTGTTTGTTGTGTGTTTGTTTGTTTACATTATGGACACTCTGCAATAATTTAAAAGTTTATTTTATTCTCAAACCTAATTTGTATTTATTTTATTCCAAACAGAAGTGTTTATTTATTATTCTGAAAGCTCGAGACAGTGCCAATAGTTCAGTGATATTTTGTTAAATTACAATGTGGAGACTCTGCAATAATTTAACAGAAGTGCTGATTTTTCACTTGAAATCTTTTTGTGGTCATTTTTATTAAGATTTTATTTTTTATCGGCAGAGAATAAAATAAAACCTGTCTTCCAATTAATTGTATTTGTGTGTGTGTGTGTGTGTGTGTGTGTGTGGTAGAAGTATCGTTTTTTGTGCTCTGTATCAGCAAGTACTCAGATCCAAGTATCGGTATCGTATCGGTTTGAAAAAATTGGTATCGTTGCATCCCTAATTCATACAAATTTGCACTTCACAATACAAGAAAGAAAATGATATTCCTAACTACTTTGAATGGAACTTGCTGCAGGAATTCTAGTGAGCTGTTGTTGGAAACTCACTCTTTGACCAGTCGATGGTTTATCCTGATAATTTACCCAAAGCTGTAATCAGGCTGAGGAGCAGAATGTGTCATTACTCTGAACCATCAGGTCCCGCTGTTTTTCCATTAGGGAATGATTTTATAGCCTGGATAACCTCCTGAAGAGTAAACTCGGAATCAAGATAATCCCGGTCGGAGCTCCTCAGTTTAGGCAATGGGAGAGAATCGAAGAAGCCATTAAGATCAGATTGTAACATATAACTCACTACAGAAGTCGCTGAAGCGACGGTTTATATCGGGTGGGTTAGTTAGCAGAGTTTGATTTGATGCTGTGTATTGCTCTTGCTATGCTGTCGTCATAGCAACAAACCAGGTTTATCCCCAAACTCGAAATGCTTTTGTCGCAATTTCCAAAGTAGATTACTGACTAGGCCACTCGTTATGTCGTTACGTTCCTATTTTAATTTCACTCTCTCTTTGTAGAGACTTGATACGATCCAGGTCAGGAAGGACACTGTTGATTTCCAACAGACGTTTCTCTTTTTTAAGAGCTGAAGTGTGAGAGATTATTTCGCCCCTCAAAACAGTCTTCAGTGCTTCCCATGGAGTCGAATCGGATACCTCACCATTATCGTTTGCTTCTATGTAATCCTTCATTTTGCAGGTTCTTCTTCTCCTTAAGAAGTTTAGCGTTAAGTCACCAAGAGTAAACCTGTTTTGGAAGTCCATCCATTCGCTTCTGCTCATCTTTTTTTTTTTTTCAGGGTCGTGGGGGCGCTGGATCCTATCCCAGCTGTCATAGGGCGAGAGGCGGGGTCCACCCTGGACAGGTCGCCAGTCTGTCACAGGGCCAACACACAGGGACAGACAACCATTCACACTCACAGTCACACCTATCCCCACTGCTTTGGAAGTGAAAGATTTAATGCACCGGATTTAAACCGGTGGCACGGTGGTTAGCACTGTTGCCGCACAGCAAGAAGGTCCTGAGTTCAATTCCACCATCAGGTCTTTCTGTGTGGAGTTTGCATGTTCTCCCCGTGTTTGCGTGGGTTCCCTCTGGGTACCCCGGCTTCCTCCCACCATCCAAAGACATGCAGCTTGTGGGGATAGGTTAATTGGATAATCCAAATTGCCACTAGGTGTGAATGTGAGTGTGAATGGTTGTCTGTCCCTGTGTGTTGGCCCTGCGACAGACTGGCGACCTGTCCAGGGTGTACCCCGCCTCTCGCCCTGTGACAGCTGGGATAGGCTCCAGCGCCCCCCGCGACCCTGAAAGGATAAGCGGAAGCGAATGGATGGATGGATGAAGATTTAATGATATTGTTAAGGGACTATGGTCAGATATTAATATATTATGATACTTGGAGTTGGTGACTTGAGACGTGAGCTCAGCAGAAAATGGTCCATCCTGGTAGATTTATGAACATGTGAGTAGACGAGTTCTCTCTACCTGTAGGACGTTGAATCCTGCAAATATCTACCATGTCCTGGTTTTAAGAAGATTGTTTAAAGGTTTTGAAGAAGCTGTTTCTGACACTAATTGTGTAGATGATCCATTTGGGAGGGGCCAGGATAACAGTTAAGATCTCCAGATACTATTATATTAGGATCGTTATCTGGGAGCAGATCAAAAGTTCTCTTAAACTCGGTTCATCTGTGTTATCATATATATTTAGGAGTATTAATGGGTGAGGATTATATATCTACCTAGGGGATCGGTACCCACAGAAGTCATCTGGAATGGGACGTTCTTCCCAAATAGTACCGCGACACCACACGTGTGAGGTGAATGCTGACTGATACATCTGAGACACCCAGTTGCACTTTAATCTATGTTGTGTATCTTTGTGTAACAATGTAACACAATGCTACCTTATATCGCTTCCCAGCTACACAAAGCTCAGACTCTACACGCCTCAGTTAGCATACTAAACCTTTAAGTTTGGGAGAGTTACCAGGAGAAGCCTCAAAGTTTGCATTCGAGCCACAAGATTTCTGAAAGAGCCCTGGGGGAGAGATTTGACCGCAACATCATATTTTATGAAAACCAAACACAGCACATCACCACAAACAAGTGGAAGGGTGACTGTATGGGCCCTGGGCACCTGGCAGGCATCGAGTCTGTAATCTGCACTGAGGCTTCTGTCTGAGCTAAAGCTGGGGAACATTTCTGCAGCAGGACAATGATCTCAGACACAAATCACCAACAGAAAAGCCTAACAAAGAAAATAATCAGGTGTTGCAGTGGCCCAATCCAAGTCCCGACTGCGTGGAGTCTGTTCTCTGATTTTCTTTCCTCCAACAGTTCAAAAGCACCAAGAGGTTTACTGGAGGTCCTGGAGGCAGCCACCCTCTTTTTGTTTTAACCTTTTAAACCGGTCAGAGCAGCACGCTCTGTTTTGCGTAACTACTTTTAAATCCCGGTAGCACTGCAACCACGTGAGCTAGCACAATAACTTTTTTTGCATATGAAACCGGAGGAGTTGTACTTACATCTTATGCCATCAGCTTGTCCTCGGTCACAGTTTCCTTCCACATATAGCTTTGCAAAAACTGCATAAAAAGCACTTGCAGCAACAAAAACATAATATTCCAGAAACACGCTTTGCTGATCCGATCAGCTGTTCATAACACTTCCTACGTTGGAATAGATGTCAACGTGAACTATCACATGTCCACCATGACCTGCCCGAAACCGGAAGTGACGTCATTTTGAGCCTATACTGGTGTTTTTAAAAGTTATCTTTGACTTTATGACTTTCTGTGTGGTTTCTGGGATGCTTAGGACTCATATTGCACTGCTGGAAATAGTTTATTTTGATGCATATGCTGCTTTTTTGCAAATTTGCATTATAATATTTATTTTCGTTTTTCCTGCAGTGTATAAAAATTGGTGTATTTCAAAAATAAAACTATGAAGACACTCAAAATAAATTTCCTGTGGTGGGAAACTATTTTGTGCAACTTTTTTGTATTTACAGTTTTGAGGGATAAGCCTCTTAAATTTCTCTAACTAGAAATATATGTTAAAAAAACAAAAACGATTTTAAATTTTTTTGTAGATTATTGCACTTTTTTTTCAATTTATGTAATTACTATGCACTTAATGCAGACATATTATTAAAATCTGGGCTATAATGGTTGTATTGATGTATATCAACTTGAAATGCTCCCAAAAATGGCTCCACAGCATGTAAACATATAATATAAGCTCTGGCGGACTTGGTTCTATGGTAGGTCTTAAAGGGTTAAATCAGGCCACTGAAGTTTGTGTCATTTGTCCCAATACTTCTAACAGCTCTTGAAATCACAACTGAAATGCTTTAACCTCCTAGGACCTGGGTCCACATATGTGGACATCACATTTTGGGTTATTTAGACCAAAATACTCAATTTTGCTCTCCAAGGGCCTGATGTCCACTCACGGGGACATTATGCGTGTGTGTGTGGTAGAAGTATCGGTTTTTGTACTCTGTATCGGCAAGTACTCAGATCCAAGTATCAGTATTGTATTGGTTTGAAAAAACTGCTATCGTTGCATCCCTACTCTGAGTCTAAAAAACCAACACATGGATAAATTAATGAGCACCGAGCTTCCCTCTGACTCAGGAATAAACGGGACCTTCTCATTTGAGTCAAAATAATAAACATTTAACCATCAGGTGCCTTTGTGTCAGTCACACTCTACAGTGTATAAATGAATCAACTCTGTAGCTGAAATATAAAGCTCGGTCAGTCAACATCGAAGCATTAAAGCATTAGAAATAATTCCCCCAGGGATCAATAAAGTATTCTGATTAATGTTGTCAGCTGTAAACTGTGTAAACACACTTTGTGTTTGTGCTCTCCTATCATCTCACATGCTGTCATCTCATCTGGTTGGAGAGCCTTTTTGTTCAGTACCTGACAAACTGCTTCTTAAAGAATCACCTGCAGGACACTGAGGCATGAAGTCACCTGCTGAGCAACAGTGTGACGAACGCATCTATAAATAAAGACAATCACATGGATGAAAGCGAAACACCGAACCTGTGTTTTGGTCACATCGAGTATCACATCTGAACTTGTATGACTTCTTTGATCAGTGTGTGTTTAACTGGCTGAGGGGACAACATGAGTTTGGATGAGCCAACACGCGATTTCATAGTTTCACTTCTGCAGGAGCACGATTCCTTCTTCTGTAACCCCGAGGTCAGCACAGAACTAACAGGAAGTTAAAAACAAGCAGAAGCCATTAGCAGAGCTGTGCCCTGTGACAGATGCACACGGTGACATCTGTCAAACAGAAAATACACCAAGTCTGAGATTAGCACTTCCTGTTTATCATCTACACAAGCTGTGTTCAAATTGTCGCTCGCTACATCAGCAGGCAGACTCGACCTGCACATGCTGCTTTCACAGCTGCTAGGACCACTGTTACAGCAGCGTTTCCTGCATTTATCAGTCTGTCACATCACTGTGGAGCAATTTTGCTCCATTTTTCTTTATAACATTGTTTAAGTTCATTAAGTTTTCCTGACATTTGTTTATCTGCAGCTTTCTTAAGGTCCTACCACAGTAACTGAGCCAGTCGGCGGTCACGTGTGGACACTGACACACCTTTATCTGTTCATGTAGTTTGTGTTTACAGTAACACTCCTGTTGTGTGGCCCAGTTTAAGCCAAAGTTAAGCTCAGGATCAGTAACATGTTTAAACAAAACTAGCATCCTGGCTAGGGATGGGTACCGGTCACCGGTTCTGACATAAACGGTAGTAACCAGACCGAAAAGCAGCCACATTTCGGTGCTTTATTTTCCTGAGCTGTGATACACTTTGAATTCTAGCCAATCATGTTACGTTTCTGAGGATAGTAGGCGGGTCCAGGTACGTACGTTCTTTTAGAGCAGAGCTACAGATTAAAAATGTCCAAGGCGAAGCGGTCAAAGTCTGGCTGTACTTCACAGCAAAAGATGCAAACTCAGCAGCTGCAACAAGTGCTTTAAGCTGATACTGTGATACTGTCAAAGGAGGTAACACCTCAAATCTGATGAAACACCTGGCGACACATAGCGTTTTTTTAAAAGCCGAGAAATGCGCCGTATTTGATAGCTTGCTGCGAGACCTCACACCGAGCACATCTACTGCGGGTGTGGTGCCTGTTATCGACCCGGAGTTAGCAACATCCCCCAAAAACACGAAGAGGAGAGTCCTGGCCCCTAGCCCTGCCAGTGTAGCAGAAATGATGAGGATGATGATGCAGCAGCAGCCGTTCTTCTCTGCGTGAGTAGCTTAATGTTGTTCGTGTGTAATTTACGTTGAGTAGGCTAACCACGTTATTACATTAATGCATGTAAGGTGAACTAGCAAACATCATCATAGCTACATGCAGCTGTCTTCTTGTTTGATGGCAGATACTCCCTTCACCCTGGCCAAAAAGGCTAAAATGACCAAAGAAAAAGTGGGAAACAGTTAAACATGAGAGGTTTTTGGACAAAGTTTGTGTTTTTTCCATTGTTTAAGCTGCTTCCAGCCAAGAGTGATACCATATATGCCCCATAGCTGCAGAAAAGGCTAACACTGTTATCTTTTTACAAAAAAACAGCTGAACATGAGAGGTTTTTGGACAAAGTTTGTGTTCTCCATTCTTTAAGCACCGTTTAAGCACCGGCACCGTTTCAAAGTACCGGTTTGGTACTGGTATCGAATAAAACCTAAACGATACCCATCCCTAATCCTGACAACTGACCCTAGGACACTCTGCTGTACAGAGGAGTGCACGGTCAGCTGACTGACTGCAAGATGCTCAGACTGCAGAACAGAAAGTCATCATCCTCTATTACGATACGTCGGTTTGTCCTGAATGCTGTTTGGTTTGGGCCAATCGTGGCACTACTACAGGAAATAATCTCTTGTGTGTCAAGAGGACTTTGACCTTCATATGTTGCTGTAACGTTCTTTGCCTGAGTTTGTAATATCACCGACCACCAAACTGGTAGATCATATATCTAAAGGCCTTCTCAAATGGACGCACAATGTAGTCATTGACAACAACTGTATAGTTTCACTGGACGAATTCGCAGCATTTTCAAACCCAGCTCGATTTTTTGGATCCCAATAAACAATCCGACCAATCAGGTCACTGAATTTGGCAACAGGTGCGCTCATAGCTCAAGCCGCACACCTGTACTGAACAGACAACGGCATGGAAACAGTCAAACGGCACACAGGTCAACTTTGCTGCGGCTCACAGGGCCCTGTGAAGTGATTTGTCGGCCTCCTCAGCTGTGGTTCAAACTGACCCTCTGACATCCTGACACAGCTTCAGCTCCAGGATCTAACCAGGATATTCTCCCTGCTGCTGCGTCCTCACAGGTTCTTCCTCTTCTTATTTAGGAGCATCAGCACCAGCTCACCGCTGCTTTTATTCTTGTTCCACAGTTTATTTTTATGTAAAGCAATAACACAACAGGTGGAGAACAAGGAGCAGCTCTGACAAACTGACTGAGCGCGGTTTCTCTGCTGGGTTAGTGTAGAGAAATCAGAACATCTGCTACAAACAGCTGTGTTTGACTCGTTTTCACTCACATTTTGACCTGATATTCTTACTGCTGTTTGTTAAAATGACTGTTTTAGGACTAAAACCTTACACAGTGAAGCAGTTATAAAAAGTGAACACAGACGAACTACACCCATCATGACCGACCCCCTGGTTCGTGTGTTCTCACCTCGAGGTAGAGCGGCGAACTGGAGCCGTGGTTCATCCTCTGGGCTAGCTGGTCCCGCTGCAGGATACACTCCTCCAGGTGGATGACATTCGGGTGCTGGCTTTGGATGCTGCTGAGGGCCCAGAATTCCCGCAGGGCCAGTTCGACATTTTCTGGAGAGTGGCAGCGAATCTTCTTCACCGCCACCCTCGCCCCCGTACGCTTCACTACTGCCTCATAGACCACGCCGTAACTGCCACGCCCCACCTCCTGGATGAGTTCGTACTTCGGCTGGCTGCTTACCATCCTAGTCCTCACTGTGGAGACATATTGTGAGAGTTAAGCTCGCCCTCTGCACGTCTAAAAGCGTGCTAGTATGATCCCATGGAGTGTGTAACGCATGGACGCAGCCACCCAATGCAAATCATTAGCCAAAGACAAGCCCACAGGTAATCCTCCTTTCTGATACTCGAATACCCACAAATACAAAGCAGGCTTATTGATTCCAGTGACTGAGCCCATGATTCACAGACTTTGATAGGACCACAAGTCTGTTTGCAACCACAGGTATTATTGTGTCCTGGTGGACTTCACTGTGACTCCAAAGCTACGTCCGTCTGCATCAACTAGGGGTGGGGAAAAAATGGATACTGTGTAGCATGGTGATATTTTGTTTGCTAATAATGTATGGATACAGGGACAGCAGAAATCGATACTTTGTTACAAAAAGGTTTTTGTGCTCTGACTTCAGAGCATGTTGGTCCTTTTTCTGAGCAAGAATCCTGACATTCCTTCACTGTCCAAATGTGTTTAATAAACATGACAGTTTACTTATTTTAATTTAAGACATGTTTTATTTTAATTAAGTTTAAAACTTTTTTATTTAATGTAAAATTATATTTTGTTTTAATTTACTTTCAAATTCTTCAGTTGCTGAAGGGGCTGCATAGTTTTCATAAACTGCATAGTTCAGAATAGCTATAATTGTACCAGATGGTTGATTCAGTTAAGTTGGACTAGACTGTAATACAAACCGTTCAGTTTGTCAACAATCAAACTGAAATGAGAGAAAGACTGAGTGTGAGACTTTGATATTAGAGAAAATGATGATTGATAAAGTTTACCTTTATGTACAGAATCTGAATATCGCAAAATATTTTACAAAAATTGCAATAATATCGTATCGTGCGTTAAGTATTGTGATAATATCGTATCGTGGGATGTGTGGTGATTCCCACCTCTAGCATCTACCCAGTGAAAACTCATAAAGAATCGCATAGAAAAAGTAAAAGCTGCTCCCTTACTCAGCCAGAAAGCTGACTCTGTAATTGGAGAGACTGGACACACTGGAGAAGCCATTGTTTAGGATCTATGTCAGCAGACGGATTTCCCTTTGATCAATAAAGTTACTCTTGTTCTTGTTGCTGCTGCCACAGCAGCTGTAAATATGTTTACTGTGGGAGCTCTTCCTGCCACCAAGCTCCCAGAGAGCTGTGCCTCCTGCTCTCATTCACCTAACACACAAACGTTGGGTGAATGAGTTAACACAACAAACTGTGTGACAAATAAAGACCTAAACAGTTGTCAGGTGCGTCTCCTCTGGGTCTCTTTGCTCACAGTTCAACTTCACACTCTTTACCAGCAGAGTCGTGTTTCTGCTCTCTGAGGTCACCAAACCAGTTCTGTGTCTGTCTGCTGTGACTTTGCAACAGCAGAGTGATGATTTAAGACTGAAAACAACTCGGCTCACTAAAGTAAAAACAATGGAGGAATCCAAACGCTGTTTTGAATCAAAGAGCAGCAGCAATGACAAACACAGGGTGAGTAACATGTCCACAGTCCACAGTGAAATATTCAGGAAACATTCTTGAAAGCAACAGTTTGGAGATTACATGTTTAAACTGTTTAGACCAGCGGTCCCCAACCCCCGGGCCTCGGACCGGTACCGGTCCGTGAGTCGTTTGGTACCGGCCGCGAGAGTTGAGGCTCAGGTGTGAAATGTGTGGTTTTCAGGGTTTTCAGCGTTATTTTGTTATCGTTTTATCGTTAACTCGGTTTTCCTGGGTCTTTTCACGTGTGTTATGAATAAATCTTCTTTTTTTTTAGTTTTATTTTGTTGTATTTATCCGCGACACCTTAAAGGCCGGTCCATGAAAATATTGTCGGGCATAAACCGGTCCGTGGTGCAAAAAAGGTTGGAGACCGCTGGTTTAGACCACAGCTCGTGATAGTTGGTCCACATTTCTCCTCACTGCTCATATTAACGTCCGTGTGCTCCTGAACAGCGCTGAAGCCGCTGAGATCACACCGTGGTCCTGGGAAGTGTGAAGCCTGGATCCTTCTCGGCTGAGACAAAGACGCTGACAGCCGGAGACGTCACAGCCAGGCTGCACGCGGGACGTGCATACTTGGTGCACTGTAATTTACATTTCTGTGAATCCACAAGGTCACAAAAAACATCAGGCGCACGAGCAGCTGCGTGATGATGTCGCTCTGACCCGAGCACAGCACCATCACCTTCACATACACCGTCAACCAAACCGTCATTTTCTGCAGTTACCTTAGTTTAGCTGCAACAACCATTCACAGTTCAGCTTCTTAACAAAAGGCCTGGCAGACAGTTCAGGTAGAAATCAAGGATCTACGAATCACCAAGTAAGCGAACGTTCATGTGACTGAGCTGTGACGGCAGAGGAAACGCTCCCACACAGAACGTTCCCGTCACTTACACCTGCTCATATGTTTCAAGAAGACGTGACCTGAGATTGCACTGATGAGTTATCAATACTTCTTTTTTATTAATCATACCATACGTCTGATTATTGTTACTTTATAACTCAGTGGCATAGAACAGCTGAATGATGGACAGGACTAAAAACAGGGACAGATTACAATCAATGTAACTACACAGTTATTAGAACAGCAAACATAAAGATTACAGATATAATGTAATTGGATGACAACTGTAAGCTGTCAACAAAGTAAATAAATACTACTTTATAACTGTTTACCCAGTGAGCTGTGAAACAGTGACGAGGCGCCTGCAGACATCACTTTCTCTTGTTGAATAAGTGATGCAACAAAGAGTCCTACTGTGTCTCAGCAACAAGGCAGCAAATAAAATTTGAATAAATAACAACATGTTATTAATATTATTATTAACACCACCATAGTAATATGGCTTAAGCGCAGCCTGTTACACACCCCCGCCCCTTCATTTCTCCTGTTATTAAACAAAAAGCAGTTTTAACTTTCAACTACTAACAAACACGAGGAAACGTGTACAGTATTCAGGTTGTAGCGTACCCCTCTGCTGCTCCATAGTGTAAACAGGATTCAACACCATACACAACTATTGTGTTAACGTGACACCACTACAGGGTTACGTCACCGTGCACAGGAGCTGGGTCATAATCAGATTAGGAAGTACTTTTTTTTTAAGTATATGTTTAAGATAAGAAAACGAAGCACAGGCAACATGGACTGCAAACCATCCTTGTCAGTTGGTGTATAGAAAAACCAACTGACAAGGATTTTAAAAAATAAATCCATAGTATTTGATGATATGGGCTATTGGAGTACTGTTTCAGCAATACTCGATAAGTAAAACTCACCAGTGTACAAAGTCACTTTGTCACATGTCAATAATAGCTCAGTTATAACTATTTCTTATTATGAAGCCAACTTATGTTAGCGCTGTTGCTCTTTCGACTTGGAGCACAACACAACTTAGCACTGTAACAACTCTGCCTGTTATCCTGGGAATGACCGGGATTAAACACCTGTCTACATCCCAATATTCACTGGACTAATCAGAAAACTTCATTCTAAAGGAAGGTGACAGTGACAGGTTCGGAGCTGATGGATGTCTCCCAAAAGTCGGCAGCGAAAGGCTGACTCCCGGACGGAAGGAGCGGTAGCCAGCGTGCTAAGGGGCTGATTACAAATCCACTTGACTGATTGGCTAAGAGGCTAACAGCTATCTGGCCTGCCTACTGTCAGCTAACGATGTTGTTGCTCAGCTAACGTTAGCTAATCACGTTAACCTGAGCTAACAATGAGTCCATATATCTTCAGCACAACTGACACGTACGGTGGTATCGAGCATCTAGCTAACAAGTCCATGCCTGTTTAACGGTACCAGCACCGGGGCACAGAGGGGGCAGCGTGATAAGCACAGGGTATTGACAGTTTATTGTCCTCTGTGTGTGTGTGTGTGTGTGTGTGTGTGTGTGGCATCAGAAAAAATCCAGCCTCAAAACACACACACGCGACCCAAGTAGCTGCAGCAGACGAGACAATAGTTGATATGTAGAAGAAACAACAGTTGTCGGGCCGCGACTGTTAGCAAGCTCACCTTCGAGTCGATTCTCGGGGGTTCATTTGTTGTCTTCTTTACTCTCCCTGGCAGCCATTACCGCCGCGCACGTTCTGCTCGCACAGTCAAACCAAGAAGGTTTTGTCAAACACTGGACGTGAGAGCGCGCAGCTGCTATGCAGCACAGCGCGTCAGTGGCGATAGAGGGACGACTTCCGGTCATACCCTTCAAAATAAAATTCCTGTAGATACTTTTTTATAATGGAGACTCAATAGCCAGGAGGTGGAGGAACGTTGAGGGCGAGGGTATGTTTTTCTAAACATGTTTTTATGAAAAAAAAATTAAAGTACATGCAGAGAAATAGCTGATTAGTTCTTCATTAAGCTTTGTTCAATTCAATTCAATTTTATTTATATAGCGCCAAATCACAACAAAAGTCGCCTCAAGGCGCTTCATAGATACAGAGAAAAGCCCAACAATCATATGACCCCCTATGAGCAGCACTTTGGCGACAGTGGGAAGGAAAAACTCCCTTTTAACAGGAAGAAACCTCCAGCAGAACCAGGCTCAGGGAGGGGCGGGGCCATCTGCTGTGATTGGTTGCATCACAAAATTCTGCTTTGCTTTATATTCTAAGAGTTGCTTACTTGCTCTGTGTTTGGTGACTTTTTTAGTCATTTTTGTGTGGATTTTTTATTTGTTTGTTTAAAAACTTGCACTTTAGTAATTGAAATGAAATCCTGACTCAAAGATGGCAAAAGGCACCGTGTATTTTTAAAATGCAAACTTCCTATTAGAGCTAGCACATTTGATTAGCATTACTCAGTCAGTGAAATGAGAACACGTCCTTCAAGCCTTCACACCAAATATCACTTAGTGAACAAAATGCCGTGCACACCTGCAGAAGAGGATTGGGATTTTTTTTACTCAGAATTCTTAAAAAAACAAACTTTTTTCTATTTCCAGTGGCACTAATCCTCTTCCATACACACCTGTACAAGTTCATGTAATCTAATGTAGTGGACCCGCTATCCAAATATCACCTGTAATTCTTTCTCAAATACAGATACTGATGCTTGGATGATAGACAAACCTATTTGCCGGATTTCAGTAACACGTTCACAGAAAACACACGATGAAAACCCTAAAACGAAACATATGAACAAACCTATACCAGCTGCCCAGTATTCAGTATTCTAGGGTGGACATTGTGCAACTGATATAATCGCTTCATGCGAAGAAAAAGCGCTACAGGTGTGATGTTTGCTTTGAGTTTGCTGATGCAGGCCGGTGCTGCAAATATAGAGGTCTCTTTGTAGATCTAAGGAAAACATATAATAGGGTAAGAGAGGCGCTTTGGTACTGCAGGAGGAAGTTGGGAGTGCCAAGTAAGGTGTGCAGTGGAGGTGAGAGATGTGTTCAAGGTGGACATGAGATTACAAGGATCAGCTTTGAGCCTGCCCTTGTTTGCAGTGGTGATGAGCAGGTTGACTGATGAGGTCGGGTATGAAGGGACTATGATGTTCGCAGATGATGCTGTGATCTGAGAGGAAGAGAAGCTGGAGAGGTGGAGGTATGCTCTGGAGACAAGAATAACGAAAGTCAGGAGAAGCCAAATAAAATACATGTGTGAATAAGAGCGGGACAGGTGTGCATGACTGAGGCTTGGCCACCCATAACCCCTCTGATAGATCCTGAACACTGCAGACTGACAACATCTCACAAGAGCTGCAGTTTTGGAGATGCTTTTGAAGTTGTGTAGCATCACAACTTGGCCTGTCACAAGGATAGAGACACATAACCATTCATGTGCACATTTACATTTACAGTCCATTTAGATTCACTAATTCACCTAACCCCATACATGTCTTTGGACTACGGTAGGAAGCCAGAGTATCCGGGGGGAACAATACAAAGTCCATACAAAAAGGCCCCAGTGTGGATCTGAAGCCAGGACTTTCAGAGAGGTGACGGTGGTAAACTTCACCACCATGCGCAGGCTGCCCATAATAAATAATAAAAATGTAAAATGAATAAATACTTTAATGTATTAGACACAGAGCAACTCTGGAGGCTGGCCAGGTAGCCAGCGACATAGGTGAAGGAACCCTGGAGGCCAGCACTAGAAGACATGTGAGGCTTGGCAGGAGATCTGAGGAGACGATGGAAAAGCGAGTCTGCCAGGAGACCAGACAAAACGCCAGCAGCAGTGGAGATGGAGTGCATCAGGAAGCCTGGCCGGTGGCTGAGGAAACGGGGACCTCAGGGGGCGTGGGAGTTGCTTGGATGGCTGGGAGAAGTTGCTCTCAGAGGGTGTTTTAGTACCAGTCTTTATTTGTGGCTGTGGCTGGTAGCAGGGTGTGTTGGCATGATGCAGGACTGATTGTAGCACTCCACCTTTTCCTCTCTGCACAGCCATGTTTCTGGATGTTTCTGAGTAAAGGCCAGTCTGTCCTCCATGTTTTTGTTGCGACTTCTTTGCCCTGCTTGAAAACAGACCATCCTCCAAAAGCCTTTGCTTCACATGCAGATGTACTCGCCCCTGCCTGCTGCACTCCTGACCACGTTCTGCACTGCTGGTGCCCCGATGCTGAATTACCTTCAGCAGACACGAAAGCCTTCTTCACAACAACTGAACTTCTACTAGCAGCAGTATCCTTTCATGCAAAGCAACGATGACTGCTCATGCTTCCTTGCAGGTAACTATGGTTAACAAAGGACGGACGATGATTTCAAACACTACCCTCCATTTAAAGCATCCAGTCTGCTATTCTGAGGGCTTGATTACACTCCACTGTGGACACAAACACTGACAGCCGAGCAGTCTGCTTACAGTTAAAGTCCGCCACCTGAGGAGGACGCCCAAATGGTCTCCACAGACAAACCAGTGCGGTCAGAAAAACAGGCAGACACCTGCAGGGACCCTCGCACTAATCCTCTGATGATTAAACTACTGGGATGAAGTAGACCCTGACCAGTTCACAAAGGAAGAAGCCATGTTCTTATCAACACTCACCTGTGTTAATGAGAGGGTCACTAATGATGTCAGATCCATCTGTGGCAGTGGAAACGGGTTTTACAGGATTATGTTCATGTTTATGGCAAAGATGAAACACATGCATTCGATCACTCGTGATAATATTCTGCTGTACATGCAAACTGCCAGCAAACTTTGTGACAAAACCTTTGACTATGATTGTACTACATCATCAAACGCACCCTGAATTTCACGGTGGGTTTATTAGGTTTAGTGCAGTTTCATATGGTAGTCTGTGATAACCTGCTCAACAGCTGAAAATCCCCTCGATGGTGTTATTAAATCCCCCACAAGAGGGCAGAACACTTCCAGCTTTGGCTTTTAGATGAAGTCTCCGTCTGTTTAAGGATTTCTTTGATGGTCACATCTTATCTTGTTGTTCATGAAATCATTACAAATTATTACTGAATCTTTACTCCAAGGATTTAAAAGCACAGATGCCATTAATTCAAATATTTCTCTGTCATTTAACTTTTTGAAACCAGTAACAGATTTTTGATCATTTTTGCAGCTTTAATTTCAGATTTTTATCTCAAAATGCTGATTTACTATGTCAAATTTCTCCAAACATAGTTCATAACTGAGACAATCACAATTTTGGAATAATAATTCTGGCTCATGAACGACAAAAATATTTTTGTCAGTGGTGAAAACAAACTTTCATAACAAAGTGATCCAGCATAGGGAAATAAATCAATCCTGTACGATCATACCATACGTTATCCATATTCACAGTTACGTGTAATGAAAAAAACATCAGTTTTAATGTTTTTCTCTCTTTTTTAATGTTCATTTGTGCATTTTTCTCCATTTAGGAGAAAAAGAAATGTCATCTTATGACACGATGGCTGATGTGTGGTCCTTGTTTCTGATTATTATTATGTTTCATTCTTGTTAGGATTTTCTCTTCTTAGAGTTTGGTTTCTGTTCTGTGTCTCTGTGGCTGTGTCCCAATTCAGGGTCTGCAGCCTTAAAGGCCGCATTTTAAGGCCGATTACGTCACAGCGACGCGACGAAGGCTGTCCCAATTCGAAGGCTGCTCGAAATGCGGCCCTCAAATGCGTCCTTCATTTCCCTGAATTTTAAGGATGTGGCGGTGTAGACTTCGTGGCCCAACATATCCCACAATTCATAGCGGCAGTCAGTGTGGATAATTCTGCCGCAGACGGCAGAAGCGGAGTGGCCGAAGAGTAAACTTTAAGTAAGTACTGAATATTATGTCACTTATTTATGTGCAAATGTTTAATAACGAAGAACATTAAAACATTACTGTTGGCCACATGTCGGCAAAGTCATGTGACATTAGTGACGTTTGTACTAACTTGGTTTTAAAGCCTTTACTTTAAAATATACGCCGTTCAATAGCTGAGCTTAATCAGAGAATGATCAAAGCTCATGTAGAAACAAACAAATGAACAAAAGATTTTCTCCTTCATTTCTGTCAAACAAAGCTGTATGAAACGTTTCCAGCTGTTAGTATCATGGTTGCTAGGCAACCTGGGCAGCGCAACGGAGGCTAGACCGTCCCATTTCACAAGCCTCGCACTTCCGGCCTTAGCGGTCTTTGAGTACGCGGCCCTTGAGGATCGTTAAGGCTGCAGACCCTGAATTGGGACACAGCCTGTGTCTGTCCCTGTCGCCATGTCTGTTGCTTTAGTGTTGAGCTGGTGTCTGTGCATACCTGTTGTATTTCCTGTTTTACTTTGATAGTCCGTGTCCTGTGTGGTTTTGCTTCCCTTGTCTCATCAGCTCTGATTTCTCCCAGCTGTGTTTCCCTCCTGTCTCCCATCCTCTGATTGCTCCTGTGTGTATTTAAGCCCTGTGTGTTCTCCTGCTTGTTGTTGGTCTGTCTCACTACTGTGTAGCTTTCTCCCTGTCGTGTTCTGTGTTTCAGGTTTGTTTAGTTAGTCTTCCAGTTCAGGGTTTTCAGTGTGGCCCATGTTTAGCTCTTGTTTGTGTTTAGTTTTGCCACTCTGTAAATAAAATTAAGTCCTTCTCTGCACTTCGTCGCAGCCGTGACGTCATTATGAAAACATCAGCTCGTTCCTATTATGGCTTTGTGTCGCTGATATGACACATTTACTTTTCTATAGAGCAGAAAGCCATTAATGAGCAGTTAAACGTGACTGTCTCTGTCCTTTACTTAAAAGGTAAAGTGTTGGATAACTAGTTGCCTGGCAGCACTAGTTCTTCTTAACTGTAACAGCTGGAGAGGAAATGAAGGCAAAAACATATCAGAACAACTGTGGGTCATGAAATCAAAACAACAGCCTAAAATACAAAAGATACTGTTTGGCTCAACGAGGGGAAGTGACTGATGTATCCAACACATTCAACACAACAGTTATTTTGTCCACAGTCACAACAGAATTTAGAATTTGATAAATAAAAATTAGAGATGGCACGATACCACTTTTTTATGTCCGATACCGATATCATAAATTTGGATATCTGCCGATACCGATATGAATCTGATATAGTGTTTTTATTAATCAATAAAACGTTTTTTAATATCTTGCTGCTTTTTGTATAAGTTCATACTCAAGTTTAAATAAACAACAACACTGAAGCTATTCTGTTATACCTGTATGTAAAAAATACAACAAAATATTTCATAGTTCAGCAACACTGATCAATCTAATAAAGTTAAACCTGCTCCATCCTCCCTATTCTGGTATTTTAAAGAGTACTTAGCAGAAATATTAAACAACCTAACTAATAGGGTTGCAAAAAAAAATAGGGAACCACCCCCCACCCTCATGATGATTAAACAACTTTAATTTAATGCACATGTAAAAAAAAAAATGCACAGAAATAAATTATTTTTCCACAATAATTAAATAGATTCAACATCTTTCTTCTACAGAATTGCAGACTGCACAGATGGTTCCCAAAGGAAATACGTACTACAGCTTACTAGGGTATATTAGACTTAACAGTTACTATATACAGTAATGGACTTCTATACATTTACATCAGATTAAAACTTTGGGTGTAAGAGTCAGATAATTATTTATTAAAGGCTAGACATTTTAAATGAGAATAAGAAAGAAAAGTATGTCTTTGTGCCCCCTTTTCCCTGTTACTGCCCTATCGGCCCCCCTGGCTACACTTTGCTAGATCCGCCCCTGCACAGTTACGTCAGCTGTAGAAAAAGATCCTGGTGTAGAAATAATATTAAATAAATTCTAACAACAGCTGATCAAGCTTAAACGTGCTGCTGTTGTTCAGCCGCTGGTTTCCTCTTTCTGGTGAGAAGTGAGACAAAAACAAAGAAGAGAGACGATCAGCTGATCATTGATCAGTTTATGATTGAAGCAGGAGAGAGAGAGAGAGAGAGAGAGAGAGAGGCAGTCGCTCCATATATCTGTTGTTAAGCTTAACGCTGGAACGCTTTACAAACATTCAGAGATGAACTTACACACTTGCTTTACTTCTCTCTGAGAAAACTTCCTCGGAGATGAAATGCTGGTTTTTTGAGGTGCTTTTTGATATTTAATGGATCAATTACATTTTTTATTTCTCTCTGATATCCGATCCAGTAATTTATGTCAGTATCGGACCGATACCGACACGTAATATCGGATCGGTCCATCTCTAATAAAAACTGAGATGAACACATGACATCAGTGACATCACGTCCAAGTCACCACCAGTATGAGCTGTGCTGAGAGCCTGTGCTTGGATCCATTCAAACATGCTGTGCTCCGGTGTGAAACCAGATTAATGGGTTACTGTGACACAAGTCAAGCTTAAACTCAAACCTGGTTATTTGACTAAATCACCATGGTAACTTTAAGCCCAGCATAACAGAGGAAGTCAGTAACAACCACAGTGATGCCTCTGTAGTGACTCCTGTGCAGTTTAATCCTCAGGCTGGAACAAAACTTCTGCTTGTATGTCAGTGGCTTAATAAAGTGTATTTGATTAGCAGCGCGAGGTCCTACTTACCCTTCTGTCTGATATGTCCCCTGTCCTTGCTTTCTAACGTTGTCTCCTGGGGCCTTCATAGCCAGCCCCCTGAAGATCGGCTCGTCATCTGGGGAGACACAGCTTCAGTTCAACAGTTGTCTCCAGCCATGAAAGAGCCACTGGCTGCAGCTGATGAAGCTCAAAGTCTGCTAGCTCCGTCTCCTGGTGGCATCAAAAAACCAAAACCCAAAACTGAAATAACTGTGTTTGAACACAGATGTGTGTTTCAGCTAAAGGAAGATTGATTTGGTCTGCTGATGAAGAGCCCATAGACAGGATGTTTTGTCCAATGAGGAGCTTGATACTAAGGAACACTAACTACTAACTTCATGTTTCACTCCCATCAGAGACTCGTGGTGGACCTACCTGTCAGGCTGAACCCTCACCTGGAGACAGGTCATCTAAAATAAGGATTTTGTTCAACTAGGAGCAATATTCCCTCCAAGATACACATTTATTTCAAATACTTAGTGACATGTTTTCATTCACAGATCAGCAGGCTGCTGCTTTGCTGACAGGGAGAGCAGGGTGAGGTCATTATACACTCGTGGCTGCTGTCATTTGTTTTTAATGGGTTTAACTTGACAGCTTAGAGCTGAGTCACGTGTTCGTGTGTTTAGTCCTTATATTTGTTTATTTGTTTATTTAAGGAACCCCATTAGCTTCCACAACAGTGGTTGCTCGTCTTCCTGGGGCCCAAACCATCAAATACCACCGAAGAAAATGTTACACAATGAGTTGGATGCAAAATATCCACAAAATGTGTCTCTTACATCCACAGTAAGGTTTTACAATTCTGAAAATATAAGCATGTAAATATTAAAAATGTAAAAACACTCAAACAAAATAGAAAATTTCCATTACAAGTGACATTACCCTCTTACAACATTTACAAATAAATTAAAAACTGCCTAAATAGGCTTTTAGGTGATTTTTTAAATTATGAATAGAAGCCAATTCTCGAATTGCATAAGGCGACTTATTCCACTGATGCTCTGAATATAACAGAGTTTTTCAGAAAGTTACTTTTGACTCGAGGAGTTACTAAGTTGTGGTTAGTTGAGAATCGTGTAGCATGATTATTATTTCATCTGGATGCTGCAACTGAGCATAAAAAGTGTGGTGTGTTTACCAGTGTTGCTTTCTTTAGAAATACAAGTAAGCCATAGTATAATTTAGCTTATACAGAAAGCCAAGAAAGTTTATCGTGCATTTGATCAACATCTGTATAATATGAACATCTTAACACTAATCCGGCCGCCTTGTTCTGGACTAACTGAAGTTCAGATCTGTCTTATTAGCTGCTGACCAAATGACTGAGCAGTACTCTGGATGAGATAATACTGGTGCACTAATGACATCTTTCATAATTGAAGAAGTAATACAAAAGGAGCATTTCCCAGCTACAGCTATGCCCTGTCCCATTTTCTCAATATCAGAGTTGATGTGCTGAGACCATGAAAGGTGGTTTATGGTAACACCAAGTAATTTAACCTGGGTGACCTGTTCTAATGCCGATCCAGCTATGGAAAGGTTTAGCTGTGGGCTGTTGACTAAGCGTCCTCTACTTCCTATTAACATGGATTTGGATTTAGACACGTTTAAAATCATGTTGTTTTTACTTATCCAGTCAAACACGTTCAGCAAACCTAGTTGTGATATGCTGGTCAGTTCAGAGTAGCTACTGGCTGAAACATGGTGGAATCATCAGCATACATCAGGACGTACGGCAGATCATTGGTGAAGACTGAATAGAGAAGCAGACCGAGGCAGCTGCTTTGGGGTAGAGCACAGTTTATCTCACAGCCCTCAGAGAAATAACCATTATAATAAACCTTTTGTCTTCTTCCAGACAAATAACTTTCCATCCAGCACAAAGCAGCTGGTGAAAATCCATCACATTGTAGTTTATCTATCAAAAGATCAGGATTTATCAAATGCAGCACTAAAATCCACAAATACCACCCCGACCAAATTCCCATCGTCTAGATATTTATACCAGTTATCTGTCATGTGACTGAGAGCTGAGCTGGTGGAATAAGCAAGTTTGTAAGCAAGTTGAAACTGAGTAACTGATTTTCTGTTAGGTAATGTTGGATTTGTTCACGATCCTCTCCATAATTATACTACGGGGAGCAGACTAATCTGCTGTTGACACCATTAAAAACATCATTCTGGTTTTTAGGAATGGGAATTATTTTCGATTGTTTCCACTGCAGTGGAAATGAGCTGCAAGCCAAAGATCTATTACATATGTGACATGAAGAGACAGAAACGTGGCTGCAGCTTTGAGCAGTTTACTGTCTGTGTTATCAGAGGATGTATCAACAGGAAGTGATGTCAATAAGCGCTCTACCATCTCCACACTCACTGCCTCAAACTTAAATGGGCATTGCTTATTATTCATGATAACATCCTGTATAAGTGATAAGGTGGGATCACCTCTGCTCATATTAGATTTTAAATTTGCTGTAGTAATTAAAAACATTATTGTCTTTAGCTTTACTCATAAACGTTCCACCCGTGTAGATGTGAGACACCACCGGAGCAACATCTCTACCCGTTATCTTATTTAAAACTTTCCACACCTTCTTTCCGTCCTTACTGGCCTCCTTGAGCTTAAGTTGATAATATTCTTTCTTCAATTTAGTTATTTGATTTCTTAACTGGCGATATCTTGCCCCTCCTGTGGACTGACAGACTTTTGCTTTTTCTCTTTCTAACATTGCAGCCTTGAGTTCATTATCTATCCAAGTTCTTTTTAACAGTACATCTCCTTAAGGGGGCATGTTTGTTGTTTGTCAGCCAGGGAGCAAACGTTTTAATAAACATAGATAATCAGGGTGACGCTCGAGGCAGATGTCAGTCCAGTGAATTTCCTTTATGTTGTATTTTTTGCATGATCTGTGAAAAATGATCTTTTGTGCAGTTTTCAGTGGTTTGGTTTTCTTGGTCAAACCTACAAGATTATGGTCACTATAACCAACTGGAACAGAAACAATATTAGAGCAATGCTCAAGAACATTTGTATGTATGTGATCAATACATGATGATGACCTATGACCTCCTGCGTTGACCGTGACCCGGGCGGGAATGTTGACGATCTGAGACAGGCAACAAGCCGACGCTGATGAACTTTTCCCCTAAAGGACAAGAAGGAGCTGACCGACTGATACTAAAGTCTCCTAATAAGAACATGTCTTTGTTTTCCTCAGTTACTCTTTCCAGCATTTCACACATTCGTTCTACATACAACATATCACTACTGTAGCAGCAGCCTGCTAATACAGGCCTGCCACAGAGCGGGTGTAGCTGAGCCCACAGTTTCCAGATCATCAAACATTCATTCGTAGTTTGCTTTGCTCTCATTAATGTATCGGCCTGTTTCTGTCCTTCCTATACAACTTATAACCCTTTATTTCAAATTCATTATTCTCAAAGGCAGCATCTGAATGTGTCTCGGAAATAGCAGCACACTTATCGTATTTGTTGACAACAGTCACTGAATTTCCTGAATCTTATATTTAAGGCTACAAATATTAACACGAGCTACTGAAAAATCTTTACCGGAGAATCCGGGAATAAGTATGAGGTCGGACATCGATCTCAACAGCTACAAATGACAACATTGCTGAAGTCTAAATATTAATATATATTATTATATTATATGTTACTGGCTGTTAGGGATAGAGGAGATTAGGGAACAACTAACCATTTGTGTTTAGAAGAAAACTCAGAAGACTAAAAGACACCTGGACTGGGATCCAGGGACCACGGCAGCGTTAATAAGCAGTCAGGTGTTTGTGAAACGATTTGAAATTCTGAGCACTGTTCACACACAGTGTTGGTCCAGTTACTTGAAAAAAGTAATCAGTAACTAATTACTGATTACTTCCCCCCAAAAGTAATCCAGTTACTTTACTGATTACTTCTTTTCAAAAGTAATTAATTACTTAGTTACTTAGTTACTTTTTAACAACACGATTTACAACCTGAATAGGTGATAAAGTGATAGATCTTTCAGCCCAATTCTACTTTTTCTGCATAATCATCATACAAAATGTAATCAAATGGAAAAGTCTCTTTTTAAAACTTGTTTTATTAGTTTTAATCTTAATTATATGCAGCATTCACTGGGGAAAGTAACGGTAATCTAATTACCGTTTTTGCAATAGTAATCCCTTATTTTACTCGTTACTTGAAAAAGTAATCAGATTACAGTAACGCGTTACCATCTCTGTTCACGCCTGCACCGAGCTCCAGTGTTCGCCACACTTAGCCAGGTCCAGACGTCGATCCTGGAGCTGACCTCTGGAGAGAACTCGGACTGTGAGCCCAGACACGCGGCACTACACAAGCAACACTACACACTGAGGACAGTGTAACGTTTGTGTTGAGCAAACATTGTGTTTTGGGAGTATTTTTAATCCTCACAAAGTTGTTTTCTATCCAAACGCAGCTCACATCTATAGAAGTGCCGACACATCTACAGGCCACACTTCCTCTGGAGAAACGTCCTCTTATTGTAAAGCATCATTTAGCTCCTCCTCCTGCTTCTGTCGCCCACTGGTCGCCCCTCATACACGTCTTTCCGGTCGGGCTTTATCTCCGTGCTGCTAGTGCTGAAGAAACAAACGCTCCATTCTGTCGTCTTTGATTCGTGCAGTCAAATAAAAGGTTATTTTTCTCTTTGAGTGTTTTACGGTTTGGGGACAGAACCGGAGCCCTTTCAACAAACGGCCCGTCTCTGAGCGGAGGAGCAGCTGCAGGAGCTCGGCGGAGGAGACAGAGGCAGGCGGGGAGCGCCGAGCGTCGGCTGGATGCAACACAAAGGTACCGAGGCTCCTCTGTGAGCGGACAGCTCGTGTTTCAGTGGACACGGAGGAAAGGTGTTTTTTCCTGGATGTGAATCAGCAGTGAGAGCGTGATGGCCGAGCAGGAGGCGCTCTGCAGCAGCAGCGGGTAGCAGAGCGGCGATCCTTCGTCCCGCAGACTCCATTACGCACCAGCTGCGGCTCCTAAATGCGTTCATTCCTGTTTCCGCTCCCGCTGTGAGAGGATGGCTGGCTGCCGTTGAGGAGAACCAGCGTCGGCCCCTCGCTGGCTCCTGGATCGCGTGTTCTTCCTGCGGCAGAACCACGGACAGCGACGATGACTCGGCTGCGCAGGAAAGCGCTGGTTGCGCTCTTCCTCTTCACGCTCTTCATTTTTGGGACCATGATGGGCCTGAGGACGCTGAAACCCAGCGACGGCTTCTCGGACCTGGCTCCTGGTATGGACTTCATCGGGGAGAGGTCAGAGAGGAGGCGGCTGGACGTGAAAGACGTGGTGGTTTCCCCGGGTCAGTTCCACGTGAGCAGCAGCGACACCAAGGTGGTTTTCACCAGGTCGGACCGGGAGTACAGCATATTCTACGACGTCCACATCTTCTACTACCTGTGGTACGGCTCTCCCAGCGTGGACAACAAGTACATCCACTGGGATCACGTGCTGGTGCCACACTGGGACCCGAAGATCGCAGCCAGCCACGCTCAAGGAAAGCACACGCCTCCGGATGACATTGCCTCGAGTTTCTACCCCGAGCTGGGACCCTACAGCTCCAGGGACCCGAAGGTGCTCGAGTCACACATGGCCCAGATAGAAGCGGCCGCAGCGGGTAAGCAGTGTTGCAACATCTGTGTGTGTGACAGAGTCTCGGCTCTTTGAATGCTAAGAGCAATGAAGCATGTTCATGTTGAACCATCAGAACTAAAAGTATCCAGATTACATGTAACATATTAAGTTTCCAGTGTTGTCCTCGGTAAACTAGAAGGACGCAGCTTCATTTACCTCCGTCTGCTGTGAATATGCACCAAGACGCTGCTGATGAGCGTTATTCACGCGTATCTCGGGTCCCGTGGGGCTGTGGGAGAATGTTAGAGGGGCGCCGTGGTCACAGTCTGCACTGTCTAAATAAAACGCCTCTTCCACGTGGATGGATGAACACACTGACTCTATGCAAACATCCACAACTTCAAGATAACAAGTTTGCGTAGAGATGGTGATAAAATCCGGGGATTTACACGGTAAATATTGTTTCATCAATATTACAGAAAGTCTCCTCTGATTAAAACAAAACAAACCAACATGTGTAAATTTGAGCATCTTCGCACGAGCCTGTGTTTGCATCAGTGCCACAGTCTCTCGCTGCCATCTGGTGAACCCTGTTTCACTCTCGCTGCTCTCCTCTGTCACAAATCTCCACCGTCTTCATTTCTCTTGTGCACCGTGCGTTGCTTTGGATACAGGTGCATCCAAAGCAACGCACAGGTGATCACAGGTGTGTAAACTTGTGATCATATCATAACTTAATATAGGTAAGGAACTGTAACAAAGCCACAGCAGACCCGGGTGCACGTTCATGCTTTGCAGCATACTTTATTGGTAAATAAAGCAAGCTTTACACTCTACACATTCATCCACACACTGGTGATGGCAGTTGTATTGTAGCCACAGCCACCCTGGGGCGCACTGACAGAGGCGAGGCTGCCAGACACTGGCGCCACTGGGCCCTCTGACCACCACCAGTAGGCAACGGGTGAAGTGTCTTGCCCAAGGACACAACGACCGAGACTGTCCAAGCCGGGGCTCGAACCGGCAACCTTCTGATTGCAAGACGAACTCCCAACTCTTGAGCCACGATCGCCCTTTATTACAACTGAAAGGTTGTAGTTCACAGCAGACCCGCTGCAAGCTCAACACAACCAACAACACAAACACAGGACCAAGCACAATATTTGAGGCTACGTCCACACGAATGCGTTTTTAAACAAAAATGCATCGTTTTCTCTCCGTTTTCTCTCCCGTCCACACTGAGGCTACGTCCACACGTACACGGGTATTTTTGAAAACTGAGATTTTTCGTTTTAAAAAATAATCCCGTCCACACGTAAAGGCAGAAATGAAGGAAAACGCTGCTAGGAACATGCCAAAGCAGCAGGTGGCGCTATATTCCTAACCGTGTAGAAATGTTGGCCAATCAGAAGTCTAGAAGCCTCGGTGGGAAAAAGTAAACAAAGCTGGGGCTTAGAAGCAGGACCGAGTCGTATGTGTGGAGGGACAGTAACTGTGTGTGTATATGTAAGCATTTAAACACTGCAGAGACAATTAACAGTAACAGTATTGTAGAAATTCATTTCACCGAAACAATAACGTGGCACACTGTGACGTCAAAAACACCTTTGACGCTGCGTTTTCTCCGTTTTCTCTGTTTTCTCCGTTTTTCTTGTCCAAACGTAAACGCAAAAACGGAGTTTTCAAAAATATCCACCCTGGCCGGAGTTTTTAAAAATCTCCGTTTTCAGTGACCGAAAACGCCGTTTACGTGTGGACGAAAGGTGCAAACGCATAGAAAAATCTGCGTTTTCAAAAATACCCGGGTACGTGTGGACGTAGCCTGAGACGGTTGGTTGAAAGGTCGCAGTTCACAGCAGACCCGCTGCAAGCTCAACACAACCAACAACACAAACACAGGACCCAGCACAATATTTAAGGCTACGTCCACACGAATGCGTTTTTAAACGAAAACGCATCTTTTTCTCTCCGTTTTCTCTCCCGTCCACACTGACGCCGCTTTCCTCAGCGTTTTGAAAACGCTCTCAAAAACACATTTAAAAACGCAGCTGTCCCGTCAGTGTGGACACGTGAAAACGCAGACTTTCTAAAACCATGACGCATGTTGGTCATGTGATGCAGTCATGTGACCAAATAAACAAAGACAGCGGAGTGCGTTATACAGCGGTTGTTTTGATTGCTCTTAATTTTGACAGCCCTGAAAGATGAATCAGTTTGTAGTTTGAGCTCCAGATCGCTTTTCTTCAAATTCTTTCATTCTCACTCGTTTTGTGCAGGACTGGAACTTAAGCGTTTTCGGCCACTTCAATGTGGACGACTGTGGATGCAGAGCGTTTTCAGATGAAAACGCCGTTTTCAAATCTATCCAGGCTAGTGTGACGTAGTCTAAGTCCACGGGGCATGACTGCGCATGCACAGCACCGTAATCCACGCCCACCACATGCCTCCATTGCCTGACTGAGGCCAGGGAGCCATCCAGCCAAACCTAATCCCCTCCCCCCGCGAGCGGGAGAGAGACCGTCGGCGGCTCCGGCTCCAGCGACAGGGGGGTGTGAGTTCAGGTGGTCGCCTGCGGCTCCAGCGGCGCTGGCGAAGCTGGTCCGGAGGTTGGTCGCGTGGCAGGTGGTCGCGGCTCACAGGCGGCTGGGCCGACGTAGGATCAATTGGCGTGCTGGCCTTTGGTGGAGATGAGGCCGGTGTGGCCAGCATGCCGCCCTCAGACTTGGCGGGGCTGTCACACGGCTCGCCCTCCGGCCGAGCAGGCTCCTGCTCTGCCGCCGCTCCCGGCTGGAGCAGCTAGTGGTGGGCGGATGATCATCGATCATATCGATGCCAAGTTGGCATCGGTATCGGATCAATACTAGCCTGGTGAGATGATTCTTTACTGTAAGCTCCCTCTTGTTTGCAGTGCTGTCCTTTTGGCAAAGACAAACAGCCGGACTCGCTGCACCTGTGTCAGCAGAGCAGGCGCACTTTGCCCCCCTCCTACCTGTTGTGTTTACACGGTGCGCTGTCACGTGACGTGCCTCAGACACGTTGGGGGTCGTTAAGTTGTTTACATATTATTTATATTTTTACCAGCTGTTATTGTTGTTGAGAATTTTAATTGTAAATTTTGTTTAGTTTCTCAACAGAGCTTGTTTTGATTTTATAACTGCTTGGCGCAATTTATTGTAACATTTTTATTTAAAAAAAGAAAAAAGAAAAAACTAAACCGCCGGCAGAGCCGATGGCATTTTCATGCTGCCAGCATCTTTTATTCTTACAATGATCACACGGCTGTGGCACGGCTACATTCTGCTGCAGCTCGCCCGCTGTACACATCACCATCAACAACAACACAGCACAGGTTTTAAGCCGGTGAGGCGTGGTTGTAGACGCGATGCAGGTGAGTCCATCTCACCTGCAGCGGCATCGCAGAGCAGCCACAATCATTTCTATTTAATTCTAAACTTTGTCCTAATTATGTCCTGCTGGGTTTTAACTATTTAATAATGAAAAAGGAAACATCACAAAAACACTTAAGGTCATAAAAATTAATTGAGATTTAGCCATTCAATGACGTATCCACCTTATTTATTGAGTATCGGTGTTGATATCGGCGATACTGCCCGTATGTACTTGATATGGGATCAATACTAAAATATGGAGTATCGCACACCACTAGGAGCAGCTCCTCCACCTCTGTCGGGCACGGATCCTCACGCTCCGCCTCCTCCTGCGACGGCTTGGCAGGTTCCTCCCGCGCTCTCCGTGCACTGACCTCCAACTCGGGCTGAGCAGTTGGGTAAGCTGTTGGTGGACCCAGTGGTTGCTCCGTGGCCCTCCTCCGGGGAGCAGGAGCAGGCGCAGGCCCCAGCCGGGTACAAGCCGCTCCCACCACAGGAGTGGGGATGGGTGCGGTGGCAGGCTGCGTCCTGGCTGGTCGCAACCAGTGGGGGTGGCGGCGATGTTGGCCAGGACTGGATCTGAGCTGCCAGACTCGCGATCCTCTGCGTGCGGCGCTCCACCAGGTCCTCCAGTTCTTCCTGCCAGCACCACGACACTGCACCTGCTCCTGCTGTTGCCACTGTCTCGGCCACCATCGGGGTCAGCTCCTTCCCCGGCTGGCCCGCGGGTCTGCTGTGTCCCCGTCCTGGGTTTCGGCACCACTGTAACAAACCCACAGCAGACCCGGGTGCATGTTCACGCTTGGCAGCATATTTTATTACAACTCAAGGTCGGCGTTCACGACACACACCGCCACCGCGGGGCGACTGCTTGGCCAACCACCGCAGCGGCGTCGGCACCTGAACTCACACCTCCCTGTTGCTGGACCAGGGGTGGGGACGCCGTGGATGGCTCCCTGGCCTCAGTCGGGCGATGGGGGTATGTGGCGGGGCATCGCCTGCAGTGCTGTGCAGCTGCACGGCATCTGCAGTCATGCAGCGGTGCTGTGATAGTGGTTGTTGTTATGTTGAGCTGCAGCTCTGTGTGTGGATGTACAGCAACCGTCGAAGTATTAATAAAACATGCTGCAGAACATGAACGTGCACGCGGTCTGCTGACTGACTGAAGGTTCTGATGTCGCCTGTTCTTCCAAAGAAAATGAATCTCCTTCACTGCAGTGAGAGCTAACCGTCTTCATCCTCCTTTCCTTTTGCTCTGCTGTCTTTGAAGGAGTGCTGGTTCTGTCCTGGTATCCTCCTGGGGTGGGGGACGACCACGGGGAGCCCACAGAGGACCTCGTTCCTACCGTTATGGACGCTGCCCACAGGCACAGCATCAAGGTAACTGGTGAGACAACCGGTATGTTTTCCCCTTTCTGACGATTTACTGAATTTGTAGATGGCTGTTTCCTGACTGTTAATGTTAAGAACAGTGTTGATCTGAATCTGTTAAAAATCAGCTGTGTGGTCACACTGTGACTTTGTGATTATTTAGACACAATCAAGCTGAAGAGCAGGAAGATAACACTTAATTGATGAACTTGTAGAGTCCAGATAAGCATCAAGGCTGAGGATACACTGTACAAGTCCTGTATCTATAATGTGATTTATGTCATGCTTTATAAATATGGAGGCACAGAATAATGACAAACATGCTAAGAGTACTTACAGATATACAGCTGAGAAGGTTTAGAAGCACATCAGCTTCATTTAATTGCAGGTTCTTTGAACTTGTTGCCTGCGTTGTCGGTCTTTGCCTCTAAACAGGATAATGTGTCACCAACCGGCCCACACGGCCATGACAAGAACCAGAGATGCACAGAGATGCACAGAGATGCACAGAGATGCACAGAGATGTCATCCAAACTATTTTATTTTAAGTGAATAAAACGGAAAAAAGAAACTTTGTACAAACCATGGTGTGTGTAGTCAGTAGCATCGGTGGGTTAGAGGAGGGCACGGGTGGAAAAATGGTGCATGTAATGTTGTTAAATGCAAAAAGCAACCAGAGTCCAACAGGGCGTCTCATGAGCACAGCTGAGCTCTACAGGCTTCTTATGCAGCCCTGGCACACTGGTTCAGCTGTTGCCAGTGTCACTAATTGTTAACGCTGCCTCTCCAACGCCTGCAAACAAGACACAAGCAGTCCTAAAGGCAGGAAGGTGCAGTGCGTGGTCTCAGAGGCGTTTAAGCAGGATCCAGCAAGCAGGGGAAGCCTAGAGTCACTGTTTAGAAAACGATCATAACTCCAGTAGTTTAGGCTGTGATCAGCTGAGCTGCTGCTCTCTGTGGATGTGCACAACTGAACCAGATGTGAGCAGATGCTTCATGAGCTGTCCTGGCTGGTATCATCCTCTACACTGACAGTACTTGTTTATGTCTGTTTTCTAAATGGTACAAAGTTTGTATGAAGGTGGAATTCAGTCAGTGGATCTCAGCTAAAATGCAAAGCTAGCTGTAAGCTAGCTGTGACCATGAGCACCGCAGCCACTGAGCAGCAGTCACACACTATTCTTTACTTTAAATCATCACAGTGCAGCAAACTCACCTGTTCAAAAACACGAGCACTTGCATGTAAGCTTTAAAATGTCCAGTTTATCAAACAGAACGGAGCATCTTCTCTTTAAAGCTAAGCTCTCTTCTTCCTCTCCGCTCTTTCTTCGAGTGAACTCTTTCTTTTCCCTCCCTGTGAAATCCAGCAGCTGGACTTTTAGCTGCAACACACTGTTGTGTGTTTGTGTTTGTGTTTGCTGAGCTGACAGAGACGCTGAGTCTGACCTGCCTCGTCTAGGCCTCGTTGGACGCTGAAACACTGCGACCGCAGTTTATGGACACCTGCAGTCGTTCCAGCGTTGTGCCAAAAGAATAAATAAATAAAATAAAGCCTACTTTATCTTTGACTTTATCTTTGACTGTGGCGCACAGGTACCTGAAAATTCTACTCAGATACAGCAACAAAGTATTTCTACTTAGTTACTTCTGCTGTTTAAGAAAGGGCATCATACAAGAATCTGCCACAGTTTATCAGAGTTCACAGCATGAGCTCAAGACATGGAAGCTTGTGTTGTGACAGTGAGTCAGGCAGATTAACACACTTGTGTAGCTCCTACCACTGTAATCATTAAATACAGCAGACGTCTGCACTAAATACAGGCTAAAGGAAACACATGTCAGTGTCTGTAGGTGCAGAAATATTGGACGTGGTCAGAGTGACAGATTATTTTAATCTTTTTGTACCCAAACATTAACGGACTTCTTTCACTCGCCAAACAGCTAAAAGCACCTCCGGTTACCTCGAACACAGAGCAGGTGTTACACATCGAATACACTGAAATACTCGAATACCTCAAACTAGTATCTGCAGAAACGCAGTGAGTGAAGAACAGCTGTGACATTGATTTTGTTGATTAGGTGTTTCCAGTGTTGGGAAAGTTACTTTTAAAATGTATTCCACTACAGATTACAGATTACAGATTACATGCCCCAAAATGTATTTTGTAACGTATTCTGAATACTTTGGATTACTTAATATATTATCATGCTGTTTACAGCTACATGAATGTACTATTGCTGTGATTTATTACTGTTACTGAAGGTCCGCGGCTCCGAACCGTAGTAAAGGGACCTCTGGCTAATACGGTGGGTTCTGTGTCGGCTCGTAGCTGAAAACTAGCTTTACTTTGTTGTCTGGGTCAACTTTGCTAGCAGAGACAGAGAGAGGCGTTGAAAGGCTGCTCCAACGGAACTTATTGTTTTTGGAGGAAAACACGAACACGGTGTACAGTCGAGTCTTAATAGCTTACTAACAGCTGGGCTCGTCAGGCTACACTCTGCAGGGCGATGCCTGTAACACTCTGCTGTTGCCTTCATATTAAATCATTTTTTGAACAATAATTTTAAAAATGTTTCTTCACGTCATTATGCAAGTAGAGGTGACATGGGCCTGAGACATTAGAGCCTCTTAATGTGTGTTTGTTTGTGTTTCCACCAGCGTGGAAACCAAAAACAGAGGACATAGCCGAACATATGAAACAGGGAAGTACCGCTGTGTAATCCATTTATTTCAGCAAAGTAACTGTATTCTAAATACCACCTTTTTAAACGGTAACTGTAACTGAATACAGTTACTCATATTTTGTATTTTAAATACGTAACAGTGGTACATGTACTCTGTTACTCCCCAACACTGAGTATTTCACTGTGAACGTGTCAGCACATACACTCTTAGACGCTCACACACTGGGGGATGAGCCTGCTGTGCTGACAGAATTACAAAGTAAAATTCACTTATGATCGTATATATTATAACCTGCTGTTGAAGATCTTTGAGGTATTTCTACACAAAGCATATATGTGAGCCACTATGAGCTGCTTTGTGTTTGCTAGGTTTGCCTCGTCAGTTTGCCCTCCGTCTGTGTTCTTGAAAGTCCAGTTTTTCAGCGTTCACTCCACAAACAGCTCGCAGGTGTTTCTCCCGCCAACACAGGCTGAGTGTCATCAGGTTATATTGTGGCCGTGGCTTTTACGTGACCCACAATTGAGATTTAACAAAATCTAGTCTTTATTCATTTCAGAGTTTGGAGCCTATGTTCACCCAGAATAACCTGCACTTTAAAAACTCTGTCCGAGACTACAAATTTACAGCTTTTATTGAAAATGAATTTAATGCACTGTACGAGGAGTTAGTCCTTTATTTGTTTGTTTGTTTGTTTTTTTGTGCAAACGACATATAAAAAACATGTATATAATTTTGTCCTTTCTAATATTGACTGCTGCCTGTCAATAATTTAAAGGCTACTGAACATTGTGATCATAGCTTGCAGTCAGCAGCATTTATTTATTAGCAAAATGAAGAGTCCGTCCTCCTTTTCTCAGCAGTTACTGTCAGTGATGAAGACCTCCTCATTCAAAGTGTGCCACAATGTTCCCGCAGCAAGCAGCAGTGCTGGCAGTGAGAAGCATTACCCTGCAACAGACAGCAGCAGACACAGTGATGCAGCATCAGTCAAATGAAAGCACAAAATGAGCCTTTTCACTTGAACTTTGCACAGAAATAAGAACTACAGCCTAACCTTGTAACTGCACGATCTCGGGTGAATCGGCTGCTTAAAGCCCTCCTTCACCATCATTACCATTTACAGTCCAGCTGTCATACGAGTTTAATGAGCGAGTGCTCGTTTTCATTTGTTGACATTTCGGCAAACATCACCAGATGCTTGTATCTCCTCCTTGCGTGTCATCATAGCAAGGTTGTACTCAGCTGTGTCTGTTTGCCTCAGGTCTGTTGTTTCCACCTTTAGCAGCTTTCTTGCAAAGCATCCGAGGCTGGCATTCACCTCTCAGACATGTCTCGGCTTTTCTCTTTCTCAGCTCCAGCTGAAACAAGGTCAGAGCTCCTTTAGCACTAGCGGCTGTCAGATACCATAAAGCCATTAAATGTTGAAGGTGCTCGAGACAGCAGCGGCAAAATGAGCAGAGCCCCGTGTGGAGGACAGAAAAGCTTTCTCTTGCTCTACTTTTCATGCTTCCTTATATGGAAGTCTTAGTTTGAGAACTGGGTCTCTTTGTGAGTGTTAGTCAGACTTACACAACAGTGTGTATCTCACAGCTGACCTGAGCACTAATGCTTTCATGATTCAGTGCTTCAGATCTGCTGCTAACAAAATACAAGTTAATCTGTGTTTGCTTTCTCTGCAAATGTCATATGCATATGTTTGGGAGCTGCTTGTCCTGTGATGCAATGAAAAAGACTGTCTGCCCCTCTGCCACTATATGAACGTGTCACAGAAATGACATTTTACAGACACATGATCCCCTCCAGTGTTACACAATCTAACTAACCTCCTAACTATTGAGCTGGGTGCTACGTTACTAAATAAAGTGCTGGCATTGACACTGTCTGGAAACTGGAACGGCAAAATAAAAGCTGTACTGACAAACAGTCTACAGCTGCTTTTCATGAAGCTTTGAGGCTCAATAAGCAAAATGGCCTCGTGCAGAATATAGGATGCTTTAGGTGATCAGCACCCAAGTTAGACTCCATCCTCTGAGCTTTATGTGTAGAATATTCTCCCGGTGTCTGTGTGGGTTCTCTTCAGGTACTCCGGAGAGAACCCACATGCAGTTAGTGGGGTTTGGTTCATTGGTGATTGTGGTGTGAATGTGGTAGATGGGAAAGTTTCAATCCCATCACGGCACTGAATTGGATAAGCGGAGGATGGATGGGTGGATGCATGGACGGAGGGAGGGATGATGGATGAATAGAGGATGGATGGAGGGATGGAGGGATGATGGATGGACGGAGGGATGGAGGGATGATGGATGAATAGAAGATGGATGGATGGAGGGATGATGGAGGGATGGAGGGATGATTGATGGATGAATAGAGGATGGATGGATGGAGGGATGATTGATGGATGAATAGACGATGGATGGATGGAGGGAGGGATGATGGATGCATGGACGGAGGGAGGGATGGAGGGATGAATAGAGGATGGAGGGATGGAGGGATGATTGATGGATGGAGGATGGATGGATGGATGGAGGGATGATGGAGGGATGGAGGGATGATTGATGGATGGATGGATGGAGGGATGATGGATGGATGGACGGAGGGAGGGATGGAGGGATGAATAGAGGGAGGGAGGGAGGGATGAATAGAGGGAGGGATGGATGGAGGGAGGGAGGGAGGGATGATGGATGGATGGACGGAGGGAGGGATGATGGATGAATAGAGGATGGATGGATGGAGGGATGCTGGATGCATGGACGGGGGAGGGATGATGGATGAATAGAGGATGGATGCATGGATGGATGGATGGATGGAGGGATGATTGATGGATGAATAGATGATGGATGGATGGAGGGAGGGATGATGGATGAATAGAGGATGGATGGAGGGATGATGGAGGGATGGAGGGATGATTGATGGATGAATAGAGGATGGATGGATGGAGGGAGGGATGATGGATGAATAGACGATGGATGGATGGAGGGAGGGATGATGGATGAATAGAGGATGGATGGATGGATTAATGGAGGGATGGAGGGATGATTGATGGATGAATAGAGGATGGATGGATGGAGGGAGGGATGATGGATGAATAGAGGATGGATGGATGGATGGAGGGATGATGGAGGGATGGAGGGATGATTGATGGATGGATGGATGGAGGGATGATGGATGGATGGACGGAGGGAGGGATGGAGGGATGAATAGAGGGAGGGAGGGAGGGATGAATAGAGGGAGGGATGGATGGATGGACGGAGGGAGGAAGGGAGGGATGGATGGACGGAGGGAGGGATGATGGATGAATATAGGATGGATGGATGGAGGGATGATGGATGCATGGACGGGGGAGGGATGATGGATGAATAGAGGATGGATGGATGGATGGAGGGATGATGGAGGGATGATTGATGGATGGACGGAGGGAGGGAGGGATGGATGGATGCATGGACGGAGGGAGGGATGGAGGGATGAATAGAGGATGGAGGGATGGAGGGATGATTAATGGATGGACGGAGGGATGGATGGATGGATGGACAGATGGATGGAGGGAGGGAGGGATGATGGATGAACAGAGGATGGATGGATGGATGGATGGATGGAGGGATGCTGGATGCATGGACGGGGGAGGGATGATGGATGAATAGAGGATGGATGCATGGATGGATGGATGGATGGAGGAATGATTGATGGATGAATAGAGGATGGATGGATGGATGGAGGGATGATTGATGGATGAATAGAGGATGGATGGATGGAGGGAGGGATGATGGATGAATAGAGGATGGATGGAGGGATGGAGGGATGATGGATGGATGGACGGAGGGAGGGATGAAGGGATGAATAGAGGATGGATGGATGGAGGAAGGGAGGGAGGGATGGATGGATGGATGGACGGAGGGAGGAAGGGAGGGATGGATGGACGGAGGGAGGGAGGGATGATGGATGAATAGAGGATGGATGGATGAGGGAGGGATGGAGGGATGATGGATGGATGGATGGATGGATGGATGGATGGAGGAATGATGGATGGATGGACGGAGGGATGGAGGGATTATGGATGGAGGGACGGATGGATGGAGGGATGGTGGACGAGGGATGGAGGGATGATGGATGGATGGACGGAGGGAGGGATGATGGATGAATAGAGGATGGATGGATGGAGGGAGGGATGGATGGAGGGATGATGGATGCATGGACGGGGGAGGGATGATGGATGAATAGAGGATGGATGGATGAGGGAGGGATGATGGATGGATGGATGATGGATGGATGGACGGATGGAGGGATGATGGATGGACAGATGGCTGGAGGGATGATGGATGGATGGATGGATGGATGGATGGAGGGAGGGATGATGGATGGATGGATGGATGGATGATGGATGGACGGAGGGATGGATGGAGGGAGGGATGATGGATGGACGGATGGATGATGGATAGACGGATGGATGGATTCAATTTTCAATTCAATTCAATTTTATTTATATAGCGCCAAATCACAACAAATGTCGCCTCAAGGCGCTTCATAGATACAGAGAAAAGCCCAACAATCATATGACCCCCTATGAGCAGCACTTTGGCGACAGTGGGAAGGAAAAACTCCCTTTTAACAGGAAGAAGCCTCCGGCAGAACCAGGCTCAGGGAGGGGCGGGGCCATCTGCTGTGATTGGTTGGGGTGAGAGAAGGAAGACAGGATAAAAGACATGCTGTGGAAGAGAGACAGAGATTAATAACAGATATGATTCAATGCAGAGAGGTCTGTTAACACATAGTGAGTGAGAAAGGTGACTGGAAAGGAAAAACTCAGTGCATCATGGGAATCCCCCGGCAGCCTACGTCTATTGCAGCATAACTAAGGGAGGATTCAGGGTCACCTGGTCCAGCCCTAACTATATGCTTTAGCAAAAAGGAAAGTTTTAAGCCTAATCTTAAAAGTAGAGATAGTGTCTGTCTCCCGAATCCAAACTGGAAGCTGGTTCCACAGAAGAGGGGCCTGAAAACTGAAGGCTCTGCCTCCCATTCTACTTTTAAATACTCTAGGAACAACAAGCAGGCCTGCAGAGCGAGAGCGAAGTGCTCTAATAGGGAAATATGATACTACAAGGTCATTAAGATAAGATGGGGCCTGATTATTTAAGACCTTGTATGTGAGGAGCAGGATGGATGGAGAGATGGATGGATGGATGGAGGGATGATGGATGGATGGACGGATGGATGGATGATGGACGGAGGGATGATGGATGGACGGATGGATGGATGGAGGGATTGTGGAGGGATGGATGGAGGGATGATGGATGGATGGATGGACGGAGGGATCGATGGAGGGAGGGATGATGGATGGATGGATGGATGGAGGGAGGGATGATGGATGGACGGATGGATGGATGATGGATGGATGGATGGACGGAGGGATGGATGATGGATGGATGGACGGATGGACGGATGGAGGGAGGGATGATGGATGGATGGACGGAGGGATGGATGTTGGACGGAGGGATGGATGTTGGACGGAGGGATGATGGGTGGATGGAGGGATGGACGGATGGAGGGAGGGATGATGGATGGATGAACGGATGGATGGATGGATGATGGATGGATGGACGGAAGGATGGATGATGGAGGGAGGGATGATGGATGGATGGAGGGATGATGGATGGATGGACGGATGGATGGATGGTGGATGGATGGATGGACAGAGGGATGATGGATGGACGGAGGGATGGATGGATGATGGATGGATGGATGGACGGAGGGATAATGGATGGACGGAGGGATGGATGACGGATGGATGGATGGACAGATGGATGGATGGATGGATGGATGGATGGATGGAGGGATGGATGATGGATGGATGGATGGATGATGGATGGATGGATGGACGGAGGGAGGGATGGATGGATGATGGATGGATGGATGGATGGATGGATGGACGGAGGGAGGGAGGGATGGATGATGGATGGATGGATGGACGGACGGAGGGATGGATGGACGGAGGGATGGATGGATGGATGGATGGATGGACGGAGGGATGGATGGATGGATGATGGATGGATGGATGGAGGGAGGGATGGATGATGGATGGATGGATGGATGGATGGACGGACGGAGGGATGGATGGACGGAGGGATGGATGGATGGATGGATGATGGATGGATGGACGGAGGGATGGATGATTTATGGAGGGATTGATGATGGATGGATGGTTGGATGGATGGATGGATGTTGGATGCATGGATGGATGGACGGAGGGATGGATGGACGGAGGGATGGATGGATGATGGATGGATGGATGGATGATGGATTGATGGACGGAGGGATGGATGATTTATGGAGGGATGGATGATGGATGGATGGATGGATGGATGGACGGAGGGATGGATGATGAACGTAGCGTTCACAGCGTTTTCTCCCGCTGTGAACGCTACGGATGGATGGATGGATGCTATGGATGGATGCTACGCTATGGATGGATGGATGGATGATGGATGGATGGACGGAGGGAGGGATGGATGATGGATGGATGATGGATGGATGGATGGATGGACGGAGGGATGGATGGATGGATGGATGGATGGATGGACGGAGGGATGGACGGTTGGATGGATGGACGGAGGGATGGATGGACGGAGGGAGGGATGGATGAAGGGATGGATGATTTATGGAGGGATGGATGATGGATGGATGGATGGATGGTTGGATGGATGGATGGACGGAGGGATGGATGATGAACGTAGCGTTCACAGCGTTTTCTCCCGCTGTGAACGCTACGTCCACATGAACAGAATCCAGCTCTTGGGATTGACTTACTCACTCTCTGAACTCTCACGGTCAAGATTTTGGACATCAGTGATTTGAAATGTATCACTGTTGCCCTCGCTGCCCACATCTCCCTCACCTACACAAGCTTGAGTCGGTGTGCTTTTAAAAATCTCTACAGACTCTTTAAAGTCTGTAGAGACTTTAAAGTCGTCATCTTTAAAGTCGTCATCTTCCTCAGAGTTTGGCGATTCAACAGTGGTGCAGCTGCTACTCTCACTATCTACAGAAAGGGGAGATGAGGTGTTTACACAGTCTTTTAAAATGTTCATTACACTGTAAACCATCCCAAAAACGTTTGTTGGGGATGTGGATCTATCTGATTGCAAGGATGTGGACCCTGTGATACGACTCAGGGCTGAGTTTACATTCTTTGCAATCGACACTGAAAATAAAGTCAGTAGTGTGTCTGAGTCACAAGACCGCCGTTGCCCACAACCCAAGACCCGACCGAAGCAGTTATGAAAGATGTTTCTGAGGCTGGCCTGAATATCGTCCTCGGTCACCCTGCAGTAACTGCACCCATCAAGCAGAGGTTCAACGTTCATCCTGAAAAGGCAGAAAAGAGAAACGTAGTCAGTCATTTTCCCACACGATCACTGTTTTGTCCAAATCTACAGGCGTCGTTAAAATAAACCACATGGACGACTTCACACGTGATGGAAACTATTCTAAGAGGCAATACGAAGCAATGCTGCGTCCTCTGAAAAACCCTCCATCACCAGGATTACCTGATGAACCATCTCATGTAAAACGTCTCAGAAGAAGAAAGACTGAATGAAACTGTTGAATAAAGCAAGCTTTAGCTTTACCGGTCAGCGGAGCTTTCTTTGTCTCCACGATCATGATTATGTGGCCAGCATAAAACCTGTGGGCGTATGACTTTATACACTAAGGTGCTAATGTGCCCTATGAGTGCTCGGCACATCTTGGTCAGCGGATCGACGACATCCAAGGAGATGTCATCAGTGGCTAATGCCGTCCACTCTCTGAAAGAAAAACATTGAGACTAGTTGAGCGAAACAAACCTGTAACCAGTGAATATGTCTGCGTATGCTGAGAACTGTCTCGCTGACTTTGAGCTTGTGACTTACCCGTGCGATAAATTGTCTAAATAGTTTATGAGGCATCGTTCAATGTGTCCAAATCTGAACAGAGGCAGGCTGAGATTACTGCACCTCGGTTCACCAGCTTCATCTAATGGGATCTAGAAACAGACAGATGTCAGTGAGCAGGCTTTCCAAAATAAAAGAATTAGACCAGCAGCCAATGTTCGGTTTTTGTCTCAGCTGCACTAAATAAACAGTATTGGTGCCTCATTTTGGATGTTTCTGTAACAGTTAGTCCACCAGTACCACTAAGCTTCTCACATATAATCATTGCATTTATTGCATTTTCAAAATGTCTAAAATATTGATGACAGGTGGTCAGAGTCCTACCACGTTCATGTTTCCACAATCTCGTCCGTGAATTCACGTTTTCGCGACAGCTTTGCACAAATTATCACTTTTTCCAGTCTTTCACTCTCCGTCCTCACACTCGATCTGGATAGTTGTTTTTTAAATTGCTCTCCTGGTTTGACATTTATCCTTCAAGCATGTGAGGCTTTGAGCTAAAAGGGAAAAGGCTCTTGTCTTTTTAGTGCTTGTTCATTTCGAGTTATTGCCATGTTTCTGAAAATAAATTTGGAAAAATGTTAACATGTGGTCATTTGTCATACATGTATTATGAAACACACAACTACATATTAGTTTGTTTGTTTTTTTAGTCTTAGACTACCAGTGAATTACAATAACACTCATATTTGAATGTTAGTGGGCTCAAGAGTTGGCAGCTCGTCTTGTAATCGGAAGGTTGTCGGTTCGAGCCCCGGCTCCGACAGTCTCGGTCGTTGTGTCCTTGGGCAAGACACTTCACCCGTTGCCTACTGGTGGTGGTCAGAGGGCCCGGTGGCGCCAGTGTCCGGCAGCCTCGCCTCTGTCAGTGCGCCCCAGGGTGGCTGTGGCTACAATGTAGCTGCCATCACCAGTGTGTGGATGGGTGTGTGACTGGGCTATTCAGTTGATCAAGTGTATTGAACAGATCTGACTGGTTTCCAGTCTACTCAATATTTTTAAGTGTAAAAATGTAAAGTAAATGTCAGGTTTAGTTTTTAGAGAGTTGGGTGAGTTTCAGCTCAGCTTGTTCATCTCACCCCTCCTCCCACCTTCAAAGTGGGCGGGGCGTCCTCAGCTTCCCCGACTCAACGTGCAGACACAAGCATGTGGCATCAAGCAGTTTGAAAATATTGAATTTTTACACTCTGTGTATTATATGATCAACAGTTTAAGACCACTTGAAAAATGGCAAAAAAATCTTATTTTGCATGTTTGGATCTCAACAAGGTTCCAAGAAGAGCGTCAACATGCAACACGAAGAAATGGGAGCGAGACACAACTTTTTTTGAGCAATTTATTGGATGACCGAGGGCCCTCGTCTGTGTGGTGACCACAATGCCCACAGGACGAGGGACTACTTGCAGGAGAATAACATCACTCCTTTGCACCATCCTGCATGTTCCTCTGATCGAAATCCAACTGAGAAACTTTGGGACGGCAAAGGAAGTTTACAAAAATGACAACAGTCCCAGACAGCAGATGCTTCATCTTTTGACTCATTCCCATTTCTTCTTGTTGCAGAGACGCTGAGGTGTGAGCAAACAAAGCCCTTTCCACAGTGAATACAGTCTTACCTCGCTGGCATCATTTCTAACCAGTCAAGACTGTTGACAAGCTGAGCTTGAGCGCCAAACGCTACCACGTTGCTATGGAAACTGTTTACGAAGACCTTGAAGCCTCTTTTTAAAAGACGGAGTGGGCGGCGAGCGTTGGCTGTTCACGGCTCGACAGCTCTCTCCCTGCTTTGCTGTTTGAGACCTTTTTCTGCAGCAACACAAGCGTAGCAGTTATTTCATGCTGACAGGAGCATCCATCAGTCACAGGACAAAACACCTGCTGTCTGTGAAGCCATGAAGTTCTACTGTGGTGGAGAGGTACAGTTACTCAGACACCTGATTGTGTTGGCAGACATGACGGCCCAGGCCACGTCTGTGGGGAAGGTGCTCGTCCTCCCTCTCTGTCCCAGCATGCTCAGCATGCAGCCAGACAAACTCTGCCTGCTGTTCTCCATCCTTCTGTGTCTACAACAGAGGAAACACCTGCTTTTTTTTCTGTGTGAATGAAAGCTCGGTCTTTCTTCACTGTGTCCACCTCACGTTTCCTGAGCTCAACACATTAGTGTAAAACAGCTGGTTCAGAAGAATCACTGCAGTCGTGTCTTTGCAGTTTTGTAAGAAGGATAAATGTGTCGAGCATGTTTCCAACCAGACGTCCAACATTTTACTAATAACTGACCCACTGACTGTTCATCAGCAGCTCTGTGCAGCTACATCAAACACAGCTACAGTTACAATATTTCAAACAAGGGCAGCAGACAGCGTTGCCATGACGTTTGGTAATTAGGCAAACACGTTTAAGGTGGTATCTGCAGAGGACAGTGACAGCTCGCTGACATGTTACAGGCACGACTAACTCCGTCTTTCTCTTTTCTGTTCATAAGAAACAGAAACACTTTCACCTTTTTAACTTTTCTTTCCAGGTTTTTGTGGATTCAGGTGCTGCTTTTCAGTAACGTCTGTGTTGTCATGTGTTCATGCACAGGTGGCCTTTCACATACAGCCGTACAAGGGCCGGACGGACCAGAGCGTGTATGACAACATCAGATACATTATTGACAAGTAAGCTGGTTTTCTGTGTGTCCCGTTACCTCGGAGTGATCCAGCTGTCTGTGTCCGTTGGTGCTGACATTAAAACATGTGAGGGAACATGAACCCTGACAGACGAGGAACAAGTCATTAAATATAAATGCCCAGCCTGTGATCTCACAGATCAGCAGCTTTCTGCTCCTTTGTTCTGCAGTTTCATAGTGCTCCAGTGTTTGCAGAAGTCAAGCATCATAGAAAGTTTTTAAAGTGCAATATAATAAGGTCATTGGTACAAATCCTTTACTTTTGATTTCCCAAAAATATTGGCACAGATATTAGTGTGAAATCCGCTGCGATGAGCGTCTGCATGTTAGGACACAAATTCAAGAGTCAGTAAAGCTCCTGATATGTTCGACTCTAACATGTTTGTGAGGGACCAAGCAGCCAAAGCAAAGAGGACACAGGCAAAGAATATCTTCAAAAAGGGTTTTCTTTATTTTAACCCTCAAAAAGTTCAAAATTAACAAAATTCAAAAACATACTTAGCAGGCCCATAAAAGAGGTCGACTAACTATAACTCCACAAAAAGTAATTTCCAGAAACTTAAACAAAACAAAGTGAGACACAACTTAACTCACAAACTGACCGAATTACAAAGACACATGAGGGTAGCTTTTATAATGATTTGGCCAAACCATTTGAACACAATAGGGGGGAAAACAAAAACACACTAATATTAACTAAGCACAGAATAGCCTAACTAAACCTAAAACACCCCTGCTCCTGGTGAGCCCATGGTTGGTCCTGCTGAGCAGGAGGCGAGTCCTCAGCCTTTTGCCCAGACAGGAAACAGACACCGCCCAAACCAGGTAACTCAAAGAAAGAGAAACATAATTAATATAACAAAACATTTTAGAAAAACCACACAATGTTACTATGTGCGCGCCTCATAATACCAGTGTTGGGTTTAACCAAATGATTAATGAATTATATTAATGAAGAAAACTGCAAAGCAAACTAATAAAGTGAAACATGGACTAATTTACCCCTGTGTGGCTGATGCATCACAATGTTAAACTGCATGTTAAACACACCATGAAAACAAGTGCAGCCGTCACACGCAGACCCGTCCGCACATCCGTGCTTTGCAGCATCCGCCTCGTTATTCACAGTTGTTACGAACACGGCTGCAGCTTTTCAGCTCGCACACAAACACACACGCCAACAACGACAATATTAAACAGTCAGCACAGACTTTTGAGGCGTGATTGCAGATGCAAGTCGCGGCGCCGCAGACCACACCCCGCCACAACAAGGTTTGGACAAAATAGGCTGGTGTACTGACCCTGGATCAGCTGACCGGAGGACCCGTGAAGTGTCTGATTTCCTTGTTTATATGTTAGACAGCTCACATATATTTGCAAAGTGAGCCAGAAAGACGCTTCAGAAACATGCTGTGATTCGCCTGTTTATAACCAATCACAGCAGATGGCCCCGCCCCTCCCTGAGCCTGGTTCTGCTGGAGGTTTCTTCCTGTTAAAAGGGAGTTTTTCCTTCCCACTGTCGCCAAAGTGCTGCTCATAGGGGGTCATATGATTGTTGTAGGATCTACCTTTCAGCATAAAGCACCTTGAGGCGACTGCTGTTGTGATTTGTTGCTGTGTAAATCAAATTGAACTGAAAACAGCAGCTTAACACGTCTCCTTTTTCTCAGGTATGGAAAACATGGCGCCTTCTACAAATTCAAGTCGAGCACCGGGCGAGTACTGCCTCTGTTTTACATCTACGACTCCTACCTGACGCCGCCCGAGTCCTGGGCAGAACTCCTGACAGCTAAAGGCGCCCGCAGCGTCAGAGGCACGCCTTACGATGGGATTTTCGTCGCACTCATTGTCGAGGAGCGTCACAAATACGACATCCTAGCTAGCGGCTTTGACGGCATGTACACGTACTTTGCCTCCAACGGCTTTTCGTTTGGCTCGTCTCACCAGAACTGGAAGGCCATCAAGGCGTTCTGCGACGCAAACAATTTGCTGTTCGTCCCGAGCGTTGGTCCCGGGTACGTGGATACCGCCGTTCGACCGTGGAACAACCACAACACCAGGAACCGTGTTAACGGGCGTTACTATGAGACGTCCCTGCAGGCAGCTTTGTCCGTCCGTCCAGAAATCGTCACCATCACGTCCTTCAACCAATGGCACGAAGGCACACAAATAGAGAAGGCCACGCCCAAGAAAACTGTGACCCGTTTGTATCTAGACTATCAGCCCAACCAACCAGACCACTACTTGGAGCTAACACGCCAGTGGGCAGAGAACTTCAACAAAGAGAAGGACAAGTGGCTGATGTGAGCGTCGCTACAGGATGTTGAGCTCGCTGCCACGCCTCTGTGTTCCTGCGAGTCTGACGCTTCACAAAGCTTCTCTTCCTGTTTCGACTGCCTGTCATGTTTTGTACATGTTAATAATTCACATGTTGATGCTTCAGTGACGAACAGCTAACACTGGTTTTGTGAGTAGTGTGGTTCTGACTACTAAAACCATGTGATGTGTACAGTAACTCTGTGAGGTTTGTGTTGTATTATCCGATGCTCAGACTGTTCTTTCCTGTCTTTCCATGGTTACAAATTAAACTGTGTCTGTTTACAGCTGGACAATCAGTTGCTGATGTGAAAAAGGTCTCAGGCTGCGTTCACACTGCAGGCGAAAGCGCATCAAATCCGACTTCTTTGACCCTCTGCGACCATCTATCCCATCATGGTGTGACAGTGTGAACGGCACAAATCTGATATTTTCAAATCTGATCTGGGTCACTTTGGTATGTGGTTCTGAATCTGATACATATCTGATGTTTTAGAAAGCTGCTGTTTGATGGTCACGTCGCATTAAATCCGTCTTTTACGTCACTGACACAAGACAGACGCCAGTTATCAGCGCCGGAGAAAACATCGCGAACACTTCCATCCAGTGAAACTGTTGGAAGACAACGTTGGAGAAACGTGAACATTTTATTTGTATAATCTGCAGATTCTGACAGAAATCTGCAGCTAGAAGCAGCGCTGCTCTGAAACAGCAATAAGGATCATTATTAGGACAAATGTAAATAAGTAGGGATGCAACGATACCAATTTTTTCAAACCGATACGATACCGATACTTGGATCTGAGTACTTGCCGATACAGAGTACAAAAAACGATACTTCTACCACACACACACACACACACACACACACACACAAATACAATGAATTGGAAGACAGGTTTTATTTTATTCTCTGCTGATAAAAAATAAAATCTTAATAAAAATGACCACAAAAAAATTTCAAGTGAAAAATCAGCACTTCTGTTAAATTATTGCAGAGTCTCCACATTGTAATTTAACAAACTATCACTGAACTATTGGCACTGTCTCGAGCTTTCAGGATAATAAATAAACACTTCTGTTTGGAATAAAATAAACTTTTAAATTATTGCAGAGTGACCAAACAAACAAAATAATTATTATAAAATAAATAATAAATAAAATAATAATTGGCCCCCTAGTGGCCAATCTAAAAAACTACAGCAGAAATGACAAGCCAGCCTCTGATTAATGAAATAAGTTAGTATCGGTTCATGGTATCGGTTAACTTTTACGAGTATGAGTACACACACATTTTACAGTATCGGCCCCGATACCCAATACCAGTATCGGTATCGGTGCATCCCTATAAATAACAAAATGTTATAACTTAAAGCAAAACTGGGAAACATAAAGTCTGAAGTCTTTATATTAAGGACCATCAGTCAAACAATACTGTTGCTCTGGGTCTAAACAGAGCGCGTTGTGTGTGACGTCTTCTTTTGCGCATGCGGCGCTTTGAGCGTTCACACTAGAGCGCGTTTGCTGTCACATTTTATCTGTAGTGTGAACAAGCAGACAAAAAATCAGATTTGAGCATCAAGACCTGCAGAGTGAACGCAGCCTTAGAAAGATGTGATGTGAATAAGATGCTCAGTCCAGATGTTTTTTTAAATCACCTAATTTCTTACTGAATTGACTAAAGACATGAAACCAGAAACTCTTTGACAGGGAAAACTCCGTGAATGCTTTGAGCTTTTGGTTGTCAGAGACCAAACGTTATCCAGAGCGTGCAACACCCCAAACTCTTGGCGAGCACATGCCAGCTGATTGCACTCACTGGTCGTCCTGTGGTCGTCAGTGTGTCTCCAAATAACTGCTGCCTAAATTATAAATGCAGATAAACTGCAAGCACATTGCAATCAACCCGAGTTCACTGCAAATGCAACTCATCTGCAACACAGCTGCAGAGTGAGGGATTTGCACAGACCTGGTGTCAGTGTTCAAAGCGACAGCATCATGGCTGTGCTGCACAGCGTGCCATCATTCCCCAGTGCAGCAGCTCTCTGTTCCTGCTCCAGAGGCCAGAGATGAGTCAGCACAGCTTCATTCTAACATCTCAGAACGACGTGTGGAGTGAATTTGACAGCTGGGACCTGCTTTAGCTGCCACGAGTCAACAGTCACTACAAGAACGTTTCCTGTGCTCATGGGCTTTCTGAAAAAGATGCTTCAAAGTTCTGATCACAGAGTCCTACTTGACATAAGTCCCAACATATTTGTCCCTCCTTGGAGTGATCCTGGAGTAAACTGGGGATCTTTTGCTTCTTAGCCAAATGTGTAAAACACTGTGGAGCCACAGTAGTGATGCACTCATGACGACATATCAGAGCTGGTCCTCTAACATCAGTTAAATGGAAGAGCAGGGAGTTAAACGGTGGTCTGAGACAGTTTAAGAGATGAAAGGTGTGATGAGCATCAGGGGGCAGGAAAATCAAACTGGGATCGATGGAGAACCTGCTGGTGTCACTGTGGGACACCAGAGCTAACAGTCAGTGCAGGGGAACGTTTTAATGAGGTTATTAAACCTGGTGTGGTTCTCTTAATGAGAATAAAACTGATGTTGGTGTTTATTAGACATTAACTTGTTTGTATATCTGAGTTTGAGCTGGACTTCTCCACGATGCCACAAATAATCAAGAAATTAATTTCAGAAACAAAAGTTGATGAATAATAAAAAATAAATGACCAGTACTGTCAGTTTGAGGCAGTTGTGCTCAAATACATTTGTTAACCAGAGTCTCCAACAGCAGCTAAACTGTGTTTAGGATGTCAGACGTTAGCATGTCAGGTCTTTGCATATTTCCTGCATTTTTCCCCTTTCAGATTAAAAGAAGACACTTTCAAGCTGTTTTTATCAGAATGTTTTCATACGGTCTGTAGAGCAGCTTTCATTGTGTACATGAGGGTTTTTGTGTAACTAAGCTGATGGTATTTCAGTGGCGTGCAGCTGGAAGATCTGCACGTCCAAGCAGCCGGCTCGTGTGAAGGACTCACTGGAGCAAAGCTGGTCCCTCAGGACGATCTGCTGCCTTGCTTTAACGGCGCTGCCCATGAACACGAGGTGTTCGTGCTGCGGACAGCGAGCGTAAATCGTCGAGCCTTGAGTCACCAATCACTGCAAATGTACAGTGTAGCACTTGGAAGGCAGTGTGCTTCTCTCAGACGTCTTTGTAGAGAAAAAGGCTGAGAAATAGAGAGAAGGCAAACACGAGGATAACAACACGATTCTTATTTGAATGATTACTGACACTAAACAGGTTACAGCTGCGGTCCTGCTGCTGTGGCTGCTGTGGCTGTGCTGACAAACTCATAGACATGTCAATAACTCAAACAAACTTATTGAAGATGGTTTGCCAGGTGACAACTTCTGTAATGCTCTGATTTCTCACCTCAGTACGGTTCATTTATTCTGTAAATAAAATGCACTGGCAGGTCCCCACACACAGCGCTGAGCCACCTGTTAACAGATCTTTGGAGATTTGACACCACATTTTCAAATGTTTAATATTACAGGTTATTAATCTGATTACACACTAAGTCTGATACCACAGATAGATTAACACAGTTATCCACATATTTCCAAATAACTTGGCTGCAGTCACGGTGGTCAGCTGGTGGTCAGCTGGTGGTCAGCTGGTGGTCAGCTGGTGGTCAGCTGGTGGTCAGCTGGTGGTCAGCTGGTGGTCAGCTGTGCCAGCGTTGGTGTGAAAGAGCCGCTGCTACTTCCACATGCATGTAAGTGGATGTCAAGACTTTTCCACTGAGATAAGTAATCTCTTTAACTACCAGTGTTGGGAAGGTTACTTTTAAAATGTATTCCATTACAGATTACAGATTACATGCCCCAAAATGTATTCTGTAACGTATTCCGTTACGTTACTCAATGAGAGTAACGTATTCTGAATACTTTGGATTACTTAATATATTATCATGCTGTTTACAACTACATGAATGTACTATTGCTGTGATTTATTACTGTTACTGAAGGTCCGCGGCTCCGTAGTAAAGGGACCTCTGGCTAATACGGTGGGTTCTGTGTCGGCTCGTAGCTGAAAACTAGCTTTACTTTGTTGTCTGGGTCAACTTTGCTAGCAGAGACAGAGAGAGGCGTTGAAAGGCTGCTCCAACAGAACTTATTGTTTCAGAGGAAAACACGAACACGGTGTACAGTCGAGTCTTAATAGCTTACTTACAACTGGGCTCGTCAGGCTCTCTTCTTGGCTGCAGTGGTTATTATTATATTTACATGCTTCCAGCTCCCGTTTCTGCTCGATGACAGCTCGTACTTTTCCTTTTTCTCCCTCCCTCGCTCACAGACACATAACGTGTATGGCAGTCCATTCTCCCTGCAGCACGGACTACACTGCCCATGAGGCTACATTCTTTAGAGCTATACCTGTAGCATTCTGCCTGTTAGCTTAGCACAACAACAACAAAAAGGCCTCTCTCACCCAGGAAACACGCAGAGAGAGAGCGTCACCCTGTAACCATGGCAACCGTAACGCTGCCTGGAACAACAGAACGTAGCTGTCAAACAAAACCCAAACAGTCCTGACCCGCCACAATATGAAACAGGGAAGTACCGCCGTGTAATCCATTTATTTCAACAAAGTAACTGTATTCTAAATACCACCTTTTTAAACGGTAACTGTAACGGAATACAGTTACTCATATTTTGTATTTGAAATACGTAACGGCGGTACATGTACTCCGTTACTCCCCAACACTGGTAACTACATAATGACAAGAACCACAGCTAGCTGAGATAAGCTAAGCTATGTTTTGACAGGGAACAAAGTGAGCAAAGGCTGTCAGAGGACGTCTCAGTTAACTCACTGTGAGGATCCAAACTGTTCGACCATCACAGTGAGCAGTTTGAGATGATCTAACATCCTCTGAACATGATGACTTTGATGAAATGGTCAACAACAACATCCAGGTAGGCTGTCACCAAGGAGGACCCACCACCAGCAGCCTGAACCGTGGGTACAGGCAGCTGTTCACTCCAGCTGTGGATTGACAGACACCTTGGTTGTAAATGAGTTACGGCTGCCGTCCAATCAGCTTGAAGCATTCTGGCCTTTCTCAGAGACCACTCACTAAATGTTTGCTGTTGTTTGAATGATCCTTTTGTGGGAAACCTGAAGACCTAGCCTGAGGGGGGAGTATGACCTGCTGTTACCATCGTCTGCACGTTCTGAACGTGCTGACATGTGTGCTGGAAGATGTGTAAATTATGATGATCTGTGTCTGTCTCTGTGTGTCGGCCCTGCGACAGACTGGCGACCTGTCCAGGGTGGACCCGCCTCTCGCCCTGTGACAGCTGGGATAGGCTCCAGCGCCCCCACGACCCTGAAAAGGATCAGCGGACGTGACTGGATGATTATCTGTCAAAAACATAAATTTAAAAAACACGATGCAGGTGCTTTGATACGGCGCCGTGTGTTCATCTGCTGAAGGACGAGCCATTAATCAGAGTAACCTGTTCACAATGATGTCAAAAGGCATTACAGGTGTGTGTGTGTGTGTGTGTGTGTGTGTGTGTGTGTGTGTGTGTGTTAAAGTATGAAGGCTAAATCCACCATAGATTTTTTCCTTTTTTAACACGTTTTCAAAATATGGACGTAATTTAAAGATCTGCCCTTTATGCCTGTATCGTTTCAGTTTGTCGTGGTCTAAAACAGTTAACGGACTCTTCAGTCTACATCATTGAATCCTTTTTCTTTTGTGTTCCCAGAGTTAACGTCACAGATGCAACAGCTCCATCTGGTGGAGCTCAGCAGCTCCATGAACACGAGTCCGTGCAAACGATCAAGCTGGTGTTTTGGATAAAAGCAGCTCATCAGTCTGTGGATCCTCCACAGCCTCAACCACACACGATAACATGATCATCAAATGCTACACTGAAACTCCTACATCATATCGACGATTGCTGTTCCTTTGTGATGTCATCTAACTAATTAAAATTGTTTTGAATGAATAATCACAGTTGATGTTATCAGTTTTAAACTAGAGTTACATAGAAAGGACATAACACAAGAGTGGACGCACACACACCACAGGAACGTGCAGAGAGAACAGAAGCAAAACTCCTGTAGCAACACGGAAGAGTCACAGAGGGATTCACCAAAATCTGTATCTGCAAGGTTGATGCACCATGTTCTTGTCCTCTGAATGAGCAGAGCAACCTGGGCTCTCGTAACACCTGCAGCAACTTTCACTTTTTCCATGGAACTGGTGAAATAAATCCACTTTCTGATGATATTCTTTGACCAGCACCTGTATATTACAGTCCTCTGTCACGTTCGAGGTTCTGCTGGTTTCAGACGTCCAGATGATCCAGGTCATCGTGGTTGTTGTGAACCAGGCACGGCTGCAGCTGAACCGACTACAGATAACACAACAGCTTCAGCTTGAGCAGAACGTGCTCCATCCATACATCAGTATTAAAATATCAAATGTAAACATGTAAGGGACTATTTTCAGTCCTGTCCTGGTGATTTTAGGAACTGTTGAAGGACCAGGACGAACAAGCGTGCTGACAAACGTTTCTACTTTATTATGATCATAAACGGTCGCCACATTACAAAGTTATGAAAAGCAAAAGAGAAAAGTTGGTGATGCTGTTAAAACGCTGCAGCTTACAAAGAAGAAACAGGATAAAATCAGAGTCTACAACAAGCCCTGTCTCTTCAGATCCTCGTAGGTCTTCTTGTTGACCACGTTTCCGCTGGAGTCCTCGTACTCCTCCTGAAAAGCACATCAGCAAAAGCAGTTAGCAGCTACACACAACGAAACACAAACGTGTGCTGAGCGCTGGTACCTCTGTGTCGGGCTGCCACCGCTCTGACGCTTTCTGGGACTTGAGCTTCGCCCACACTACAGGACACAAAACACATAATTAACATCTGAACATGAGCTGCATTCAGGATCTGCTCCGATCCACTCACGAGACACGGCGTCCTCGATCTGTGTGACGTTGGCAAAGTGAGCGGTGTTGGGGATTCCCAGGCAGCGCATCCCGTGGGCGTGTCTCCACTCCTTTAAACAAACATGGAAGTTCATCAGCCTTTAAACGCTCCCACAGTCACACGAGAAAACAACAACAACAACGTACTGCAAAGTGCCTCTGGAAGGCCTTGGGTCCTCTGTAGGTGTAGTTCCCACAGATCTCACAGTTGTAGTTGATGTTCAGCCCGTGCAGCTTGTAGAGCCAGTACGGGATCGGCTGCAGGGACACACACACGGTTACTGTGGGGAATCCACTCGACAACGATGAAACGTCTTATTTAAAACAGCAGTGAGGCTAAAGGAGAGCAGCGTCATGTAACAGCAGCCTGCAGGCGTGTCTGTAGCCTTACCTTGCCGTCCCAGCCCAGCGGCAGGTTCTTGGGGTTGTAGATGATCTCGTTGTCTTCGTCTTCGCTCTCGCTCTCGCTGACCTGCTCTTCCTCCTCCTCCTCACGCTCCTCTCCGGTCCTGGCCTGCTTCCTTTGCACGTTCTCGTGAGTCAGCTGCCTTTGCTCCTGCAGCCACACATGCAACATATCAACGTGGTTTCCTCACGGCTGGCTGGAAACATGAGCTCCAGCAGCAGCATCGACACATCCACACTCACCCCGAGGATCTCCACGTACTCGTATACTTGAGCTTCCAGGAAGGCGATTTCCTTGTTGCGCTCCGTGTCTCTGTGGATGACGGTAGAAATCATTAAGAACTACATGCTGAACACTTTGATGAGACGTGATGAGGACGTGACATCAGACAGTTTTACACACACGTACTTTTTAGGTCCCTTTGCTTTGGGGTTCTTGGCGAACAGTGAAGGATCCAGTGATTCCAGGGACTTTCCTTTGGTGCTGAAGAGCCTCTGAGCTCTCTCCTCCAGAGTCCTGAACACACACGTTCAACATTAACTGCTGGCTACCAGCTGCCATAACACCGACGTCCTTTTGACTCTTTCACGAGGCCCCAACTAGACTTTTGTACTGTTTTGTACTGTGCTGTTTTAACCCTTTAAGACCTACCATAGAACCAAGTCCACCAGAGCTTATATTATATGTTTACATGCTGTGGAGCCATTTTTGGGAGCATTTCAAGTTGCTATACATCAATACAACCATTACAGCCCAGATTTTAATAATATGTCTGCATTAAGTGCATAGTAATTACATAAATTGCAAAAAAGTGCAATAAACTACAAAAAAATTGAAAATCGTTTTTGTTTTTTAACATATATTTCTAGTTAGAGAAATTTAAGAGGCTTATCCCTCAAAACTGTAAATACAAAAAAGTTGCACAAAATAGCTTCCCACCACAGGAAATTTATTTTGAGTGTCTTCATAGTTTTATTTTTGAAATACACCAATTTTTATACACTGCAGGAAAAACGAAAATAAATATTATAATGCAAATTTGCAAAAAAGCAGCATATGCATCAAAATAAACTATTTCCAGCAGTGCAATATGAGTCCTAAGCATCCCAGAAACCACACAGAAAGTCAGAAAGTCAAAGATAACTTTTAAAAACACCAGTATAGGCTCATGAGGCCCTGATGGTAAAAAACTACATTTCTGCAAAATGACATCACTTCCGGTTTCGGGCAGGTCATGGTGGACATGCGATAGTTCGCGCTGATGGACGTAGGAAGTGTTACAAACAGCTGATCGGATCAGCAAAGCGTGTTTCTGGAATATTATGTTTTTGTTGCTGCAAGTGCTTTTATGCAGTTTTTGCAAAGTTATATGTGGAAGGAAACTGTGACCGAGGACAAGCTGATGGCATAAGATGTAAGTACAACTCCTCCGGTTTCATATGCAAAAATAATTATTGCGCTAGCTCACGTGGTTGCAGAGCTACCGGGATTTAAAAGTAGTTACGCAAAACAGAGCGTGCTGCTCTGACCGGCTTCAAAGGGTTAAACACGTCTCAACAAACAAACTTGGCAAACGTCCGACTGACCCACAGGTGGGGTCAGCAGCTCTCTGCAGCTCTGTCATCTGCTGCCTCGTCCACAGAGGTCACCACATCGATCTGCATATTTCATTTGGGTTTTTTGAACACCGGACGCTCTTTGTGGTCTGGGCTCTCACTATAGTAAGGACGCACGGCGTGAGGTTATCTGTAGTTCAGATTGTTCCCTGTCCCCACAGAGCTGGTTTTCCAGTAATATTCTGCTTGGAATATGAAAACAATCGGCCTTCAATGCTGTAGAAAGAGAGGACGTCTGTCAGAGTGAGCTCTTACGCTGCTCCTGTCATGTTTCTAGAAGCTTACCCTCCACATTTCAGTCCCAAAGCCATGAGTGCTGACTTCAACCTGTCCAGACCCAGAGAGGCCAACTCCTACAGCAGCGAGGGAACAAAACAAATATGGAGCCATTATTTATGCAAAACACTTTGATTTCAGTCACGTGTCAGCGAGGATTGATTTTACCTCCCAGGAGGAGAAAGCAGAGAGGTCCAGATGAGCACCTGCATGTGTCAAAGCGCTGCTCGTCTCTTTCTACAAATAAACACAAAAGTCAGAGAAGTTCCCCAAACCCAACCGTCACCTCTCACTGGTCCCAGCAGAAGGACTTACAGGCCAGCCTGGAAAGGTCCCGTTCTCCCACTTCTTCTCAAACTCTGACAGCACTTTGCCGTAAAGGTCGTTCTGGTCGAGCAGCGGTTTGACGCGGTCGGTGTAGTCCTGCAGGTACTCCAGCAGCATCTCCAGATACCTGCACAGCACCAGGCATTTAAACGCGTCCACGTCTGCGTGCAACACTGACGTGTGACTGAAGAGTCAGACTCTTTACAGTTACGTCCTGAATAAGCAGCGTGGACTTACTTTTTGTATTCAGCGTTTTTCCTGTCCTTGGGAATGTCGAACAGCTGGTCAAATGAAGACAGGTAAGTGATGTACTCCAGCTTCTGTACGGACACAGAGAGCAGTCAGACACAGCCTGGCTCGGAGGCTTATTCTTTATTAATGAGAATAAACGCCTACACAACCTCAGCTCCCTTTAAGTTGATGTACTTCAGGTAGCAGTCGTGCAGGTCGAGGTATCGGCCGTATCCCTCCTCATCGGTGAAGTCCACCATATCTGCCGTAAACACAAGTCATTCCTGGGTGTGACGGTCACAGATGTCACTGACAATAACTGTTGAGTGTAGTTATGTAACTGCAGCGCAGACGTGGGGAAGTCAACACAATGAAGTGTGTTTGGTAACCAAAGGCAACCAGTGCTTTGCCTAAATGAGCCTTTTCATTAGTGTTGATGCTTTCAGTTAATCCAGCTGTGAGATGGCAACAAAACCTACAGCCTGCCCGACACTCCAACACCAGCCTCTCTGTTAGTGCTGATCAGCATAAGATGATCGGTGCTTCTTTTGATGAGCATCGATCACGTTTCCTAATTTGACCCAAGAACAAAAGTAGCCAGAAAGACGTCTCCCTACAGACGTTACTGCTGCTCAACACTTGAGTGTAACAGTAACCACATTAACAGCAGCCTGCACCACACTGTTACACAATAACACCGCGAGCTTGAGTAAAGCTTTTCAACGTAACGCAGGAATGAGTCACATCACTGTGGAGCACAACAGGCCAAACTTCAAAGTGATGCATGAATTTAAGGGCGTCCACGTCTTTATATAAGACCCTACAATGACCACGACTACTAAACTGGCAGGTTTGGTAGTCGTGAAGCCAACTAATGGCTTCAAACTTCTATTTGTGAAGTTGACAAAGTGCTCTCCTGCACAAATACTACGAACGATTGTGCTTTTCCATGACACAGGTCGACGGTGCAGGTCTACGAACAGCCCAGCTTCTTTTCAACTATTTAACTTCCTACATTTGATCGACTGTTATCCTTCAACTAAGCCAAGAACAATCAAAAAGGCTGCCAGGCGATGGAACAGATTCCAGTAATGACAGTCTGCTGCTACATGTTGACCACATCATCATCATCACATCTGCAAACATCTGATTCTTGATCCTAATTTTGACCTTGAGCCACGTCCTGATTGTTCCTCAGCTGTTACAAAATGAAATCAAACTTGTTGGTTGCTGTGTGGGTCTGTAAAATTTAAAGTGTATTGGTACAAATGTGTGATAAATGTCCTTCATGCAGAGGGAGCCTTCACAAACAGGTTGGACACCAAACGGCACAAATTGACTACAATTAGAACGAAAAGAGAAACTAATCAGCTGAGTGCTGTGTTTTTATTTCAAACAGACGTGTGCAGATATCTAACAACACTGATCTGATTCTCACACTTCAGTAATCATTCTTCACACAAAGTGCAGCTACTTTCTATGAGTTTCCTCATCAGATCCCATTTTTGCTGCTCCTCTAGCTGCTGTTCTGTGGGGTTTGCACGTGTTGTTTGAACTCACTCTGAGCCTCCTCGCTGGGGTTATCTCTGGCCTTCATCAGCTCCTCAAACTCTGCAGACATGGGGATGGAAATCTGCAGGAAGGACAACAGAAATCAGTTTCAAAGACCTGATGAACGCTTTCAGCTGACATTTTGGAATCAAAAGGATAAATAAATACTTCATTTGGATGCTTTCGGTGGAACTCCTTTATCTGCTTGAGTCGGTTGTAGAACTCTGCAAACTCATTTGGTCCTGAGATGGCTGCAAGTTCGTCTCTCCTCATCCTGTCAAATCATCCAGGAACACGAGAAGAACAAGAGGAAGTTATCGGGACAGCAGCAGTCATGCATTCACCCCTCGCCCCTGGACCAATGGAGGAGCACAGGAGAGGCCTGCTGACCGAGCTCTAAACCCTCTTTGCTCAGACAGTCTGTTACAAAGTGTGTGTGCTGTCCCACTGCACTCGTGTGAGAACAGTGTAGCTGTGCAGTCTTCACAGGCAGTGTGAGACCTGCGCTTCTCCTCATATTATCCTGAGTTCATATTCAAAAGCATCTTAAGTGGAAGATTATCCTGATGGGCCATATTACAGGAAGTCTTGCTTTTGTGTTCAGCCAATCAGGCATCAGACATAGGCTCTGTCTGAATTGGTGATGTGCAGTACAGCAGCTGTGCTGTCTCCATGTTCACCATGTGCACCTCAGACATCCACCCACAAAAACACTCTGAACATCCTGCAGTGGTTGGATGTTTTAGTAATGAGCAGAAGGATTCTGCAGCCTTCTGAATGTGAATAAGACCAGAGAGATAGTGACCGACTTCAGAGGGAAGAGAACAGCTACACGACCCACGTCCTCGGAGAGGATCTTGATGCGGTCGACGAAAAAAGGACCCGATTCTATTTACAACAGGCTGAAGTGGAAGAGCGACAGAGGGCGTGTACTAGGGCTGCCACGATTAGTCGACTATCAAAATCGTCGACGACTGATTTAATAGTCGACGCGTCGTTTGAAGCTTTGTAAGATCACAAAAGACGCAGGAATAAGTAGCAGGATTTAAGAGTGTAATAACGGACTGAAACAGAAGATGGCAGCACTGCATGTACAAGGATGCCAGCTGCTGTTAAACCCCGAAGAAGAAGAAGCTGTGTCACAGAATTCATAGCGCAGCCCAGCTCAGTTTCCAACAATGGCGGCAGCTAGTTAGTTTTAATATTACTCTTATTATTCTTTCTGGGTCACAAAATAAACGTTTAACATATTTTCAGGCGAGAATGTAGCTGTGTAAACCTCAAATATCTGCTCAGTTTATCAAGACACCACATATTTTCAAAAACGCTCCGACGTTTTCGGAGACGTCTGTTACCCACTAGCTCGATAGCTAGCCGGGGGCTAGGCTAACTAGAGCCGTGAGAACACCGGACTCCCGCTAATCGTTTTCAAACCCACCACCGTCTTTCGCTACTCAGGTTAAACATGATATATAAGTCACTTAGATAACTTAAAAATGTTATTGTTTGGCTTTTTCAGTATTTTATTTGTTCCTGAGTAAATCGGTTTGGCTGAGATTAAAGTTATAGTTTTTACACAGCTGAATAAACGTCAAGCAGACAGCTGATTATCAGAAGTGTGAGATGCTCGAGAATTTACTCCGGTGTCCTGTTATATTTTAGATAGCAAGGAGTTTATTAAACTTCACTGAAACAATCTGCAAATTTCATTAAAATTTAATAAACTATCATCTTGTCTTTATTTTTAGTTAGCACATACCTTAAACACTTAAAGCTGTAAGCTAATGATAGTTATATAAGAGCAGATGCTGCTGGTGCAATAAGCTGTAGTTTTACGTCCAATGGATGATGATCTGATTAGTCGACTAATCGCTAAAATAATCTGTGACTAGTCGACTATCAAAATAATGGTTTGTGGCAGCTCTAGCGTGTACAAGAAAAGTGAGCATATATAAACAATGCAGGCTCAGATGCTTCAGTGTGAGGCGATTATCTCACTGCAAGCACATTACTTTGCTTTGGTGTGCTGGAGAAGCAGCATCGTGACACAGACTGAACAGACCGATTAGGAATGCTGGCTCTGCTGTTCAAAAACAATTTGAGGTGTTATGTGCCTTTATGGAAATATGCCTTTGACACAGTTTGCTACTCCGATTCTTTATCAGACTTCAAATAACCAAAATATCTCCACAATATTTCCTTGGACCCGTCTTTTCCAACAGTGTCCTCATCTTGTGAGCCCTGGGCATGTCCTTTCAGGTGTCTTGTTCGGTAATGCTACAGCTCACGTTTTCCTTCACAATTTGGTGTCATTTGGTCTTCTATCCTGCTCACACGCCTAACATACTGCTATGCCCAGCTGTAGTAGTATTATCACCTAGCTGTTTCTGAGTGATTTGCTACTAGATTGGTGAATAAACCCGCGTGTGTGTGGACCCCAAGTTAGAGAACAATGTCACAGTAGAGCAGACGATAGTCTAGCCATTTCCTGTCACGTGCCACATGTAAGAAACGTTACGTCCCCATCCTGTCACAAGATTTTTCAGGCTTCTCATGTGAATACACCTTTAGTTGGTCTACTTTTCAAATAACCGCTCAAAAGTTTGTTCCTCCACTTCTGTAACGCACAAAGGTCCAGCCAACATATCTGTATTTGAGTGGAAATGACTGTTTGCTAAGAAAACTCACCCATCTTTGTCTTCATACAGGTCTCTGAGATTTGCGCTCACTTCCATATACCTCTGCAAGAAGAAGCGCAGACACGTTTTTACCAGCGTTGACCATTAACAGTGAAAAGTTGCTAATTATCAAACGTGATTCTTTGTCTCCAATCTGCGTCTCTAAAGTCAGGTTTTAACCATTTATATTTTACACCTAGTTTTAATGACCTCTGGTGCACTTGGGGGCAGATTTTCGGGGTGTCATTTCGTTGTGACACCGCTTCATTCAGTACATCTGATTACGTTCTTTATCTGACCTCTTTTCTCGTGATTAGTGTAAGAAAATGCATCAAATCCGCTAATAAATTGTGCTTTGCACGTTTACAAAATTGTAACCTGGGTTTTATGAAAGGTTAGTTATTCGTTGAATTCCCAGCAAATACTATTAGCCAGTTGGTGAGAGCAGTTTTAAATGAGTCCAAACTCTTACTCACATCCAACATCGCTCTTGTTCGATGGTCAGAATTGATTTGTTCACGCAGCTGAAATGAGAGTTGGAAAAAAAACACACGGACAAATGTTAATTTCAGCGTTTCTGGGATTTACGACCAAGCGTAGCAATGCTAAAGCTAGCCTTAAGTGGCACCACTCACCGTCGACTTCTTGTGTAACATTTCTTTAGTTTTAGCATCCATTAGCCTCTCTTTCTCCTCGTGATAGCGACGCTGTTGTTCTAATATAGTCTCCATTGTCCGCAAAAACGTAGAACGTTTACTGGAGACGAGCTAAGGTTTCTAATGGGGTAGAATACAAATGAACGAAAGCGGCAATACCCGCCGTATCTGGTACGTTTGTTTTCAATGGCGCATGTCGCCGAGCTAACGGCCCGCACTCTATTAGCCGTATGAGAAACACGAACCCGTGGAAAGGTTCCGCAGTGGTCATGTCTGTGTACAATACTTCTATCTTTTTTTATCTGAAGCCTTTCGACAGTTAATAATAACATTGGTTCCCGTTTATTTTTAGACAATTACCGTGAAATCCTTTGACACAAATTGTTGAAAGTAATGGTTTCGTTTAGATTTTGACCGTTTTAGCTAGATGAGTTGATGGGCATAACAGCAATTCCTTTCAAGAGGATCCCTGGTGTTTATATTACTGAAATGTAGAAACTGCTTCTGAAAAGTACTCTTTTTCAACGTGATGGGTTGGCACCACACCGTGCACGGTCTGTGCCGCGTGCTCGGTATTCTCTTTGCACTTCCTTTGTAGTCTACACTATCATCAAAGCCTGCCATAACACACAACGCACCCTCGCGGAGGCGCGCGCACGAAGGCAGTCTGGAGCCGTCAAGCGTCGGATTGGTTAAAGAGAAAAAGACCGGAAGTGTGAACTCTGTGTCTTAACATAAAATACGTCCATCTTTTAGCTTTGTGCTTATTGTTTTTTTGTTTTGTTTTGTTTTGTTTTGTTTTGTTTTGTTTTGTTTTGTTTTGTTTTGTTTTGTTTTGTTTTGTTTTGTTTTGTGTTTTTTGTTTTTTCCTATAATGCTCAACCGAGGATGTAACATAATCGGATTAATGATGGTGCCTTGTATGTTATACTGTTGTTTGTAAATAAAGTTGTTTTTTTTTTAAAAATTATTTTTTTTTAAATTTAATTAATTTAATTAATTAATTTAATTTTTTTTAATTTAAAAAAAAAACATAAAATACGTCCATTCATCCATCTTCTTCGGAGGGCTTTTTTTTTTTTTCCAATCAGTTGCTTGATTCAATTAAAAAAAAAAATCTGAACTAGGTTGCGTTATAGACTGACATGTTTGTATATTCCTTGTTATTTTTTTCGGCAATTTTCACTGGTATCAAAATAAAATCCAAATTTAAAAATGTAATGGTTTGAAATAACACGTTACACAGTAGGATCAGGGAAGATAAAGCAAATAGTCTAACGAGTGCAAAACTATTCTATGAGTGTTGATATTGGGTGAAAGGACATTACAAGCCTCAGGTCTACTCGTGCACACGTGAAAAATTACAGAGATTAAACAGAGTAATTGTTTAACCTCATTTGGAATAAGTTAAAGTGTATTGCACCATATGAATATTGTTTTTTATAGGCAGTCTTCGGGGGAACTAAGCCACAGACTTTTATTTTGACAGATTAAACCGGAAACTGTGCTCGTCACGGTCGCTACCATGACAGTCGCGGTTTCACCACATTCTCGAGCAGTCAGTCAAAGCAGCGGACAGTAAAAAGAAGCGGACGAGCAGCGTTGCGGATTTACAGAATAAACAGTGGAGCTTATAACACACACGTCCCGCCAGCTTATAAAGGTGAGCTGCTCGTATTCTTCTCTAATGGAGTCAACTCTATGAACACAACGAAGATTTATGGGGTTATTTTGTGGGGAAGGGGCGGGGGTGGTGGTGGTGGGGGGCATCCATTCTGTCTTTTGTGCTGGAGCAGATTTGGCAGCGGTCACTGAGGTCCGCTGCTGTAGAGGAGAGATGTCGAACAAGTGTGTCCTTCAGCTTTATCTTCTTCGGCGCCTATAAAGATTGCGAGGCTGTCTTGCTGTTAACTCTTCACACAGCCAACAAAACAGGCGATCCGGGCCGCGGGAGCTCGCTGGCCCCTCATCTACAGCTTTATGAGCTGTTTGATGTGGACTAAAGAGGGTTCCCCCGAACGTGGTCTAAAATCCGAGCAGATTTAACCCCGTTTCTCATTAAACGACTGTATGTATACCACACGAGTCCTTTAGAGTCACAGGCAGATGCACATTAATTCGGCATATATCCATGCACCTAACTGAACTTAATAAGATGTAAACTATAATAATCGTTGGCCCAGCGTCACTCAACCATTAACAGCGAAACAGCCTTGCTAGGAATCCGAGCCAAAAGTGGGAATTCCCTCTTTACAGAGTCGGGTACAGGAGAGGTTCAGGGGTGTTAGCCGGAGAGAAAACCCAAACTCGTAACTGTTTATTGAGCCTTCAGCCTCAGACAAAAGAACCGAATGAATCCACGGGACTGTGAGTGCCCTGCTGGGTGGGATCTATGTGTCGACTCGCTCAGTGACCGGTTGAGCTGTTGTGACAGTTTGGCACCCGACGGGGAAAGAAAACATCTTCAAGCCCAACACGAACCTAAAGTATGTTTCCAACTTTTGCTTTCAGTATGTTTGTCCTCACCTGACAGCTGGAAACACGCAGGTGTCTACTGAGATGTTAGCAGCTGACCCTGAGATCTGAAATGATGTCCTGTGTCACTCTAACCAAAAACTACAGTATCAGCTCTCCACCAGTTACTGCACAGTCTTCCTGCTGCAGCTGTTTGTCAGATGTCAAAGGTGGAGTGAGCTAACCAAAGTCATGTTCGCCCGACCATCTGTCCTTACTCACTATATTCATGTGAGCAGCAAAAACGCCCTCACAGCCATTCGTCTGTGTCATGCATTTTTCATTGCACACCAGGGGATGTAAATAGAGGCATTCACCTTGAGCTCCTCGCTCACATACACAATAATGGGGACAATTGATTTAGCAAGGCTGACCTTGTAGGTGTCTTTTTCTGAGACTCGTAGGTTGTGACTGACAAACGTTCAGCCTGGCTGATTGTCAGAATGAACCGGAGCTCGTTATTAACTAATGACATCTGCAGGTGTATCTTTGGATGAGGACATAGGATAACGCTGCTTGTTTTTATTATCATTCAGCGGTCCAACGGGCAGCAGGTTGTGTTGTCAGTAGGCCGTCTCCTCCTTTATGGGACATAGAAGCGTCACAGCTGGTTTTAGAGTTCTGATCCAGCATGACTGATGTGGGTTCAGTGCACAGATAAGGTGAATAAAGTTGGATGAACTTCAGTGCAGTCTTCCTGCACACAGATTTGTTTTGATTATTTCTTCACACTCCTCCTGTTCTTGGTGGACTCTGTTGTCTTCCTTCCTTATTCTGGCCCACTTGTCAACCAGTAGGCATTTGACCCATGCATATATCATCCTCGTTGGATTTTGGAGGGCTACACAGGAGCGTGTTTGCAGTGGGTGAAAACCTGTTCCGCCTGCTCTCTAAATGAAAGCGTGTAGGCAGACGGGCACATTTACAGGACCCTAAATTATATTGAAGTGTGTAACAACAGCCCTATGACATGTATACAGTTCAATGAGCCATAAGTTACCAGTATGACAATGTTACGATCACACAAACATATTTTCCATAATGTTATTTAAGGTGATGTTTTTCCTTCTTTGATCTGCTGCCCAGAAAATACGTCAACTCCTTGTTGATGACTGCGAGGTGGAAAATCTTTGAGGCTTTGAGTTGTTGTAGTTGTGCTCAGCGGCTCAGCAATCTGATGGATTTCTATTGTCCACAGTTTAACTTTCAAACCCAAAAGCAGCAAATATCTCCCTTCATTCCATTAATGGATTCACTGCACAGCGCCTTATAGAGGTGGGAATCACCACACATCCCACGATACGATATTATCACAATACTTAACGCACGATACGATATTATTGCAATTTTTAAAAATATTTTTGCGATATTCAGATTCTGTACATAAAGGTAAACTTTATCAATCATCATTTTCTCTAATATCAAAGTCTCACACTCAGTCTTTCTCTCATTTCAGTTTGATTGTTGACAAACTGAACGGTTTGTATTACAGTCTAGTCCAACTTAACTGAATCAACCATCTGGTACAATTATAGCTATTCTGAACTATGCAGTTTATGAAAACTATGCAGCCCCTTCAGCAACTGAAGAATTTGAAAGTCAATTAAAACAAAATATAATTTTACATTAAATAAAAAAGTTTTAAACTTAATTAAAATAAAACATGTCTTAAATTAAAATAAGTAAACTGTCATGTTTATTGCTGACAAAAACAAGTGAAACACATTTGGACAGTGAAGGAATGTCAGGATTCTTGCTCAGAAAAAGGATCAACATGCTCTGAAGTCAGAGCACAAAAAACCTTTTTGTAACAAAGTATCGATTTCTGCTGTCCCTGTATCCATACATTATTAGCAAACAAAATATCACCATGCTACACAGTATCCATTTTTCCCCCACCCCTAGTGCCTTGTAGGGTGGCTGAAGCCACAAACCTAAACTACCAGTTAATTCTTTGATACTTCTCAAGTCTGAATGAAAACAGACGTGCAGATGTATAATGCTGGATTAAAACACCTCAGATTGAAAAAAATCAGCTTGATTGGATCATCATTGGCTCCTTATGAGCGTCAGAGAAATGACTGGATATCAGACCGTGAGACCCCTTTAAACTTCCCAATATTTCTGCATGCTTGTGTGTGGTGGCAGTGACTACATGGCAGCATGATGTTGTGATTCCCCTGAAGCACATATCCAAACACCAGTGGCTGTGACCTGGACGTTTTGAAACCTCCAAACTGTGAGAACATTGCTGTGTGAACAAGCTAACGAAATGTGCGCTGTTTCATAAAATGTTACACTGCACTTGTACGGCAGAGTCGTGGAGGCAGCTGTCAGGATACGGGGGACAAGGACAGCCACAAATGTCCAGCTTACTGGGCTTTGCTCAGCAATATGCGAAAGATCAACTGGCTGAACTGGGACACAGAATTAACCAGTTTGACCACAGCACAGGTGAAGGCTCCCCCATGCCCCCCATGAGTACTAGTGCCAAGAAACAGAAAGGCCCACAAGCAAAACTGGAGGACTTGCAGCCACTACTTGGAACGTCGTTGCAGCGCAGCAACGCTGTTGGAGTGACATCGTTGTACGATCGCGAGACTCAGATCCCTTCTTCAGCAGCACTGTGAGAAAAGCACAGCTGCTGTATGTGTGACTGATGCTATTGACACAGCATCCTGAGTTCGTAATTACAGCTTTAAATATGCCCGTGAAGTTTTGAAAGGCCAGCCCCGACTGTTGTGAAACAGGTGTGTAACCCACAGCACAGATCTTCTAACACACCCTCCAAACAGGGTGTAGCTGGAGAAGCCTGCAGCCAAAGCAGATCCCAGGTCGAACTGTGTGGTGTTGGGATTCAGGATTCCCAGAAACTGGAGTGTGTCCCGATGAACGTGTGACTGCTGTGTGAAAGCATCCCCAGAAATCAGGCGTCCTTTAAAGTACAGGGCAGACTGTTCGACTTACTATTTGCAGTTTTACTGTTTACCATTTTAAAATGCGCACTTCTCACTGACTCTATAAAAACACCATTTGAAGCTTGACTGTTGGGATGTTGCCTTCAGCATGCAAATCAACAACAAGCGCTTACTTTTTCAAGAAGAACTAAAAAGATGTGTGCACATAAAACGGCGTCAGGAAAGGCAGCTGAAAGAGTTTTATGTGACACGTTAAAGAGGCGTTCGACTGGATGATCAAGGCTCAGACGTATGAGAGTGAAAAACAGGGTGACAGCTTATTTGCAGCTGGCAGGAAAGGCATCAGATTATTGAACAGAGACATGAAAATAGTAAAAGATGGAAGACGTGTGTAGTGTCTTTGTCTGTGTCAGAAAGTTCTCATCCATCTGTCTCTTGTTCAGCTCTCTTTGTCTCTTCACTGCAGGGTCATGAGCCGCTTTATCTTCTGCTGCGTCTTCTCCTTTCTCATTTCCATCCTCCTCCCTTCACTCACATACCTGCCACGCCTCCATTTTCATCCTTGTCTCCACTAGAGCTGCCACAAACGATTATTTTGATAGTCGACTAGTCAGATCATCATCCATTGGACGTAAAACTGCAGCTTATTGCACCAGCAGCATCTGCTCTTATATAACTATCATTAGCTTACAGCTTTAAGTGTTTAAGGTATGTGCTAACTAAAAATAAAGACAAGATGATAGTTTATTAAATTTTAATGAAGTTTGCAGATTGTTTCAGTGAAGTTTAATAAACTCCTTGCTATCTAAAATATAACAGGACACCGGAGTAAATTCTCAGCATCTCACACTTCTGATAATCAGCTGTCTGCTTGACGTTTATTCAGCTGTGTAAAAACTATAACTTTAATCTCAGCCAAACCGATTTACTCAGGAACAAATAAAATACTAAAAAAAAGCCAAACAATAACATTTTTAAGTTATCTAAGTGACTTATATATCATGTTTACCTGAGTAGCGAAAGACCGCAGTGGGTTTGAAAACGATTAGCGGGAGTCCGGTGTTCTCACGGCTCTAGTTAGCCTAGCCCCCGGCTAGCTATCGAGCTAGTGGCTAACAGACGTCTCTGAAAACGTCGGAGCGCTTTTGAAAATATGTGGTGTCTTGATAAACTGAGCAGATATTTGAGGTTTACACAGCTACATTCTCGCCTGAAAATATGTTAAACGTTTATTTTGTGACCCAGAAAGAATAATAAGAGTAATATTAAAACTAACTAGCTGCCGCCATTGTTGGAAACTGAGCTGGGCTGCGCTATGAATTCTGGGACACAGCTTCTTCTTCTTCTTCGGGGTTTAACGGCAGCTGGCATCCTTGTACATGCAGTGCTGCCATCTTCTGTTTCAGTCCGTTATTACACTCTTAAATCCTACTACTTATTCCTGCGTCTTTTGGGATCTTACAAAGCTTCAAACGACGCGTCGACTATTAAATCAGTCGTCGACGATTTTGATAGTCGACTAATCGTGGCAGCCCTAAACTCCACACTTGTCCCCCTGCACCTCTGTGTGGTTGCAGACGTCCTCGTTTCCTGTGTAGCTCGTTTTACTCATCTTTTTCACTCCCACGCAAGACAAAACCAACATAATTAATAGCAGCTTGTGTTGTCATGAATAATAGGTAAATGAAACTGTAAATTTGTTTTTGGTCGATTATTTTTTGGTTACAACAAAGCTTCTTGTAAATAAATCTTATATTGTTGTTTAAATGGAGCCACGTTTGTAAGGAAATGCATCTGTTGAGCAGCAGAGGTGAGGATGTGAGGAAAGGCCATGAAAATGCTGCCAAATCTTCTCTGTCGGTGCCAAACAGCTTATTGTGCTATTGACTCGTGTTCACTGTTGTTTATTAGGTTGGATAATTGACGTCTGAAGAAATCAGACGGGGCCTCAGCAGCATGTGGATCTCTCCCCACAGCCTGGCGCCTCCTCATCACCAGCTCGGTCACACACTGCTGTGGGATCCCACAGCAGTGTGTGACCGAGCTGTATTTAAAACTGTGTTTCTCAGACGACCGACCTGCAGTGAAGGTTGAGTAAACCTCTTCAGGTGTGCTCGTTACGTGCCGTTAAAGCCTGTGTGCATGTGCAACCATCCCACAGCGTCACCATGTCCAGTGAGGTGCAGCCGAGGCCGGACGACAGCCCCAACACCAGTGGGGGGAGTTCGGACGCCGAGCAGAGGGAGGCGGCTCCTCCGGAGCAGCCGGGCCCCGAGCAACGGGACCAGGCCCAGCCCAAAAAGAAGGAGGCCAAAATCTCCAGTAAGACCGCTGCCAAGCTCTCCACCAGTGCCAAGAGGTAAAGCTCAGTGCGCTCACTCTGTTTTGCGTTGTGCACTCTGCTGGGTGTGCGCCCGTTTAGCTTCTCGAGTAGTCGTCTGTCACTCACTTGTTCTCTGTGGTGCTGCTGTTTAAAGTGCTGCTTTGGTTTTGCAGTCAAAAGCCAGCATGAACGCTGCACTGTAACCTTCTGTTAATGAGGTCACAGCAGCCACTGTGACATAAATACTAAACACGAGATGCAGGACACTCATTAGATAACTGGTTAAATAAAACGTAGGCGAGTTATGAAATGATGAAAGTGCCGCCTGCTTGTATTTAATACATCTTTTTTGTTAAATTGAGTAGTGACAGGAAAAAACACATACTGGTGTTGTAATAATGGTGGCGTTTGGCACCTGTAAAGCAGCTGTGCTGAGCCTCTCTAAGCATGACTGGTGTGTATGTGACAATACAAATGTTCTACAGTGTTGCTGGATATGGAGTAGGGCTGGGCGATAGAATCGATATAAAGCACTTTTGAAATATGGGGAAAGCCAAAAACTGAGCTTCCTCCACTTCAGTAACTTTGATTCACAGTGTTGGGGAGTAACGGAATACATGTACCGCCGTTACGTATTTAAAATACAAAATATGAGTAACTGTATTCCGTTACAGTTACCGTTTAAAAAGGTGGTATTTAGAATACAGTTACTTTGTTGAAATAAATGGATTACATGGCGGTACTTCCCTGTTTCATATTGTGGCGGGTCAGGACTGTTTGGGTTTTGTTTGACAGCTACGTTCTGTTGTTCCAGGCAGCGTTACGGTTGCCATGGTTACAGGCTGACGCTCTCTCTGCGTGTTTCCTGGGTGAGAGAGCGCCTGTTGTTGTTGTTGTGCTAAGCTAACAGGCAGAATGCTACCGGTATAGCTCTAAAGAATGTAGCATCATGGGCAGTGTAGTCCGTGCTGCAGGGAGAATGGACTGCCATACCCGTTATGTGTCTGTGAGCGAGGGAGGGAGAAAAAGGAAAAGTACGAGCTGTCATCGAGCAGAAACGGGAGCTGGAAGCATGTAAATATAATAATAACCACTGCAGCCAAGAAGAGAGCCTGACGAGCCCAGCTGTAAGTAAGCTATTAAGACTCGACTGTACACCGTGTTCGTGTTTTCCTCTGAAACAATAAGTTCTGTTGGAGCAGCCTTTCAACGCCTCTCTCTGTCTCTGCTAGCAAAGTTGACCCAGACAACAAAGTAAAGCTAGTTTTCAGCTACGAGCCGACACAGAACCCACCGTATTAGCCAGAGGTCCCTTTACTACGGTTCGGAGCCGCGGACCTTCAGTAACAGTAATAAATCACAGCAATAGTACATTCATGTAGTTGTAAACAGCATGATAATATATTAAGTAATCCAAAGTATTCAGAATACGTTACTCTCATTGAGTAACGTAACGGAATACGTTACAGAATACATTTTGGGGCATGTAATCTGTAATCTGTAATGGAATACATTTTAAAAGTAACCTTCCCAACACTGTTGATTCATTAATGTTGAATTCTCTGCAGCTGCTCTGTTCCCATGTTGTTGCAGTATATTAATGACTAACCTCATATTGTGGATGAATGATCTCAGTTGTTCTCCTGACTGAAGTTTGGTCCGTGTACAGCATCCTGCTATGATTGCATTTGTCCCTGACCACCAGAATCCCTCACGTTAACTTTTATTGAGTGGAATAAAGTTGGCGTTCATCCTCCAGCTTCACTGTGCTAATGTTATGCTAACATAGCTGTGTTGCTAGCAATCACGTACCACAACATTATATACCAGGTAGTCCAACTTCAGTAACCCTACAAACGTCACTGCTGTTTAGTTTTCTGTCTTCATTTATGTTGAAGTGATAGCAGAGCTGTACGTTTGAATTAGTTTCATAAATCTCTCAGTCAGAACATGGTATGAAATGTTTAGGTGGAAACTAGCGAGCTAACGTCCTGTTAACTTCTAACTCTGTTAAATTTAATAACTTCTGTTTTTATGGATGTTAAACTTAATTGTTACACCTGGTAAAGCAGCAACGCTGATGATTTTATTAAAGATGAAAGAATTTAGACCGTTTTTAACTCTTAGTGTTCGTTTGACTTTGGGACCTGAAGCAGACGGAGTTTAGGACCCAGATTACTCCGTGAAGCTCCTCACTACAGCAGCCGTAATGCTCTGATCCATCAAGCAGTGCAGCTTACCAAAGTTGTACTAAAACATTTTTAACAGATTTCTGCAGCAAAAATCGGTTCGAGGTCAGTAAGCACAACCAGAATTCATACATAAGGCACACTCTGGATTTTTGAGAACATTAAAGGATTCTAAGTGCGCCCTATAGTGTGGAAAATACGTTATACAGAAGAAAAGAATATATCGTGATATATATCGTTACCGCACGTGCTTCAAATTATACTGCGACATGAATTTTAGGCCATATCACCCAGCCCTAATATGCAGCTGTCTTTAAGCCACCAGGTCAGAGGACAGAGTTGGTGTAGCGTCTGTTTGCACCCGTGGTGCTGCAGGCAGCACTGTCTCTCTGAACCAAACAAAGGACTTTCATTAGTGAGAGCTTGCAGGAAACTTATAAACAGTGCATTTGCATCATGACTGAATCTAGCAGCACTGACTAACTGTGAGCTGCAGGATCAGTTTCATGACCTTTAATATGCAAATTGTCACAACCACTGATCAATGGCCATGAGTCCCATTCACAGAGTTGGGGAACGGCTGCAATCACAGCATGTAAGATGGTGACAGATGCACCCTTAGGCCCCTCCTCCATTCAGAGATGGGCTTTCCCTTTTCACATACGTGGTGGTTTTCCATGGTAGGATAACAGACGCAGTTCAAAGGCAAACCCACGTGTCTGGTGCTGAGAGCGGTCCTGCTGCTGAGGTTGGGGTCATCCTGTCATCTCTTACAAACTACCTCCAATGTTTCAGTGACTGGAACACAAGTGAGGAGAGATGTGACATGGTATGAGACCACGGTTTCATCTGCCTCACCTTCTCTACAAAACCCAAGCTGCTCTGGATGTGGTGTTCAGACATAGTACACACTGATGTAAATGTTGTTGCTCGTGTTTGTTGTGTGTCTGTTTATCCCACTGACCTCTTGAAGGGAATTTTCCTCAGCATTAATAAAATTCTTATCTTAATAGTTTAACAGCAGGAAGCTGTTTAGAGAACAAGCAAACAATAAATCAACAAACTGGAACAAGTCCTCATTACGTCACATGTTGCTCTGTTTCTCACCAGTTCATGGCAGGTTGGAACTGGGTATACTGGTGTGCTGACACTGGTTATCTGGCCAGCAGCAGAGAGCTGCTCCTGTGTTGATACCAGAGAAAGTGCTTGTTGTTCTTATCGGCAGCTGTGCTGTTGATGAACGACGTGCAGGAAGTGCAAGAACAGCTTTACCTAAATAAAGGCGTTACTCTACTACTCTTAATTATTTTATCTGGGAGCCGCTTCATTAGTGTCAGATCCAGTCTGCAAACAGCCGTCATCAAGTGTTCCTGCCCCATACGGGCACACACAGGTGGAAACACTGAGGTGGAGACCAGAGATGGAGCACTTTGAAGTTTATTGGCTGGCTGTGATTTTCCTTCTTAGTACAAATACTGTAAACCTTTGTTTTATGGAAGTCAGACGTAATCACTTTATACGTCTTCATTTCTTCTCAAAACTGCAGCAGTTTAGAGCACACACATGCGCACACACACAGACACACACACATGCATGCACACGCAGTAGTTGAGGAACATCTGTACATACTGCACATTGGCATGTACAGGTTGATGGTTGCAGCGTCGCAGTGCTGCGTGTTCACTGTCATGTGGCCAGTGTGAGGTCACATGACTGCTGTGTTCCTGTAATGTTATGCTGGAGCTCTTTAATCCAGGTGATAGTTGTCATTTACTTTAATATAACTTCTTATTTAATGAATATGTGTAAAACATTTGGATTTAATCAAACAAAGAGGAAAATACAAGAACAGATTATTATTTTTATTAAGATGAAAAAACATTTATTGATATGCAAATTTATTTATTTTATAGAAAAAAAAGTTGAATCATTTCTCAGAGAAGAACACCCAAATCTTACATTTGGGAAAAATGTGTTTCTTACTTGCCTAATAAATAATAAAATTATTTTTAGTTATTAACATGTTTTTTCCCTAAAATATTCTAATATAATCTGATAAATGAGTTTCACAGTCTGTGAAGTCTCAAAATGACAGCGTTAACGTGACATGATGCCAAACATGCTGCACAGCAGCGTTACAGCTGTTTACTGTGGGTGTCTCACACCGCTGTGTGTGTTTTCTTATAGGCTGGAGTGTCTTTTAATAAAAGCACAAGGAGTGCAGTGAAGGAGCTGCTGAGGCTCATGCTTTCTTTCAGCAAAGATTTGGTTTGATGTGTGTCGGTGTGGACTCTCTGGGAAAGAGCCATCTGAGAGAAATGTTTATAGTTCATGTCAGGGGTCGGTTACATCAGTCAGCTGCTTAAATCTGTTAACCCCCCCCCGCGCGCTCCCTATTATCATGCGTCACAGTAAAGTGGGCTCTTTATTTCAGCTGTTGTAAGGCGAGACAGTGTCTGGGACTGTAAAGTGTAGAGGACAGCACTTAATCACAGCGTGCCGCTCTGCTTTAAACATCAGACTGTCTTCGCCCTTCCAGCAGCGTCGTTGTCATTGTGAGCTGGACTGTGTGTTGGGGGTCGTGTGCGACTGTTTGAGTGTCGTTTCCAGCAGTCGTTGTGTTTTTGGGAGTCAGCAGCCCAAACACGAGCACGTGTGCTGCAGGCTGCTCCTCCTGTGTGTGTCAGGATGACTTGATGTGGCTCTGACTCTGATCCAACCACATGGCTGACTTGGCGTGGTGTTATTCTCACTGTCATTGGCCGGTTTGCTGTCAGAGCAGAATGACTTTTATTGATTTTATGACATATTTGTACTGAGGAAGCTCATCCATGATGATTATCTTCATCACGTGAGTCATGTTAGTTTTTGTTTCGTATGAAATACATTTTCACACCTTGTTGTATCTGTTACAATAAAAGCCGTCCACGTGCTGTATTCACACTCTGACAATCATGATGCATCTATGGCGAATGCTCCATCGTGCAGCGTTTCATAAATGAAAGTGTGGATTTGCTCGTACTGGATATTATATATATGTTATTATATGAAATGAGGTCAGTCACAGCAGACGCTGCATCAGATACATACAGAGTCTCGTCCACAGTGGGGGGCCGTGCCGTAAAAATAAGAGGGTAACCACTTCATTAAGGTTTATTTGCTTTATTTCACTGGTAGCTTTTGTAATAAATCATCAGGAGCTGCTTTTATACGTCACAGACTGATCCACATGCAGAGCGTAACAGTGTATTCATGCACTGTGGAGCCTCGTGCACGAGCATGAAGAACTGGGAATATAATCAGAGGCGCTTTCAGCTTCATCTCGCTGCCTCACTAACAGGTCCCAGCTGCACTACTCAATTTTTGGCACCTCAGAAAATCCTGAAGCTGTTTCACGACTCATAAGTGTGGAGATCGTGTTCCTCCTGTTTCCTCCCTGTCTGAGCCTGTGAAGTACACCCTGATCCACAATGATGGAGTGTAAGAAGCATAATTAACTTCTTTGCACATCTATGTGTCTGTTTAGGTTTTTATTCTGTAGTCAGAGTTTTCTTTCTGTTTCCTAAAGCCTGGAAAAGAAAAGTAGCAACAGTTTTGGTCGAGTTTCTTTCTTCATGTGCACGAGACCATCACACAAAGTGAACCTTGTTGCAGTAGTAGCTTTTAACTGCCTTGTTTCCCCAATTTTCCTTTTATTCAGTGGAAACAAGAGATAGAGGACAGAAACTTTAGAATTAGACTGATGTGCACTGAAGCTGTAATGTATCCATCAGACAACAAGCAAGTGCTTTGCTGCTGTCAGTCAGTTTTCAACGTTTCTAAAAGAGCTTTCACTGCTGGATCTCCAGTGTTTAGACGGGATACTCCTCCGCTGTTGGTTTTGTCAATTTGATGTAATCCTACCTGCAAATGTAAGATTGTAAAGAAAACGTAATGCAATCTGCACCACAGCAGAGCATAACTCAGTGGGAATACTTGCCTGAGTAGATTTTATTTTGATAGTTAAATGTCTTTGGCCTTAATAAGAGCAGCGCTGCAGCTGCTGATTCCTCCGTCATCCAGGAGGTTTTCACAGGTGTGTTGAGGCTGCATCCTTGGTTGGTGTCATTTCAGATCCATTAGTGATGACGAGCTGGCCCAGATGCACCGAAGCAGACCTGATAGCGGGTTGCAGCCTTTCAGCAGCCTCGTCGTTACCAAACTGCAGATGGAGCGCGCTGCTTTGTCCTGGCAGACGCTCGTGATGTCATCCTGATGTAACGATGATGTCATCACTTAAACACAAAAAGCATTTATTTAGCTGAGACGGTGCTGTTGATGTTCGTTCGTCTGCTGAGAACAAACCAGATGGATTTGATTTGTCTTCCTTCTCTCACCCCAACCAATCACAGCAGATGGCCCCGCCCCTCCCTGAGCCTGGTTCTGCTGGAGGTTTCTTCCTGTTAAAAGGGAGTTTTTCCTTCCCACTGTCGCCAAAGTGCTGCTCATAGGGGGTCATATGATTGTTGGGTTTTTCTCTGTATCTATGAAGCGCCTTGAGGCGACATTTGTTGTGATTTGGCGCTATATAAATAAAACTGAATTGAATTTGTTGAGTGCAGCTGTGATGAGTGACGATGGTTTGATCCTAGTTTATCCATCAGTGTGTGTGTGTGTGTGTTAGATAAGTGACTTACATATAGAAAACATACCTGCATGAGCAGGTGAATGATGCGAGCAGTAAAAGGTGCTTTGAGATGTTGAACAGCGTCTATCTAACAGTGACTCCTCAGTGTCACGCGGTGGGCTGGTTGACCTTTACAGATGGTGTCGTAGCGTGATGAGCATCAGTGGCTGTTTCTCTAACAACCCTGGTGTCATGGTGAACATCAGGCTGTGAGCAAAATCAGGTCGTCCTCTAACGCTGCATTTTTATGCAGGAGGTTCATTTTATGTGTTGTTTCCCTTCACATGTGTAACGATGCTGTTCGCCTGTTCAGCTCGCAGACTGAGCTCATCCTCACTGAGCAGCATCATGTGAGCTTCTGCTCTGGTGTTCGGTTCGTCTCAGGATCAGGAATACCGTGAGCTTTGAATTCCTAATATTCTAAGTAGGGATCTGGATATAGAAACGTCACCGTAGATCAGTCCTGCTAGCTTCAACATAAAAGCACATCAGCATGAAGAGTTGATTCTCTTCTGAAAGCACAGACGCTTTATCAGCAGCACAGTTGATTCACCTGATGCAGCAGATATGGTGTGTTATCAGGTTATCCATGTGTGCTTAATAAGAAAAGGCAAATAGTCGGCGTGTTGATCCTGCAGATCAGGACGTGTTCCTGTGCTCGGGCACAGCTCAGCAGCTCGTTAGGAAACCACTGAGGTGAGGTGTGCGCTCAGACTGATTATAGCAGGATTGATGTAAGTGTGTGATTGTAACAGGACGTCCTTTCTTTCAGAATCCAGAAGGAGCTGGCAGAGATCACCTTGGACCCGCCGCCGAACTGCAGGTAGGAGCCTGTGATTGTGTGTGTGTGTGTGTGTGTGTGTGTGTGTGTGTGTGTGTGTGTGTGTGTGTGTGAGCTGCACTGTTAGGATCAGTGTAGCAGCCGTGTTGTGCTCGTGCGTGGCTCATTCTCCTCCCCGGCGAGGGTCCGTGTGTTGCTGCTTCGGCCACTTTGTTTGTTCTGTTTGTCTGAGTCAGCAGTTTGTGTTCGTATCTTCCAGCAGGAGCGTTACGTAACGCTACTTTAGTGTTAGGTGGAGGAGCGCTGTTAAAGCAACACGCTGGAGCCGAGCGAGCAGCACGTTGGTAAAGTCCAGGCATTTCCTGCAGGCCTGAAGCAGCAGCGATGCGTGTGAGCTCCTGAGCTAGCACGCAGAGGAGCTGGCTGTACCATCCTTCATAGCTCAGTTCACATTTCAAGTCTATCAATGTGAAACTACTAATACTCTTAAACAGCTGACACCTGAGGTTTGCTGAGTAATGGTGGAAAGATATGGACTGTGTAAAATAATAATAATGAGTCCGTCCATCCACTCGTCTTCTTCCATTTCTTCATCCTGAGCTGGGTTAGCAGCCTGCTAACTGCATGGCTAACACGTGTGCACAGAGAGACATGCACACTCTAACAGTGGCCTAATTATGGACACTAGTGGACGTGGCACAATAGTGATTAAACACACATATTGTGATAATGTGGACTGTATCATGGATGCAGATCATTACTGTAATAACGTGGTGGGATCATAGCAGAAACACAGATGAGAAGACACATCGTTAAAGGACCGTTTGTCTCATGTTGTCTCACGACAGCAGCAGAGTGGAGCTGAGTGTGCATCGCTCTGTGACTCCTGCGTTAATATCACCTGTTACTAGGGGTGGGCGATATAAATGATATAAATTTGGCCAACGATGGAGATTTTGACTATATCGCTCTATCGCGATAGCGCATTTTGATGATGTCATCAAGTTGCGCCTGTTTTGGTCGAAAGCATCACAGCGGCTACAACCATTATCATCTGCAAATTATGGCGACAGTCACAGCAAAGAGATGAAGCACTTTTGAAATATGGGGAAAGCCAAAAACTGCGCTTCCTCCACTTCTGTAACATTGATTCATTAATGCTGAATTCTCTGCAGCTGCTCTGTTCCCATGTTGTTGCAGTATATTAATGACTAACCTCGTATTGTGGATGAATGATCTCAGTTGTTCTCCTGACTGAAGTTTGGTCCGTGTACAGCATCCTGCTATGATTGCATTTGTCCCTGACCACCAGAATCCCTCACGTTAACTTTTATCCAGTGGAAAAAAGTTGGTGTTCATCCTCCAGCTTCACTGTGCTAATGTTATGCTAACATAGCTGTGTCGCTAGCAATCACGTAGCACAGCATTATATAGCAGGTAGTCCAACTTCAGTAACCCTACAAACGCCACTGCTGTTTAGTTTTCTGTCTTCATTTAAGTTGGAAGTGGTAGCAGAGCTGTACGTTTGAATTAGTTTCATAAATCTCTCAGTCAGAACATGGTATGAAATGTTTAGGTGGAAGCTAGCGAGCTAACGTCCTGCTAACTTCTTACTCCGTTAAATTTAATAAATTCTGTTTTCATGGATGTTAAACGTAATTGTTACACCTGGTAAAGCAGCAACGCTGATGATTTTATTAAAGATGAAAGAATTCAGACAGTTTTTAACTCTTAGTGTTCGTTTGACTTTGGGACCTGAAGCTGACGGAGTTTAGGACCCAGATTACTCCGAAGCTCCTCACTACCCATATGGAAAAGAAATAGTAAAAACTTACATGATTTACTCATGAAAGTGGCCACTTTCTCATTACTTTCATATATTTTGTTAGTAAGTATCCAAAACATACAAGTTTCATTATATAATTTTTCAAGGGATCTTATATCTGTTTTCACTCTTGTGTGCTTTTCATACAAGACAGATACGAACTTTATAAGATTTATATATATCTTTTCCATATGGGTACGGCAGCCGTAATGCTCTGATCCATCAAGCAGTGCAGCTTACCAAAGTTGTACTAAAACATTTTTAACAGATTTCTGCCCAAATTAGTTCGAGGTCAGTCAGCACAACCAGAATTCATACATAAGGCACACTCTGGATTTTTGAGAACATTAAAGGATTTTAAGTCCTTATAGTGTGGAAAATACGTTATACAGAAGAAAAGAATATATCGTGATATATATGGTTACCGCACATGCTTCAAATTATATCGCGACATGAATTTTAGGCCATATCGCCCAGCGCTACCTGTTACTCAGTTAATGAGGTCATATTTTGTAGCAGCATTGCTGTGACACTAAACAAACTGATTCACATGCAGATGTTCAAACAGGCTCCGTGTTAGCCTGAGACCATATAACAGCTCAACCTGCCTTCGTGGTCTGGAGGGTGAAGCTGACACGCCTCAGACCTGCTTATAGGGCCAGCAGGAGCTTCCTCTACGGCTGGGAAAGACTTGTGGTCCTGAGGACGCCTGTAGGAACATCCCTCACATGGTTTGTCTGTGATCCCAGTGAATCTGCACTCAAGCTCAGTCAAGCTTTGGTCGTTCTGAGAGTCACAAAGGAGGATGATCCAGACTATTGGCCAACAGAATATGAGTCATAGGTTCATAGAGAGTGAGCGTCACAGTTATCTCCACCTCCTCACAGCTCTGCCTGTGTGTTCAGGGCTCCTCGAGCATGAAGTAAATGGTTTTGATGCTGCAGTGTTTCATCTGACTGAAGTGAGCGTTTGGGTATAATTCCACTTTTTGAATATATAGTTTTAAGGATGATTCCTTTAAAAACATCCTCGGGATGAATCGGGCTCGGCTGTGGTTGTGGGTGAATAATTGTGGCAGCGGAGGCGCTGCTTGAAGTGTAGGTTCGTCTGCACCTTCGTATTCGCCACACTCTTAGCGCCCGCCTCCCCTGAAGCCCGTCACAGGTTTGATCTCAGCCTGTTCTCTGTGTGATAAATGAAACACACTGTCAACCTTTAAAAGCTCGTGCTATAATAAACTCTTATAAACCGTGTGGCGCCTCCTCACCGAGGCCTCCGCGTCTCCTTTCTTCACCCACTAATTGATGTGACAACATTAAACAGGCTGAGGTTATGAGCGGACGTTGCGATGCAGCTCATTACCCGCAGGCTTCGCTTCTTTCTTCCCTCCGTCTCAATAAAGCACAGCTCGTGATCACAGACACTCCTACAAACATTGTCGCAGCTCATTTTCTGCATTCCCGTCATCGGTTGGAGGAAACGAGCGGCGTAGCTCGTGGGAAAAGAAAAGCACCTTTAATTTTTCCTGAGACAGATCGTTTGGCTTCGTGTTAAAAGGACTTTATGGAGCCATACGAGGAGATGTTTCTCATCTTTCTCGTTAATCATCTTTGTCACCCTTCCAGAGACCAATTAATCGGATGTGACAGGCGCTCTGGATGGGTATGTAAATAGCCCCACACCAGACACATTGTATTAGCGCAGAGCTCAGTTGGCCTTTCCCGCTCTGTTTGCGTGTGCGCCGTCTGTAATTACCATATCCTTTCACCACAGTCCTGGCAGCGTTTTGATAAGAACCCCCGTCGGCTGAGAGAAAACAATGTGTGTATTCCACGGGGGTGTTCGCCATGTTTCTCGCCATCATTCAGGCCTGTTGTGTCTCCCCCCGTCATAATCCAGCTAAGACTGTGTGATCCAGAGGAATCACTTCCCAGTGAATATCAGCAAATCAGAGTATCAGCACAGAACTGTAATTCATTATTATCAGGAAGTCCAAAAAACTCACTGAAAAGCCTTCAGCTGATCCAAAATGCTGCAGCAAGAGTACTGACAGGGACTAGAAAGAGAGCAGATTTCTCCTGTTTTGGCTTCCTGTTAAATCCAGAATTCAAAATCCTGCTCCTCACATACAAGGTCTTAAATAATCAGGCCCCATCTTATCTTAATGACCTTGTAGTACCATATCACCCTATTAGAGCACTTCGCTCCCGCTCTGCAGGCCTACTTGTTGTTCCTAGAGTATTTAAAGTAGAATGGGAGGCAGAGCCTTCAGTTTTCAGGCCCCTCTTCTGTGGAACCAGCTTCCAGTTTGGATTCAGGAGACAGACACTATCTCTACTTTTAAGATTAGGCTTCAAACTTTCCTTTTTGCTAAAGCATATAGTTAGGGCTGGACCAGGTGACCCTGAATCCTCCCTTAGTTATGCTGCAATAGATGTAGGCTGCCGGGGGATTCCCATGATGCATTGAGTTTTTCCTTTCCAGTCACCTTTCTCACTCACTATGTGTTAACAGACCTCTCTGCATTGAATCGTATCTGTTATTAACCTCTGTCTCTCTTCCACAGCATGTCTTTATCCTGTCTTCCTTCTCTCACCCCAACCAATCACAGCAGATGGCCCCGCCCCTCCCTGAGCCTGGTTCTGCTGGAGGTTTCTTCCTGTTAAAAGGGAGTTTTTCCTTCCCACTGTCACCAAAGTGCTGCTCACAGGGGGTCATATGATTGTTGGGTTTTTCTCTGTATCTATGAAGCGCCTTGAGGCGACTTTTGTTGTGATTTGGCGCTATATAAATAAAATTGAATTGAACTGGTGCTGTCCGGCTGTAGATGTGACTCACGATACAACTCAGCTGCTATAGTTTTATGCCAGAGAGAGTTTTACTATTATAGCTGTAGGTTTGTTCTCCCAGAGCCGTGTCGGTCTGGATCTCCCCTTAAAAAGGTTTCATGTTGTTCACACAGCAACCGTCGCCTCAAGGTTCTTCATACTGTGAGGTCGACCCTACAATAACACATGCAGAGAAAAACCCAACAATCATATGACCCCCTATGAGCAGCACTTTGGCAACAGTGGGAAGGAAAAACTCCCTTTTAACAGGAAGAAACCTCCAACAGAACCAGGCTCAGGGAGGGGCGGGGCCATCTGCTGTGATTGGTTATAAACAGCTTCAGTTAGAAACTGCTTTGTGTTTACTTGTGTTATCTTTGTGTAACATTTACATTTGTTTGCTTATCTGAAACGTTTCACTGTGACAAACCACAAAAAGGAGATCAGGTGGGGGGTGAACACATGTTCACTGTGGCTGAATACAAACCTGTGAAGTGACACGAAGGCTCCACAAAACCAGATTTGAGTTCAATGAACAGTTTGAGTTAATTAAACGGACTTTGTCAGCAGGAGTTTTATACTGACATTGATGCAGTGGGAAAAAGGCCTAAATCTCTGTCGACATTACCAGGTGGAGGTACATGTGAGACTACGCCTGTGTCAGACCTTTCACCTGCCAGCTAGATCATCAGTCAAGGTTAACAGGGACCCAACAACAATGTTGTGTTATAACCCTTAAACTAGTGCTGATTCAGATAGGGGAACTACTCCATCATGTGTGCACCAGGATGATGCTGACGTACCAAACTAAGTCCAGACTTTTAAATACTTTTACTGATATTTCACAGAAAGGGTTAGCATGTCTTTGTCAGACGCTGAAGATCGTTAAACATGATGAGCATCACGTTTTTACCAATATATATTTACCATAACTGTCCAGTGTAGTGACACTTTGTGCAGCACTCGTGGTGCGACACAAAAAACGAACCTGACTTCCTGTCGGACCATCATCAGGAAAGATTTATTTATCAGCACGCCTGCAGAACAAACAGCAGCCCAGTGCATGAGCTGCTGTGTTAGCATCAAACAGCTGGACGATGTTTCATCTGAGCACCTGTGTGTCTAAGTGCTCTCACAGAGTGGCTGCTGTCAGCTTTCACATGTGGAGCTGAGCACATCTGGCGACGGGACGACATCATCTGAATCTGTGAGGCTGTGTTTGTGTCTCCTCGTGTTAGCCACTGAAGCACGACCCCACGGTCACACAGCACATCTGATTGTTGCTTTTGAAACGGCGTTTGAAGCCTTTTAGTCCAATAACAGAGAAAGAAGGACACTTGATAGAGCACACAGCAAAGCGTGGCTTCTCTGCGGCCCAGTCCTTCTCTTGCATACTGGGCTGAGGATCGAGTGGTTGTTTGAGGCGGGCTGGTGCCTGCGGTCCGGCCCTGCTGCCTCACAGTGAGCTGCTGTGGCCACGGTGCTGTTAGATAAACTGAAGGAGCTCCGGGTTGCTATCAGGAAACGTCCCACAGTGAAACAGCCGGCTCGTGGCTGCACCAGCTGTTCTGCCTGTAACTCGCTTCTCAGGCTAAAAGCTGACTTTGCTCATACAAGAGAAGACAGAGAGGAAGTGTCAGGCTAATGTGATGCTGACAACAAGTAATGTGAACATCCAATCATCTGGTCTGGTCTGAGTGTGTCTGCAGCCCTGCAGCATGCTGATTGGTTGTTACTGAAGCTGTGTTTAGTCCGTTCACTGATGATAGACTAATGAAGGGCAGGTTACCATCGCATTAACACCAAATCCTCAGTCACTGATCCATCTGGGACTCAGTGGACTGTGGAGCTGCACATTTGATCTCTAAAGCGATGGTTGCAGGTTAGACTGGATCAGAAGATGCTTGGTCTGTAACGTGTTTGTGTTGGCAGCAGATGTCAGGGAGCCTCTATGTGAATCCAGAGAGTTTTCTTTTCCACCTTAGCTGCTTTTATTGTTGTGGCTGTTGACTGTATGAATCTGCAGTGGCAGACACGTGCTGCATCACTTATCATAAGAAAGCTGCTGTTAGTTCAGCCTCTTTTCCATCAGTAGCTACTCGACTCGGATGCTGTCCCTGTTCCTCGGTCTGTGGCGTGTCGTCACACTCGAGGGTCGCGGCGTTGTTTTTGGATTTTCCTTCTTTAGTGAGTTTCAAAAATGACGGTTTTGATTGTTGTGAACGAGACGCTCTAATGACTCATCGAGTGACGCCACTGACCAGCCAATCAGTGACTTTCAGTCTGACGACGTCACATTTTAGTACTAAGAACTACCTGGTATCAGGTACTGTGACCTATGGAAACCTGTGTGAACCGTGCCGAGTGGATCGGAGTAAGCACTGATGGAGGGTTTGAGTGTTTACTCTGAGTGTTTGTTTGTGTCTGACAGTGAGGATGTCTGTTTGTTGGTTTTTATAGTGTAAGTTTAGTTTGTCACCTTCCTTGATTCTTCTGGCCAAACTTTGAGGGATCGTGATATTTTAAAATGAGTCATGGCGATGCTGTAACTCCAGGAGGGTTTATAGTAGAAAGGAAGAAATTGAAATGAAATGAGAAATTAAGAGAGAGACGTCCACACCTGCTGCATGTCTGCGCCCTCCTGGAGCGACCGTAGAAGTCCTCCTCATTCACCATCTTTTTACCAACGTCTTTGACTTATTTTGGTTTCACACCCGCTGCATGTCTGCATCAGCTCAAGGGAAACTGCTTTATCTATTCAGCGTTTCCTCAATGTGGTGAATATATTTAGTTGATGTTCATCTTTTTAAGCGTCAGAGGTCAAAGTGATGCAGTAGATTAGCTGTGCAGGGGCTCCTGTAGGGACGTTTCACGTCGATGCACAAACTAACAAATTTTACTTGGACATAAAGCAGAGCGATATGACTAAAATATTTATCACGATGTACATTTGAAAATTTGTGATAACCATATAACTGACGATATAACTGACACGAGACAAAATACTTTACAACTCCACAACTTTATTAGTGCAAAAAACCATCAATGTATTTTCACTTAAACAAGCAGCTGTTTTTTATGTGCATTAAAGTTATATAAAAGTTTAACAGTGCAAATGCAAATTCCTCGCTGACAGTTTAACCAAAAGGCATTTCCAGTGGAAACTGGCCGACATATCCTCAGTATAACCAAGTATAACATCCACAAAACAATACGGTAACATTATGTTGAAGCACAGTACGTATCACTCCGCGAGGCTCCGCCTACGATAGCCGTAACGCTCCAACAATCCATCAAGCGGTGCGGCTTCGTAGCTTAGCAAAGTCGCACTGAAACATCTGACAGATTTTCGAGCGCCGTGCACATAAAATCGTTTCGAGGTCAGTAAACACAACCAGAGTTCATACATAAGGCACACGGGATTATAAGGGGCTCTGTCGACTTTCAGAAAAATCAAAGGATTGATTTTAAGTGTGCCGTATTCTCCAAACAACACGGTAATAACGACGGCCCGCTAGCTTGCGCTACCAAAAATAGTGCTTTGTTGTGTATCTGACGGACGAAAGCTAAACCAGTTCCACACCAGTGAAGCTGCATTTTACAAACCAGTTCAGGTTCATCTGTTTCATTCAACGATCCACTTTCGCTCTTCTCATTCTCTGCAGTGTTGCCAACTCCTCAGTAAGGAAAATCGCTATTGGTTGTCCTAAAAGTCGCTAGAAGTCGCTAAATGACGTCATCGCCTAATTTGCATAATTGGTCATGCTAATGTAATTGTAACCTACGCTGCTGGAGAGAGAAATAACATCGTGGACGAGACATAAAGTGAGTAAAAAACGTCCTAAATGCATTTAGAATTTATTTAAACTACAAATTAAATTTATTTTAGCAATTATTGTTTTTTTAATGTCACAATTCCAACCCTGCTCCTTTACCCGGGCTTGGACCGGCAAAAGTGACCCGAAGTAGGCACTCTGGTGGAGTTACTGTGTGTGTGTTTATAAGTAGTTTTAAACCTTGTGATCCACAAAACAGCATAAGAGTAAAAGAGTAAAAGAAGAACTACAGTTACAGCACCCGCTGCTTGTTGAGAGTAAAAGCGATACGCGCTTTCACGTCTTTTTTAGCGACTTTTTTTTAGAAAAAAAGTCGCTGATTTTGTATAAAAAGCAGCGACTAAAAAGCAGCGACAACTTAGCGACTTTTTTTTAGAAAAAAAGTCGCTAGGGGGTCTGAAAACTCGCTAAATATAGCGACAAAGTCGCTAAGTTGGCAACACTGATTCTGTGTCGCCGCCATGTGTGTATGAAAACAAAGGCTCTGCGCATGCGCGTTTTACCCACATTCTATTGCGATATTTCATTTTCCTATCGTTGCCCAACATTATGCTGGTATTACCCTGAACAGTATGATATGACCCAGCCCTACTTAGACATTATAAACAAGAAGTTAATATAACCCAGCAGCTCAGATATTTTGGACCTGATTCTGCCCTCTGATTGCAGGATCCATGTTTTCCTCTGGTACTGCGATGTTTCCACCTCGGGCTCACAACCTCAGTTAGCATCGTCATTTAGCCCAAAATCATAATAACTTTGTGTGAAATTCGCTGTTTTTAAAATGAGGCTTTTTATACAAAATCAGTGTTTTAATTCAACATTTTTTGGCACCGTCAGTAAACTTGGCATCAGATGGAGCAGCAGGAGACTGTGTAAAGGGCCCATCTGTGACCTCGCCAGCTGGTGTGAAATATAACTGCAGTGTGTTTTGCAGTCTGTGATCAAACACAAAGCAGGGTGACCCTGTGCTGTGAGGACGGGGGAGGATCGTGGCAGGTTCTCAAGGTGTGCGAGAGCAGCTCTGTTTGTCTGTCTTTAAAGCCACTCTGTGACCTGGAACGAAGAGCTAATTTAATGTGCCAACAGCTATAGGAAACATGTCCACTGGCTGTGATAAGTGATGCTACACCGCTTTGTTTTTGCCTGTTTTTGTGCCTCCATCCTCGCTTATTTCCTCTCTTCTCTGTCTGCAGTTTTCTACAGCTGACTAAGCCTGTCTCTGCAGTGGTGTGTGTGTGTGTGTGTGTGTGTGTGTGTGTGCGTGTGTGTGTGTGTGTGAGAGAATGAGGTCATCGGTGTGCATATATCAGCTATGCACATCATGTCTGTGCTGGATGAATGATTAGCCTCTCATTAGTTATGCTGTCCTATCCTGTAGAGCTTCCTGCTGCAGCATCCTCCTCCTGCTGACTCTGTTGGAGACATAATTACAGTTGCATACTCTGTCACACGCAGCCACACCATGCGTCTGTCGCTTCAGATTAATATGACTTGACGTCACAGCCTAACCCTAACTTTAGCGTAGCCGCTAACAATGGTTTGATTCGTCTCCGCGGCGTTGCTAACATACATTCATGCACATGTGCACACGGTAATCAAGCATAACCACAGCCGTGCTCACATGTACTGTATGTATAGCACTTCCTTTGCTGCACTTTAAGAGGAAACCTCGTTCATTTCACATACACGAGAAAACCACGCTGACTTCCTCAGTGTTACCCTTTGGTTAGACTGAAGCAAGCAGCCACGCTGTCGCTGTGTAACTGTGAAAGGTCACAATGCTGCGTGACATCAGGAGGATGTAAATGCTTTCCATCTTTAAAATGATGATTTGTGCTACAGACGTAAAACCACACTGGTCTGACTGTGCTACCATTGTGGCCTACCACACTACAAACACATCATGCTGCACATGTTGGTGTGAAAATGGGATAGATCTGCAAATACGATCTGCACTGGCTTCGAGCAGTCAGCAAGACAAGAAAGACCAGGCTGTTAGTCTGTAGTTTAAAGGGTTTACCAGGTGTTATTCTGTGTCTCAGCATCCTGAACCGTCACCTTTTCTTTTTGTGCCCAAATCGAACACAGCTGAACTTACAGGATGATCGAAGGTGAAACAGCTGCTTCAGACGGCAACAACTAATGATTCAGCAAATCATTTATAATCAGTGTGACGGAGAGCTTGTTGCTTAAAACTCAAACTAAGAAGTAGCTGAAATGATAATAACCCTTTGATGTGTGCAGGGGGCGTGGCTGCCCTCAGGACCATGTCCATTGATGGAGAAATGATTGATAGAGTTACTGAATTGTGTAGATGAAAATTTGACGTGGAAATGACATATTGAGTATATTAGAAGTTGGTTAAAAACATTTATATTTTGGGAAATGTAAGAGATTTATTAGACTATAAAACAATGCACATTTTATATTTTTCATTGTTTTTCTCATATTTTAGTTACTGTATTGAAGTCTGGGGGAACACATATGAGAATACTATAAAAGCTCTAAACTTATTACAGAAGAAAGTGATACGAATGATTCATAACGTTAAATATAGAGAACATACAAATAAATTATTTATAAAATCGAAATTATTAAAATTAGGAGATTTAGTGAAATTACAGACACTATTAATTCTGTTTAAGGCTAAAAATAATATTTTGCCCTTTAAGTTACAAAGAGTATTTTTATTGTGTTCAGGGGGAGAAGACAGAAGGAAATGTTATTTTAAGCATCAGTTAGCTGTGACTACACAAAGATTAATGAGTCCAGCGGTTAGAGGTAAACGACTGTGGGACTCACTTCATTATAATTTAAAGAATTATATAAATTTACATTGTTTTAAAAAGTGTTACAACGATAACTCAATATGAAGAATGTGAATGAAACTGGAGTTCATTGAAAAAGGATCCATTATAATTTTTGTTTTATTTATTTTAATTTTAATTTTTCTCCTTGTTACTATGTGGAGCTGTTATTCTGATTGTAAATGTGTTGTTTGGTTTGGGTTAGGACCGCAGATAAATGTTCATGTTAGTTTGTTCTGATTTTTGGTGCCCACTTGTAATATAAATTGGATTGTAGATAGGGGCGGGGTTTAATAAGAATATTTTCTTCTTCCTGCTCCTTTTCACACATGGTTGTACCAAGTGTGAAATAAATAAATACATGAAATGAAATGAATGAAAGGACAGCCACGCCCCCTTTAAGGCTCAGTGCACAGGTAGCGTCTGTGTGTGACACACTGTGTGAGGATCATAGGATGATGAGGATTTAAACATTGATATTCTTTCATTTCTGTGACCAACATGAAGTTTGTGCAAAGTTTTGATGAGCGTGTTCTTAAAATGAATTTCATTATTGTTGTTATTATTTTACCTTTTGCAATGGCAAACCTTTTAATCCAAAAACAGTTGTTAGAGTAATGAAAATGAATATAAAGCAGCATAAATAACAGAACAGCAGAGCTGAGGAGCTTCGGTGACTGCCGAGCACAAACACAGCCGGCTGTGCCAAACGGTGTTTGTGTGACTAGACTGTCGGATTTGAAGACGCGTCTTTCAAGGACACTGAGCCTGTTTGTATGATACATCACCATTTGCAGTGATTTGCAAGGTCACGTGTGGCTGTGGGCATCAGCTGCTCCAAACTAGAGGCGTGAACGTGTGGGAAAAGCACTTCTAACAACCCCCCCGGCCCCCCACCTCGGGCCAGTCTAAAGCATCCAGATGCAGTCGCAGTAATGGTGAGTTAAGTGATGTGTGGAGGCGAGCGGTGAGCTGGTCAGCTGCTGAGTTGTTTCTCTGTCAGCACAGAGAGAACGGACGCTGACATCAACAGCGCCGTTATCTGTGTGTTCGTACAGCTGCAGTGTGAGCGAGGCAGAGATAAGCTGAAGCTGCGCTCACGCATACCTGAGGCTGCCAGCGTGTGGCCTAAAGACGGGCAGATAGACGTCACAGTCCACAGTGTGGTAGTGTGACGGGTGGGTCATTAACCCTTTAAGACCTACCATAGAACCAAGTCCACCAGAGCTTATATTATATGTTTACATGCTGTGGAGCCATTTTTGGGAGCATTTCAAGTTGCTATACATCAATACAACCATTACAGCCCAGATTTTAATAATATGTCTGCATTAAGTGCATAGTAATTACATAAATTGCAAAAAAGTGCAATAAACTACAAAAAAATTGAAAATCGTTTTTGTTTTTTTAACATATATTTCTAGTTAGAGAAATTTAAGAGGCTTATCCCTCAAAACTGTAAATACAAAAAAGTTGCACAAAATAGTTTCCCACCACAGGAAATTTATTTTGAGTGTCTTCATAGTTTGATTTTTGAAATACACCAATTTTTATATACTGCAGGAAAAACGAAAATAAATATTATAGTGCAAATTTGCAAAAAAGCAGCATATGCATCAAAATAAACTATTTCCAGCAGTGCAATATGAGTCCTAAGCATCCCAGAAACGACACAGAAAGTCATAAAGTCAAACATAACTTTTATAAACACCAGTATAGGCTCATGAGGCCCTGATGGTAAAAAACTACATTTCCGCGAAAATGACGTCACTTCCGGTTTCGGGCAGGTCATGGCGGACATGCGATAGTTCGCGCTGACGTCTAATCCAATGTAGGAAGTGTTACAAACAGCTGATCAGATCAGCAAAGCGTGTTTCTGGAATATTATGTTTTTGTTGCTGCAAGTGCTTTTTATGCAGTTTTTGCAAAGTTATATGTGGAAGGAAACTGTGACCGAGGACAAGCTGATGGCATAAGATGTAAGTACAACTCCTCCGGTTTCATATGCAAAAAAAATTATTGCGCTAGCTCACGTGGTTGCAGTGCTACTGGGATTTAAAAATAGTTACGCAAAACAGAGCGTGCTGCTCTGACCGGCTTTAAAGGGTTAATGCAGGAGCAACGCTTACACATTTTTACTGTTATTGCTCTCATTGAATCTGTTTGTAAAAAATAAGAGCCAGAAAAATGGAGCAAAGCTTTGATTTAGTCAGTGATGGTCGTCTTTTCTCGTTTCATGTTCAGATTCGTAGCTGACTAAAGATTTCTCCTTTAGCATTGGAGGCTGTTTTCATAGGGGGGTCCAGTTATTTAGTGTCATCTGCAGGCTACCACACAGGTCAGGTGTTAGAGCGAGAGTTCAGGACCTGCAGGCAGAGCTCACATTTGTTGTTCATGTCTCAGTCACTCACTCCGACTTTAACGGTTTGTTCAAGAACTGGAAATAAAATAAAGGAGTTTGTAAATTTCCCAAAACATGCACCGTTTGTTCACAGCTGTCTTTGGTAATGTTAAATAATCTTTTTTCTATGCCTATTAATCATTTCATGAACTTGTTGTGTTTTCAGTCAGCATGATAATAAAAGCTAAACGCTGCTTTCACTGTGCAATGACTGTAGAATGGTGATGTCATCATCTACACACAGCTTTTAGTAATCGTTTTAAAGTTTTAGTAAGTGTCAGTTAACGTTTAGGCTCGACACAATCAACAAGCTTTTTGTATTTTCACATTTTGCCTCATGGACAGAATGATATGCACTTGACTCATAAACACTGAGCTGATGAAAACCCACCTAGCATGGGCGTAACGATGGTTTCTGCACAATAACACACTCCTGCAGTGATGCGAGAACACTGCTTCAGCTTGTTTGTCACACAGCTTTCTATAACTGAACATTTCCATGATGAAAAGCTAACCATGTGTTGACCCCAACACGTGGTGTGTTTTCCTCACATGAAGTATATATGTGAGAAGGACAAAGGCACAGGTAACGACAGGCAGACTGAATGTTTCCAGCTGTGACTGCAGTCTGAGTAGACGAGTGCCATTAAAATCAATGTTGAGTTTAGGGCTGCCACGATTAGTCGACTATCAAAATCATCGACCACTAATTTAATAGTCGACGCGTCGTTTGAAGCTTTGTAAGATCCCAAAAGACGCAGGAATAAGTAGTAGGATTTAAGAGTGTAATAACGGACTGAAACAGAAGATGGCAGCACTGCATGTACAAGGATGCCAGCTGCCGTTAAACCCTGAAGAAGAAGAAGAAGAAGCTGTGTCCCAGAATTCATAGCGCAGCCCAGCTCAGTTTCCAACAATGGCGGCAGCTAGTTAGTTTTAATATTACTCTTATTATTCTTTCTGGGTCACAAAATAAACGTTTAACATATTTTCAGGCGAGAATGTAGCTGTGTAAACCTCAAATATCTGCTCAGTTTATCAAGACACCACATATTTTCAAAAGCGCTCCGAAGTTTTCAGAGACGTCTGTTAGCCACTAGCTCGATAGCTAGCCGGGGGCTAGGCTCACTAGAGCCGTGAGAACACCGGACTCCCGGCTAATCGTTTTCAAACCCACCGCCGTCTTTCGCTACTCAGGTTAAACATGATATATAAGTCACTTAGATAACTTAAAAATGTTATTGTTTGGCTTTTTTCAGTATTTTATTTGTTCCTGAGTAAATCGGTTTGGCTGAGATTAAAGTTATAGTTTTTACACAGCTGAATAAACGTCAAGCAGACAGCTGATTATCAGAAGTGTGAGATGCTCGAGAATTTACTCCGGTGTCCTGTTATATTTTAGATAGCAAGGAGTTTATTAAACTTCACCAAAACAATCTGCAACTTTCGTTAAAATTCAATAAACTATCATCTTGTCTTTATTTTTAGTTAGCACCTTAAACACTTAAAGCTGTAAGCTAATGATAGTTATATAAGAGCAGATGCTGCTGGTGCAATAAGCTGTACGTTTTACGTCCAATGGATGATGATCTGATTAGTCGACTAATCGCAAAAATAATCGGTGACTAGTCGACTATCAGAATAATTGTTTGTGGCAGCCCTAGTTGAGTTCATGCTGCATGATGAGAGATTGGAAGGTGTTTCCTTTCTATGCCAACACCTTCACTTTTCTAAATAATCCATGCACAGTGTGTATTATGATACTAATATGATAGTACTGCAGTTTTGACAGTACTTTATTTGTTCACCCGCTCTACTCAACTGGCTTTACTTCCACAGTACCTTAGCAGTTATCCACAGTGTGTGGTTCCTATCAGCCCTGCACACCACACTGAGAAAATGATTAACACGCAGCTCATCCACTCAGATCCTCTGTGCACACCACGTCACAGCTGGGACTTATGGATGTTTATTACTTTGTGACTCAGACTGGCAAAAAGTGGAGGTGGGAGGGATGATCTTCTTTTAATCTAAGGTGACTCCGCCTCTCCTGTGAAAAAGTGATCTGATTGAATTTAGGCTTTGAAAGCAGCAGGAGGGTCGTTCACCACGTCTGTCAAGTGTTGCTGTGCTTCACACTTCAGCATCGTGCAAAAACACTTTATGCTGTATAGCTGCTCCCCCTGTAGTGTTCACTAAGACGTTACATCTGCATGCACACCAGGGATCGTGACCCACTGTCACACATGTGGTATGTTTACTGTGACCCCAGGTCAGGGGTCACAGGAAACATCATTTTAGTGTCAGATGAATGTTTGATAGAGGAAATATTAAGTGATAATGTTTAATATTTCAAATATCACTGTGGCATCGTAACACTGTGACCAAAAACACAACCAAGCATACGAGTCAGTGTTCACGTGAGCCACCCTCACAATCAGATCCTACAGCATATATAACTATATCATATATATAACTATATCATATATATAACTATATCATATATAACTATATCATATATATAACTATATCATATATATAACTATATCACATATATAACTATATCATATATATAACTTTATCATATATATAACTATATCATATATATAACTATATCATATATAACTATATCATATATATAACTATATCATATATATAACTATATCATATATATAACTTTATCATATATATAACTATATCATATATATAACTATATCATATATATAACTATATCATATATAACTATATCATATATATAACTATATCATATATATAACTATATCATATATAACTATATCATATATATAACGATATCATATATATAACGATATCATATATATAACGATATCATATATATAACTATATCATATATAACTATATCACATATATAACTATATCATATATATAACTATATCATATATAACTATATCATATATATAACTTTATCATATATATAACTATATCATATATATAACTATATCATATATATAACTATATCATATATATAACTATATCATATATATAACTATATCATATATATAACTATATCATATATATAACTATGTCATATATAACTATATCATATATATATAACTATATCATATATATAACTATATCATATATATAACTTTATCATATATATAACTTTATCATATATAACTATATCATATATAACTATATCACATATATAACTATATCACATATATAACTATATCATATATAACTATATCATATATAACTATATCACATATATAACTATATCATATATAACTATATCACATATATAACTATATCACACATATAACTATATCATATATATAACTATATCACATATATAACTATATCACATATAACTATATCACATATAACTATATCATATATAACTATATCACATATATAACTATATCATATATATATAACTATATTATATATATATATATAACTATATCATATATAACTATATCATATATAACTATGTCATATATAACTATATCACATATATAACTATATCACATATAACTATATCACATATATAACTATATCATATATATAACTATATCACATATATAACTATATCACATATATAACTATATCACATATACCTATATCATATATAACTATATCACATCTATAACTATATCACATATATAACTATATCATATATATAACTTTATCACATATATAACTATATCATATATATATAACTATATCATATATATATAACTATATCATATATATAGCTATATCACATATATAACTATATCATATATAACTATATCATATATATAACTATATCACATATATAACTATATCACATATATAACTATATCACATATATAACTATATCACATATACCTATATCATATATAACTATATCACATATATAACTATATCACATATATAACTATATCATATATAACTATATCACATATATAACTATATCACATATATAACTATATCACATATACCTATATCATATATAACTATATCACATCTATAACTATATCACATATATAACTATATCATATATATAACTTTATCACATATATAACTATATCATATATATATAACTATATCATATATATATAACTATATCATATATATATAACTATATCATATATATATAACTATATCACATATATAACTATATCACATATATAACTATATCACATATATAACTATATCACATATATAACTATATCACATATATAACTATATCATATATAACTATATCATATATAACTATATCACATATATAACTATATCATATATAACTATATCACATATATAACTATATCACATATATAACTATATCATATATATAACTATATCACATATATAACTATATCACATATAACTATATCACATATAACTATATCATATATAACTATATCACATATATAACTATATCATATATATATAACTATATTATATATATATATATAACTATATCATATATAACTATATCATATATAACTATGTCATATATAACTATATCACATATATAACTATATCACATATAACTATATCACATATATAACTATATCATATATATAACTATATCACATATATAACTATATCACATATATAACTATATCACATATACCTATATCATATATAACTATATCACATCTATAACTATATCACATATATAACTATATCATATATATAACTTTATCACATATATAACTATATCATATATATATAACTATATCATATATATATAACTATATCATATATATAGCTATATCACATATATAACTATATCACATATATAACTATATCACATATATAACTATATCATATATAACTATATCATATATATAACTATATCACATATATAACTATATCACATATATAACTATATCACATATATAACTATATCACATATACCTATATCATATATAACTATATCACATATATAACTATATCACATATATAACTATATCACATATACCTATATCATATATAACTATATCACATCTATAACTATATCACATATATAACTATATCATATATATAACTTTATCACATATATAACTATATCATATATATATAACTATATCATATATATATAACTATATCATATATATATAACTATATCACATATATAACTATATCACATATAACTATATCATATATAACTATATCACATATATAACTATATCACATATAACTATATCATATATATAACTATATCACATATATAACTATATCACATATATAACTATATCATATATATAACTATATCATATATATATAACTATATAAGTTTTGGTCTCCTATTGTTTTTGTTGTGCTGCATCAGTTTGAATATTTGCACTAACTAGCTTTCCCAGGATGCAGCACCTGTGGCTGTGGCGTGCTCCCACAGGTCGATTGTGTTGCTGCCTGTTAAACAGCAAACACAGAACTCCTTTGAGACACGACCAAACTAACGAATCTAAAATGAATTCCTTAACGAATCCAGAGCTTCCACCAGCGTCTCAGCACCTTCAGCACAGGTTGTGCTTGAAGCCTGAAAGGTGGAGGCAACGTTTGAGGCATTGCCAACTTTAGCTTTCCCTCTCAACAGAGCTCACTGCTGAATTTTGCTACCTATTAACCAGATGAGGCACGTGCATGTGCGCACACATGCACACACACCAGCAGCAAATCTCCATCCTCTTGCCAGAGTTAAATTTCATCCCCTCATATTTTGAATGAAAAAAATCCGACTTAAGACGTTTTGGAAAAGATGAAAGAGGCTTTTTAGATAAAAGAGATTTTTCTGGTGAAGGAAATCACACTGGCACCAGTCTGCTCTTCTGAACACTACAACACAGTCCAAGAGGAACGACCAGGAATTCTCAAAGGACCGGCCTTCTTTCATGACTTCTGTCAGAGGGGAAAGCTTCTGTGACACATCATAAGTATTCAAAAGCAGGTTTTATAAATCAATGCAAATGAACGGACCCCTGAAAAACCTGATTCATTAACACTAAACAATATCAGCTGTGCTGAAGTGTTGCCAAGCTGCTTTCACGAGGCCACGAGGCTGCTTGTCAGTTAGTTTGTTACAGTTATGTGAACCTAACCGTATATGTGTTCTTTTTGGCCTTGATATTCATGAAATTGCTCCATATCCATGATTTTATTATTAGTAGACAGTAGGGATGCACCGATACCGATACTGGTATCAGGTATCGGGGCCGATACTGTAAAATGTGTGTGTACTCATACTCGTAAAAGTTAACCGATACCATGAACCGATACCAACTTATTTCATTAATCAGAGGGTGGATTGTCATTTCTGTTGTAGTTCTTTAGATTGGCCACTAGGGGGACATCCCGCGCTAAACAGGCACAGGGTTAGACGAGAGAGACTGGCAGCTCCAGATAAAAAAGAGACACTGGAGGCTGCTGTAGCTAGGCTAAACAAAATGTCAGCAGTGTGGAACAGCCAACTTTAACTCAAGTTTTGGAAAAGCGATGAAAAATGTCAAGAGAAAATCCACGGGCAGTTAAAATAACAGAGGCTCTGACTCATTTTATCGCTCTGGATGACCAGCCAATGCCGGTCGTGGAAAACAGAGGATTGCACCGTCTTCTCAGCATACTCGAGCTGTGATAGGAAATATAATAAATAAACAGAAGTGTTTATTTATTATTCTGAAAGCTCGAGACAGTGCCAATACTTCAGTGATATTTTGTTAAATTACAATGTGGAGACTCTGCAATAATTTAACAGAAGTGCTTATTTTTCACTTGAAATTTTTTTGTGGTCATTTTTATTAAGATTTTATTTTTTATTGGCAGAGAATAAAATAAAACCTGTCTTCCAATTCATTGCATTTGTGTGTGTGTGTGTGTGTGTGTGTGTGGTAGAAGTATCGGTTTTTGTACTCTGTATCGGCAAGTACTCAGATCCAAGTATCGGTATCGTATCGGTTTGAAAAAATTGGTATCGTTGCATCCCTAGTAGACAGGTATTATTAGAGCAGGGCGATATAGCCAAAAATATTTAATATTTTAATACATTTGAAAATTTGCGGTAACGATATAACTGACGATATAATTGAGACTAGACAAAATACTTTACAACTCCACAACTTTATTAGTGCAAAAACCCATCAATGTATTTTCACTGAAACAAGCAGCTGTTTTTTATCTGCATTAAAGTTACATAAAAATGTAACAGTGCAAATGCAAATTCCTCGCTGACAGTTTAACCAAAAGGCATTTCCAGTGGAAACTGGCCGACATATCCTCAGCATAACCATGTATAATATCCACAACACTTAAAAAGAGGTTATACACACACAATACGGTAACATTATGTTGAAGCACAGTACGTATCACTCCGCGAGGCTCCGCCTACGATAGCCGTAATGCTCCGACAATCCATCGAGCGGTGCGGCTTCGTAGCTTAGCAAAGTCGTACTGAAACATTTGACAGATTTTCGAGCGCCGTGCACATAAAATCGTCTCGAGGTCAGTAAACACAACCAGAGTTCATACATAAAGCACACGGGATTATAAGGGGCTCTGTCGACTTTCAGAAAAATCAAAGGATTGATTTTAAGTGTGCCGTATTTTCCAAACAACACGGTAATAACGACGGCCCGCTAGCATGCGCTACCAAAAATAGTGCTTTGTTGTGTATCTGACGGACGAAAGCTAAACCAGTTCCACACCAGTGAAGCTGCAGCATTTTTACAAACCAGTTCAGGTTCATCTGGTTCATTCAACGATCCACTTTCGCTCTTCTCATTCTGCGTCGCCGCCATGTGCGTATGAAAACAAAGGCTCTGCGCATGCGCGTTTTACCCGTATTCTATTTTATATTTAATTTTCCTATCGTTGCCCAACATTATACCGGTATTACCGTGAATGGTATGATACAGCCCAGCTCTAGGTATTATTGAAGGAATGGAGAGTTATGACGTAAACCAACATCTATCTGCAAAGGAGTCACTTCCTGTGGTTTGGCAGCTAAGATCAGGAGTACCTCGATAACAGATGCAGTCGTTTGAAGATTTCACGTGCAGCACCTGGTCCCAAAATGTGTGGTACACAGCTGTATCATATGCATATGTCACAGTCTGTGTGGTTAGCATTGTGGGGCATGTTTTGGTTTTTTCCTCTAAGCCATATCAACGGGAAAATCTCAGCGTCATGAAGCTGCAGCGTCGCACGCACGCACTCAGCAGAAAACACAGAGGTGGTGAAAACTGATAAAGTGAACCATAACTTCCTGTGAGGCCAGCTCTGGGCAGCAGACACGACTCATAGCCACTGATGTCTGATCTTCATGCTCTGCAAACTTCACTCAGTTATGGATTATGCCATGAATATTATTTATTAGCTATTAGGAAATGATTTAACAGGACTAAGATACATTTAAGGCCTGCAAAGCGAAAAGCAAAACAACAGATTGATAACAGGCTTCTGTGTTATCACGTGGCCTCGAGCACATGTGTATTAGTCAGCAGTAATAAATAATTCTTGCCTGAGCAGAGGAAGCATGCATCAACCACGCTCCACCTGCGACTCACCAAATACTGAGAGGAAAAAGGGATACTTAGCAGTGATTAACAGTTGTACTCGCAGGCCTGTCACAGCTCATTCAGACGTCTGTGCTGACTCTCTGTCGACTGTGACAGCTTATTGAAGCGCCGAGCGTTTGCAGCACTGATGCTTGTGCTGGTGTTTTACATGCTGTGCCAGCCACAATCGAAACAAGTAAGGCTACGTTCACTCTGCAGGTCTTGATGCTCAATTCAGATTTTTTGATCAAATCTGATTTTTTTGTGTGCTCGTTCACACTACAAATAAAATGTGACAGCAAACGCGCTCTAGTGTGAACGCTCAAAGCGGCCGCATGCGCAAAAGAAGACGTCACACACAACGCGCTCTGTTTAGACCCAGACCAACAGTATGTTTGACTGATGGTCTTGATATAAAGACTTCGGACTTCACGTTTCACAGTTTTGCTTTAAGTTATAAAGTTATTTACATTTGTCCTAATAATGATCCTTATTGCTGTTTCAGAGGAGCGCTGCTTCTAGCTGCAGATTTCTGTCAGAATCTGCAGATTATACAGCACAAATAAAATTGTGGCCTGTTTACTACCACAGACTGTATATAAAAGATGCACGTGTTGCCTGCATTCTTTCCAAAGGCCAGCAGGGGGCAGCTGCACAAAAACTTGAAAAACCTCTTTCTTGATTTAAGGACTCAGTAAAAACCTTCCTGATGATTCTGAGGAGGATAAATCACAGCAGCCTAAGAGTCTGTGTCTTTGTTTGAGTTTAGCACAGGTTGTTTTCTATCATGTCCATCTCCACTCTCTCTGTTTTACCACCAAAGTCCCTGTAAAATGACCAGTGCTGAACAGTCAATCACAGACTGCACCAACTTATTTCCAGGGAGGTGCACGCTGCATCACAGCACAGGCTTTCAGACAGGTTGGTGCTTATGGTGTACCCATATGTAGATTTAACATGGAGGCATAAATCCCAAATGCAATGCTATAAAAAAATTTTCTTCTTATTTTTCTCATATTTGTCACAATTAAATGTTTACGATCACGGGACTATGCAAACCTGTGTGTCCACGTGTGGAAAAACAACTGCTCCCTAAACCTTTAAGCTGATTGGGCCACGCTCGGCAGCAAGAACTTCAAAAACTCATTTTTCCACAGTTATTTGAATTCAGTCACATCAGAGGGTTTTTGAGCATGAGTGTCCTGTTTAAGCATCTCAGTCTGATTTAGGTCCTTCATTGTCCCGAGCTGGGCTTGGTAGTGTGTTTTGGATCATTGTGATTCTGCTTGAGAGCAGAACTCACGATTCCATCGAATACGCAAATACTGCAACTCCTAAAGCAGCAAAGCAACCGCGGAGCAGCCGAACAAGCGGCGACATATGTGACTGTTGGTACAACGTTCTTCTGATGACGCAAACCGTCCAGAAAGCTCAACGGTTGTCAAATGTTTGGGGATCAAGCCTTTTGTTTTATTGTGATCTGAAACGTACAAACTAAGAAATCAGTAACGGGCCAAATACTTTGTGGTGCTGTATGCATCAGGCTGAAAATACTTCTCAGGAAGCTTCGGTGTCTGCAGTGAAAGCTGTATGGAAGCTCTGTGAATCAGGCCAAACCCCTGAAGACGCTTCACATTTCCACTGTGCTTTTATCTCGTCCTGCAGCGACTGAACAGACAGATCAGGAGCCACTCAGAGAGTCCAGCTGATCTCTGTTTGAACTCATTGTTTCACATATATCACTGCACACCTAGCCTTTTTTATACTTTACTAAAAATATACGAGTCTCTAATGATTTAATCTTAACGTCTATAGAAGAAAAGTTTTCATTTGTCTCTATACATGTGTTAACTTTGTAATACTTCACCGTGGCTCATTAACAAAAGCATCAGTAAACTCCTCTCTGCTCTTTTTGCTGGTTTTCATGTTGTTCTACGGAGTTTTGTTGGGTGTAGGATCTCACAGCTCTATAATTGATTGATTGATATGTTTATTGATTAGCATTCAAATATCTCAGTGAAGACAGAACAAAGATTTACCACAAAGCAAGAAAGCATGAGACAAGGCTAATCAAAAGGTATTGGCTGAAGCATTCGCTTATTACGCCAACCCTTTTAACAAAAGATCTTTTAGCATGCAGCTCCTGTACACAGGGCTCGAAGCAAATAATAAAATTCAATTCAATTCAATTTCATTTATATAGCGCCAAATCACAACAAATGTCGCCTCAAGGCGCTTCATAGATACAGAGAGAAAAGCCCAACAATCATATGACTGTATACTGTATATATAATGGGATACACTACAGTACAGTGACTATTATAAACACATTTGCATCCATTTAGAGTCACATTCAGTCTTATCACTTGCCTAAATGATCACAGTGGACACAACCTAATAAGTTATGGGGGCATAAACTACACTGGCTAGTTATTGAGAATCTTTAAAGACGTTCTTCATGATATCTGCATAGTGATGTCTTTATTTGTTTGTTGACCAACACTAACAGTTTGGGACTGTTGCATCATTTCCTCAGGTATTAATAAATAAATAGTTCATATAGTTTCATATAGAGACAAAATTACCAATAATCATCCCACAGATGTAATATTATCTACAGCTACTCTTAGTACCATTGATGTTAAGTTAGACTCTTTTTCTCCAATTGATCTTTCTGAGTTAACTTCAATAATTACTTCCTCCAAACCATCAACGTGTCTTTTAGACCCCATTCCTACAAAACTGCTCAAAGAAGTCCTGCCATTAATTAATTCTTCGATCTTAAATATGATCAACCTATCTCTAATAATCAGCTATGTACCACAGGCCTTCAAGGTGGCTGCAGTTAAACCTTTAATCAAAAAGCATCTCTAGACCCAGCAGTCTTAGCTAATTATAGGCCAATCTCCAACCTTCCTTTATATCAAAAATCCTTGAAAGAGTAGTTGTCAAACAGCTAACAGATCATCTGCAGAGGAATGGTTTATTTGAAGAGTTTCAGTCAGGTTTCAGAGTTCATCACAGCACAGAAACAGCTTTAGTGAAGGTTACAAATGATCTTCTTATGGCCTCTGACAGTGGACTCATCTCTGTGCTTGTCCTGCTAGACCTCAGTGCAGCGTTCGATACTGTCGACCATAATATCCTATTAGAGCAATTAGAACATGCTGTAGGTATTACAGGTACTGCACTGCAGTGGTTTATATCATATCTAGCTAATAGACTCCAATTTGTGCATGTAAATGGAGAGTCCTCTTCACACACTGAGGTTAATTATGGAGTTCCACAGGGTTCAGTGCTAGGACCAATTCTGTTTACATTATACATGCTTCCCCTAGGCAGCATCATTAGAAGACATAGCATACATTTACACTGCTATGCAGATGACACCCAGCTCTATCTGTCCATGAAGCCAGATAACACACACCAATTAGTTAAACTGCAGGAATGTCTTAAAGACATAAAGTCTTGGATGGCCACTAACTTTCTGCTTCTTAACTCAGATCAAACTGAGGTTATTGTACTCGGCGCTGAAAAGCTTAGAAATATGGTATCTAAGCAGATTCTTACTCTGGATGGCATTACCTTGGCCTCCAGTAACACTGTGAGGAACCTTGGAGTCATTTTTGACCAGGATATGTCCTTCAACGCACATATTAAACAAATATGTAAGACTGCGTTCTTCCATTTGTGCAACATCTCTAAAATTAGAAATATCCTGTCTCAGAGTGACGCTGAAAAACTAGTTCATGCATTTATTACTTCCAGGCTGGACGACTGCAATTCATTATTATCAGGATGTCCAAAAAACTCCCTGAAAAGCCTTCAGCTAATCCAAAATGCTGCAGCAAGAGTACTGACAGGGACTAGAAAGAGAGAGCAGATTTCTCCTGTTTTGGCTTCCCTTCATTGGCTTCCTGTTACCTTACAATATAAAGGCGATTGTTGAGGCGACTGTTGATGTGATTGGCATGTATAAGTAAAACTGAAGTGAATTGAAAATCACAACAAGTAGCCTGAAGGTGCTTTTGTAAGGTAACACAGAGAAATCCCCAACAATCAAGGGAGGCAGGAAAACAGGCACACTGTGGAAGAGAGCCGGAGATTAATAACAACCACTTTGCATTTAATTGTAATAATAATGATTAAATGCAAAGCAGTGTGGGTGACTGAAGAGGAACCAGTCGGTGCATTATGGGAATCCCCAGCAGCCAATACCTGCAGCGTATCAGCTCTACTCAGCTGCCTTACAAGTGACACTCAGATCTACCAGATGGACTTTAACTTGGACCACAGTGTCGATGGTACAGGACGTCCAGTGGGGTCACTTACTGGGGCTTTGTTTTAGTTCTACCACAGAGTAGAGAGCCAGCCTGACTGTTGCTTGACATCTGTTTGTTGATTGGTCGAACATATAATTAGGAAGGCTGTGGCTCGAGATCATCTGCTAACTGGAAGATTGATGTTTTGATCCCTGGCTCATCAACGCCACATATCAAAGTTATAGAGTATGGCCGAGCGTGCTATGATTAATGAATCTGTCTTGTAAGTCACCTCGGCTGTACCTAGCTAGGATAACCTCGTCCCTGTATATGAAAGCACCTTCAGACTGTCAGTTCTTTATAAAGATGTGAATAACAGAGTTGTGGGTGAGTTTTTCCCCATACTGTGTTGTCCGTGCTTACCAATAAAACAAATCATGCATAAAAGCCAAATTCATTTAAATCTGCTCCGCATTGATGCAAGCTTCACATCTTATTTGAGTTGTCATTATAACAGGTGTGCAGGGAGTGTGTTAGAGTTGTCTAACACGCAGTTGTGATTAACATTTACGATGTAATCCGTGTCTGGATTCCTCGTGTATGATCTTTGGCTGAAGGTCCTCTTTGGACACTACGAGCCACAAACAAAGGCTCGCCTCATTTATCTGTAGGACAGATGATTTTCAGGTGAGTCAAGCTGTGCTGTTGTGTCTGCCTGTTGTTGTTTCCATGGAGATTCCTCTTGCAGCACAAAATCAACACACACACACGCACAAAGTCACTGCAGGGATACAATGTTGCTAGGTAACATGTTCAAGACGGTGGAGAAGTCTAATTGGTTTGGTGTGTTGGAGTTACACCAACGTTGTGTTTCCACCGTTAAACTCTGTCGCTGTGAGTCTCCGGCTGACGGACGAAGGCGAGCCAGCACTTTGATTTCACTGTTACCGTAGACCAGAGGTGGGACCTCCAGGCCTTGAGGGCCGGTGTCCTGCAGGTTTAGATCTCACCCCGGGTCAGCACATCAGAATCACATGATTAGTTCATCACCAGGCCTCTGGAGAACTTCAGGACATGTTGAGGAGGTCATTTAAATCAAGGACACATCTAAACCTGCAGGACCCCTCGAGGCCTGGAGGTCCCCCGTACGTGTGCTTCTCACTGCTCACACAGGCCAGTATCAGTGTTGCTGGCTCTGTGCTCTGGCTACATTTGGATTCAGCCGTGTTAGCGTCTTCATGCTGGGTGATGGTGATTTAAGCGGCTCATTAGGTTTGTTGTTACAGATCTTTTTGTGTCGGCTCTGGCGAATGTTGCGTCTTCATCACACACATGGTGAAGAACTCGCTAACATGTCAGCGTGTGGTTGTCGGCTGGTGCCTGGATGCGCATGGATGAAACGGTCAAACAAATATGGGACCGAGTGCTGAGTTAGCTCTGCACCAGCCGTCATCCAGTTTTCATTTGGTTTGTTAAAGGTGGGCAGGGATGTTGTTAGATGCTGTCCTCTCGTTCACTGCAACAACACGAGTCTGACAACCTTCTGCTGGCGTGTCACAGGACACATATCTGCCCATCTTTAGCAATCACCTGTTCCCTGCTTATCAAAAAGGGTTGTTTGTGATCTAATCTAATCAGTTGGCTGTTAGATAAAACAGCTTGTATTGTTAGACGTGCTAAGCTAAGACTTCATTTAACAGAGCGGACGACTGTTTAACCCTTTAAAGCCGGTCAGAGCAGCACGCTCTGTTTTGCGTAACTATTTTTAAATCCCGGTAGCTCTGCAACCACATAAGCTAGCGCAAAAATTTTTTTTGCATATGAAACCGGTGGAGTTGTACTTACATCTTATGCCATCAGCTTGTCCTCGGTCACAGTTTCCTTCCACATATAACTTTGCAAAAACTGCATAAAAAGCACTTGCAGCAACAAAAACATAATATTCCAGAAACACGCTTTGCCGATCCGATCAGCTGTTCGTAACACTTCCTACCTTGGAATAGACGTCAGCGCGAACTTTTGCATGTCCTCCATGACCTGCTCGAAACCGGAAGTGACGTCATTTTCGCGGAAATGTCGTTTTTTTTTTTACCATCAGGGCCTCATGAGCCTATACTGGTGTTTTTAAAAGTTATGTTTGATGCTTAGGACTCATATTGCACTGCTGGAAATAGTTTATTTTGATGCATATGCTGCTTTTTTGCAAATTTGCACTATAATATTTATTTTCGTTTTTCCTGCAGTGTATAAAAATTGGTGTATTTCAAAAATAAAACTATGAAGACACTCAAAATAAATTTCCTGTGGTGGGAAACTATTTTGTGCAACTTTTTTGTATTTACAGTTTTGAGGGATAAGCCTCTTAAATTTCTCTAACTAGAAATATATGTTAAAAAACAAAAACGATTTTACATTTTTTTGTAGTTTATTGCACTTTTTTGCAATTTATGTAATTACTATGCACTTAATGCAGACATATTATTAAAATTTGGGCTATAATGGTTGTATTGATGTATAGCAACTTGAAATGCTCCCAAAAATGGCTCCACAGCATGTAAAAATATAATATAAGCTCTGGCAGACTTGGTTCTATGGTAGGTCTTAAAGGGTTAAAAGCTTCATATTTACTCAGAGTTTCCACAGTTCAGCTTTCTTAAAATAACAAACGGTGGGAAAAACTGAAGCTGTCATTAATCTGAGCTGTGCAAACACACGAGCTTTTCCAGTTTGGGTGCTGATTGATTCACCATCCTGAGCACGAGCATGTACTTGAATGCCGTTTCACAAAAATCAGACGGCTTATTTACTGCAGATTCAAGAAACTGATGTTCCAGCTGTTCCAAGATGCAGTTTCCAGCATAAACAGGAAAAATACATTGAAAAGTCAAATGAAAAGCATCCATGACAGATGATCAGATGATGAAAAGGTTGCGTTACCGTCCTTAAACGTCATGTGACACCCATAAAAACTAGCAGCATAGGCGAGGACGGACAGAGCTGGTCGTCAGTGGCCAAAAGGATCAGCTAACACAATCACAGACACGCCCACAGGTCAACCCAGAGGTCACTGCTGTTCTAACTCAGCTGTTGCTTTATCAGGTGTTTCACTGGGTCTTTGAGATATGACTGTAAACGATGAGATATGGATGTTTGGAGATGTCCATCACTGAACAATGCAGCATGCTTGGTTTAAATGCAAAGTGTGTCCGAAGAGGAAGTGATCACAAATAGGTGGCTTTATGTCAGCACAAGGGAACTGAGGACCTTCGTCTCAGCACACTCAGAGTATTTGATGTTTCAGAACAATGTGGCCGCTGATTGGAGCAAACTGCCAGTCACAGGAACACAGCTGAGGACTGACACGTGTTTCTAAGAAAGTAGAAACACGGACACATCTCGTACTCCTGACCTGAGTGTTGTGTTTGAATATCTTTACTCAGTTTTTGCCACTGCGTCCTTCTCGTGTCTCAGACTGTTGGAGACCCGTGTGTCATGACCTGCCAAAGAAAGTCAACAAGCCTGCTCATGTTGTTGTGTTGGAAACAAACTCTGCAGGGATAATAAACAGATCACGTCTGATTGTGACAGCGCATCAGATCGACGGACCGCAAACATCACGTAACACCTGTTACAGTATCATGTAAAACCCTCGGCTGATGACTCACTGACAACGAGATGTGATAACACTGATCAGTACAGAACAGATCAGTCGTTGAAGTTTGATTGAAGACGTTTTTGTCCTGCATGTCAGAAATGTTTGGCTGACTGAATCTACTATTTAAACTTAGAGGATATAAAAGCATTATAACCATTTCAGTTAGAGTGATGGATGACCGTGACTGGAGGAGGCTCAGCAGAGTGAAGAGAAAGCACAGTGTCCATAGGTGACTGAGGATGTACGCCTGTGTGTATAGGGATGGGTATCGTTGAGGTTTTATCCAATACCGGTGCCAAACCGGTACTTAAACGGTGCTCAAACCGGTGCAAAATTGGTCCAAAAACCTCTCATGTTCAGCTGTTTTTTTGTAAAAAGATAACAATGTTAGCCTTTTCTGCAGCTATGGGGCATATATGGTATCACTCTTGGCTGGAAGCAGCTTAAACAATGGAAAAAACACAAACTTTGTCCAAAAACCTCTCATGTTTAGCTGTTTTCCACTTTTTCTTTGGTCATTTTAGCCTTTTTGTCCAGGGTGAAGGGAGTATCTGCCATCAAACAAGAAGACAGCTGCATGTAGCTATGATGGTGTTTGCTAGTTCACCTTACATGCATTAATGTAATAACGTGGTTAGCCTACTCAACGTAAATTACACACGAACAACATTAAGCTACTCACGCAGAGAAGAACGGCTGCTGCTGCCATCATCATCCTCATCATTTCTGCTACACTGGCAGGGCTAGGGGCCAGGACTCTCCTCTTCGGGTTTTTGGGGGATGTTGCTAACTCCGGGTCGATAACAGGCACCACACCTGCAGTAGATGTGCTCGGTGTGAGGTCTCGCAGCAAGCTATCAAATACGGCGCATTTCTCTGCTTTTAAAAAAACGCTATGCGTCTCCAGGTGTTTCATCAGATTTGAGGTGTTACCTCCTTTGACAGCATCACAGTATCAGCTTAAAGCACTTGTTGCAGCTGCTGAGTTTGCATCTTTTGCTGTGAAGTACAGCCAGACTTTGACCGCTTCACCTTGGGCATTTTTAATCTGTAGCTCTGCTCTAAAAGAACGTACGTACCTGGACCCGCCTACTATCCTCAGAAACGTAAAATGATTGGCTAGAATTCAAATTGTATCACATCTCAGGGAAAAAAAAGCACCGAAATGTGTGCTGCTTTTCGGTCTGGTTACTATCGTTTATGTCAGAACCGGTGACCGGTACCCATCCCTATGTGTGTACGCTTGTGTGTCTCTGGTCTGTTTGTCCACCAGAGCACAGAGAGAGTGCTGAGGGGCGTTTGTCCTTCATCTTTGTGTGTTTGAGCTCTGCAAACTGCGATCACGTGTGTTTGTGCCGCTCTGTCCTTACTGTAAGCATCACAGAGCGTGTCTGTGTGCACGTGTGGCTCTCAGCATGAACTAATAACTCAAGAGTTTATTTTGTAATGCTTACACATTCGATTAGCCAGTCGGGTCCAGTGTCCACAGATATGAGTCAGGATGTGTGTGTGAGGCCTTCCTGTAACAACAGCACAGTCGGTCAGATAATCTTTACATTTAATGACCTTCAAGTATGTTTGATGCTAAACAGGAGACGTATCAATGTTTCTTATTACAAGTCAAATGCCAAACAACAGAATAGATACAAGTTGTAATAATACTTCGTTGTTGTGAATGTAGCATGGATATGTGCAGCTTGTAACTGTGGTTCACATGTAGGTGAGTACGATGAAGCAGCTGAGAGCTTTTGTGTCTGAGCAGGTGCAGCTGAGCCAGCGTTACTACACTGTGTGTGTGTGTGTGTGTGTGTGTGTGTGTGTGTGTGTGTGTGTGTGTGTGTAGTAGAGTGTGTGACAGAGCTCCTCTGTAAATAAAGCTGTAAACAGGTAATCTGACACATTCACAACCTTCGCTGAGTTGCTCACGTGCTGTTTCTGTGCGCTTCCTTTCTTTAACCTTTTAAAGCCGGTCGGAGCGAGCACGCTCTGTTTTGCGTAACTATTTTTAAATCCCGGTAGCTCTGCAACCACGTGAGCTAGCGCAATAATTTTTTTTGCATATGAAACCGGAGGAGTTGTACTTACATCTTATGCCATCAGCTTGTCCTCGGTCACAGTTTCCTTCCACATATAACTTTGCAAAAACTGCATAAAAAGCACTTGCAGCAACAAAAACATAATATTCCAGAAACAGGCTTTGCCGATCCGATCAGCTGTTTGTAACACTTCCTACGTCCATCAGCGCGAACTATCGCATGTCCGCCATGACCTGCCCGAAACTGGAAGTGACGTCATTTTTGTGGAAATGTAGTTTTTTACTGTCCGGGCCTCATGAGCCTATACTGGTGTTTTTAAAAGTTATCTTTGACTTTATGACTTTCTGTGTCGTTTCTGGGATGCTTAGGACTCATATTGCACTGCTAGAAATAGTTTATTTTGATGCATATGCTGCTTTTTTGCAAATTTGTACTATAATATTTATTTTCGTTTTTCCTGCAGTGTATAAAAATTGGTGTATTTCAAAAATAAAACTATGAAGACACTCAAAATAAATTTCTTGTGGTGGGAAACTATTTTGTGCAACTTTTTTGTATTTACAGTTTTGAGGGATAAGCCTCTTAAATTTCTCTAACTAGAAATATATGTTAAAAAAACAAAAACGATTTTCAAGTTTTTTGTAGTTTATTGCACTTTTTTGCAATTTATGTAATTACTATGCACTTAATGCAGACATATTATTAAAATCTGGGCTGTAATGGTTGTATTGATGTATAGCAACTTGAAATGCTCCCAAAAATGGCTCCACAGCATGTAAACATATAATATAAGCTCTGGCAGACTTGGTTCTATGGTAGCTCTTAAAGGGTTAATAAGCGTCACTACACATCAGCAGTAGCATCCAACCAGCTGCAGATTCAGGGGTAATATCAGCCCTTTCATTGTTAAAGACTGCAGAGCTGTTTGTTCTGTTAGCTGAACTCCCAATGAGAGCTCATCTCTGCTGCCAGGCTAAAAATAGCTTCTGGTACGAGAAAATAAATAAACACACGAGGCACAAAATAGCTCAAAGGGAGGTGTGGCTGACTGTGGTCGTTGGATCAGCTGTTACACAAGAGTCAATTAAAAATATGCCGACCTTTTAAAAGAACTTTTAGATGAAGGTTTCTCACATCTTTAAAGACCAAAACAAACAACCTGAACATCTAAAAGTCTCCGTGCTCTGCTAGTACTCATTAATCATGACCACATCTCAGTTTCAAACGCAGTTTTTAATCACAGATATCTCTTAGCATGAAGGTTTCTGAGTTTTCTCCACTCCAGATCTTCTGTAGGAGATCACTCTAGTCACAGTATGGAGACGTGTTCATCCCAAATATCTCGACTTGACCTCCAGTCTGTCTGAATCGAAGCCTAATCTCTGTCATTTATATGTTTATCAAAGATATTTCAGATATATTCAGTTCTAGTTTGTGCTCGCTGTCGTCCTGCTCAGCACCTCCACTGCACTCACATGTTAGTGGTTCTCTGCTGTAGGACAGGAATGCACCGGTGAAAATACAACCATTCACTTCAAATCCATGTTCGAGTCTTTGGCTGCACAGTTTCATTACACTCTGCTCAAAAACCCAAAGGGACACTTTGAAAACCAGAAAGTGGGGAAAATCCTGCTGGTATCTGTTATGAAACGAACTGGAACATGTGTTGGGAACAGTGGGATGCCACATCATTGATGGGAGTGAAAATGATCGAACTACACAGCAGAGTTAAATTCAGGGACAGAGCGCTGTTGCAACTTCACGCGGCCCCTCATGTGCATGTAATGCACAATGCATCAGGTCTTTCTTATAAACAGGACATTTGCATAATGACTGAAACCTGCAGTCAGCTGAGACTGAAGACGTCACCTGATGATGACGAAACGTTTACGTCCAGATGAACAGAGTCAACTTTTGGAGATTTACTTACCTGGATGATTGAGGATGCATCAAGAAGCAGACGGATGGATTGAAAGTCAGTATTTGTATGACCACCTTCATCAAAGGAGCTTGGAAAGAAAAGCGTCTGGACTTCTTTAAGTTACTTGAAGACGTTTCACCTTCATCCGAGAAGCTTCTTCAGTTCTAAGGTCAAATGGTGGAGAGTCCCAGATTTAAACCTAGTGGGAGTTTCCCCCCACAGAGGGACAAAAGGACCCCCTGATGATCCTCTAATCACCTGAGCCAAGGTGTGGAACTGGGTGTGGGTCACAATCAGCCAGAGTTTCAGGTGAGTTCATTGTGAAACCTGGCCCCACCTTATCATGTGAATTCCTGAGGTCAGATGGCCCAGGATGTGAGTGGGCGTTAAGGCGTCTGGGAAGGGATCTCAAAAGTCCAGACGCTTTTCTCTCCAAGCTCCTTTGACTACGATGACCTGGATGACGGAGAACCTTCACAGACATATGACCACCTTCCTTCACCACAGCTTAAATTCTCTTAGTCGAGCTTTTCTCTGATTTCTTGGCGGCCTGCTCTCCAGGCTTCTCGAGCCGCCTCCTGTTTCACAGCTGTGAACACTTA